>NC_081408.1:39359148-39710582 GCF_030272615.1 Cryptomeria japonica
TACCCGGTGTACATGTTAGACCATGTGATGCCTTATTATGGTTTGCTTGAGGGCCTTATTAATATCTCCTAGCATAGAGGGGTGGCCCCTTTATGGGCCACATGGTCGGGTGGTAGTGCTACTTTCCATTAGGTATTGTGTCTGTGCCTTTCTTGTGAGAGATTAGCTTTGCAGGTGCTCCAGATGTATCTCTTGGATTTACTCCATTCCATTGTACCGATTGGACCCTCTTTGTTCTTCTTGGATCGTATTTGTATCTCTTTGACCTTATGTGGTCGGTTGTATCATTTGGTTATTTATATGCCTTCTTGGCAAGCTGTAATTTTATGTAACCATTATGTATTTTTATGAGACTTGGTGTTTTAAGTGAAATTGTAATATTATATTATCCTTGCAATGTAAAAGCAATGTATTATGATGAGATTTAGATGGTAGAATTTATATCTTTAATTAAAATCATTGATTTAATGTAATTGAATGTATTATCATGGATGAAGCATAAAAATGTTAATGTTATCACATGAAAATTATGAAACAATCATTATTTAGTGTAATTAAGTTCCTAATGGATAAATATATATCTTAAGTGGATTAATTGGCCTTAAGTAAAGATTAGTTTAATCAAGTAATCCACATTGGGAAACCCGTTAGGAGTATAAGGTTAAGTCTTCCACTTGTGCAACTTCTATTGCAATATTATTTCATACGTTGATGTGTTCAGTATGTTTCAAAAAAGATACTTTGCACTCTTTTTGAGTGTTTGTAGTTGAATCCTTTAGGGTTTCTTGGTGGGGCATTATATGGACGACATTATCATTTATATTTTCAAAAGATTTAGAAAATAATTTCTTTCTATAATTATCAAAGAAGTTGTCTACAATTGTGGTAGAAGCTTGTAAGCTAATTTGTAAGCTTTAGTTGTTTTCGTAACATATGATGTTGACCTACCTAATAAGAGTGAAGTAAATCTAATTTTAGTTTGCAAGCATATGGTTTATGTACATTTTTATTAAGTAAAATTTAAGTTTTATTCATGGATCATCATGCGTGCCTTATAAATTGAGAGGGGGATATTTATTTTGATCTTCAATGTGATAGTTCAATCAATTATTTATACCTACATTTTTAGAAAGTGTTTACGCTTTGTTTTAGTGTGTTATTTCCTTGTTCCTATTGAGTGGCATGGAAGATGTGTCTTATAGCTCTAATAAAAATCTTGATTGACAAAGCAATATGCAATGATTCCTTAGAGTTATAAATTTAAGCAATTTCAGGTGCAAAGTTTCTCTAGATTTTTGAGTTGTAAATAAAAAAAAGTAGCATGCTAACCATTCATGCTTTGTTATTGCAGGTAGTAGAGTCAATAATTTGTATGGAATGCAAAATCATTGGGAAATATGAAAGTGAAGTGTGTTGTCAGCATTAAAAGTTTTATCATGTCATTACAAGGTAGAAATTATAAACAAATTTTAGCTTACATCTAGATATTAATGGTGCCTCAATTTTATGTAAATTTTTTTGACATCTTGTTAATTTAAGTGAATTTTAAGATAGCTTTTATGTAATATATTTTTAATTTAAATTTAAGTTTAACTTGAAGAATCAAAATCAATAATCTTTATTGATTATTTTATTTTATTAGGACAAATTTTTATCAAGGAAAAAAATAAGTTATAACTATTTTATTATTAAAAATAAAAATTTATTTATTTATTATTATTTTAGATTAAAAATATAAATTTATTTTTGTCAAAAGAATGTGCAATATAAAATTATTTATAAATTAAAATTTATATTATATATATATATATATATATATATATATATATATATATATATATATATATATATATTTTGATTGGTAATTGGCCGAAACCTGAATAAAATTTATTTTATATTAATAATGGTAGTGAAGAATTTATTTTGTGATGGATATTTTATTCTTTTTAAGATCAAGAATAACTATTAAATGAATGAAATATTTTATTAAATGATTTTTTTTTAATAAAGATGAATATTTTTATCTTTTATAATAATGTAATTTTGTTTAAATTATATCAGTATTAATTAATTTTAAAAATATTTATATTAATATAAATATTGTGAAATATAAATTAGTAAATTTAACTTAAAATAATATAATTAAATGCATCCATACCTTTTGTTTGGATATTAATTTTTTAACAAAATTGACAGCTCCATAGGAGAATCATTACAGATACATACCACAATTGAAACATTGATTGAAGGAGATCATACATGAGAAAATTGGCCATCTTAGTGAGGCTAGAACAGTCACATTTTCCTGCATCCTATACATCAACTTAAACTATAAAATGTACTAAATACATAGGTTATAATCCTTTTCCATTTTATGATATTTATTCCTACATTTTGGATGACACCAGTAGTGAGGCTGTTTGAGTAGAAAAGTTGGAAACTAGGACATCCTCATCGAAGTCAATCTCTGAGAAAGCAAGGAGTGCAAAAGACTAATCCATAATTCCATCAAACGTAACACAGACAATGTGTTTGAGGGAATAGATAATAGATAGTCAAAAGGAAATCCCATTCAATCATGTAGTTTTTAAAACATTAATTCACCCCATCTCACAAGGCATTTAGAACCATCTAAACTTCCATCTCATTGTTAGTGTTGGAATATTAATTTGACTCAAATGACATGAGAAGAATTATAGTTTGAAGAGTTAAAAATAAAATTTGCATAAAGTTGTTGATTGTAGTTTGTAGGAGTTAAAAATCGAAACTCTATAAATATAATCTATATGAAATAGATAATTAGAGTTATGTATGATATGCATTTATATCTTCAATTTTAACTGACATTCAATGTGTCAAAGGCTTTTATTTATTGAAGTAGAACTATAATATTTTATTTATCTACCATCTCTAGAATCAATTGATCCTTGTTAATGAATAGAAGTCTCCAAAGTTGATCCTTGATCAAGAAGTTTATGCAATTTCATTGAATAAAATAATTTTTTTTATCTATTTTGAAGAATTTATATGTATTTTAAAAAAAATTCAATTGATATTAGAACTGTTTTATTCTTAATTTCTTCAATTAGTTGGATGGCCTATACTGATCTAGCCTATAGAAATTTTAACTACCAAGTTCAGTCCAACATGGATTCTTAAATTTTGTTTGTATATGCTAGGATAAAGGTCATGTAACTATTAGACAGTTCAGATAACCAAAAGACAACTTAGAGGGGTGGGGGGGGGGGGGGTGGTGAATCAGTTGTCATAGATTACCAGAAGCATTAGCAATCTAAAACAAGAATACCAGAACCCAAAATAATAATACTGGAATAGCAATTAATCCAAATAGTATAAACAATAATCATAGAATAAAAACCATCCACACAACACCAAGATTTGTACGTGGAAAACCTGGTAAAGGGAAGAACCACGGTGAGAAGCCTACTCACAATCAGATAATACTTCTACAGTAAGTATGTGAATTTAGAATGAAGGGGCCCACACTTGCAAAAAGGCCAACAACCTAGAGCACACTGCTCATCACAAAAGGGAGCCTTACTGACTACATATAGATCCAGACTACAATCTAGAGAAGTGTTGAATTGCAAAAGATAGCATCTCCTATGCCTGAGTACAATTCCGGTTAAGCTCAATACCGGAGGACTAAATCCTCTTCAATAAACCCAATTGGATCTCTAATGATCGACAAACTCCTCTGCCTGAGTGATATTACATTATTCGCACATTACACTCCTTGACCATGACCTCTTACAAACCATGTCAGCCTTAGACCAAAAAAAATAATATCCACACATAAGATATCTCAGAAAAACAACAATAGGTCCTATCTGCATGTTACATCAATGTCGGTCCATAACCTAGATCAACCGGGACCAAGCATAGGTCCACATGCTTTAGCAATGATCTCCAAATGCCAAGTCTTGAACATGATCACCAACAACATCTTGAAACTCCATCAGAAGCTGCACCCACACCAATTATGCAATGCATCAAAGATCTCCATCAAATGCTTTGCCAGTGAAAGCCTCGCCGAAACCAGAAACCAATCTTCATAGCAAGCAGAATAGCATCCAATCACCAGACCAAAACCAACTGACCAAATATGAGTATAAGCATTATGAACAAGTCAATTCTATCACCAGATTATACTAGAGTCAACCGGATCATGCTGGATCCAAGTTAACCAGAAAACACTCAACCTACCAGGACCAGAAGGGTGTCGGTAAAGCATCCAAACAACTAGTGTTGACATCAATAACAAAACATCAATGCAACACATAATCAATTCCACCAAATGGCCAACAATCTCCCCCTTTGGCATTGATGGCAACACTAGATGTGAAAAACATCTAAGTACTAAGAAATCCCAAACAAGTCTCCCCCTATGGAAGACAACCAACAATATCTCTCCCCCTTTGAATAATATCTTTGTAAAGTTCTGAATTTCTTTTTCACATCACCATCTCTCCCCCTTTGACATCAATACCAAAAATCTAATAGAAATATCAAAGCAAAACATAAGCCTTTGAATCTCAAAGCTGACTACTCCCCCTGAGCAGTAGCATCCCACATTAGTGCCAGAATGAAGAGTATATATGATAGTGCATACCAAATTGATGCCAAATTGCATCAATCAAGTCACTTCTGGAGGGGCAGAAACCCCCAATCTGTCTCTCAGGTACTCAAATAATTCCTTGGATAGAGGTTTAGTAAAAATATCTGTAATCTGTTCTTTAGTGTTCACATAAACCAATTTAACTTCATTTGCTTCCACCTTCTCCTTCAAAAAGTTATACTTGATAGATATGTGTTTTGTCTTAGAATGAAATACTAGATTATTTGATATATCAATAGCAGTAGAGTTATCATAGTGAATAACTACCGGTGCATCACAATCCACCTTTATATCCTTCAACATTTGCTTCATCCATAAAACTTGTGTACAATTAGTAGCAGCAACAACATACTTAGCTTCAGTAGTAGATAAAGAAGTACATGACAGTTTCTTGCTGTTCCATGAAACTGACTTCTTTCCAAGAAAGAAAGCTCCACCAGAAGTACTTTTCTAGTCATCAACATCTCCAGCCTAATCAACATTAGTATATGCACATAAAGTAAAGTTATCATCCTTAGGGTACCATAAGCCATATTTTGTACCTTGTAAGTATCTAAAAATCCTTTTCACCACCATCTCATGATTTTCTCTAGGATCACTCTACAATCTTGAAACAATACAAACAACATTCATAATGTCAGGCCTAGTCTGAGTCAAATAAAGTAGACCTCCAATTATAGATTTGCATCTTGTAGGATTTATCGGCGCAGAAACATCTTTCCTTGTCAATTTCTCACTTGTAACCATAGGTGTACTTACCGGTTTAGAATTTCCCATACCATATTTCTTCAACAATTCCTTAGCATATTTAGTTTGATAGATAAAAATGCCTTTGTCAGTCTGAGTAATCTGCAAACCTAAGAAAAATTTCATCTCACCAATGATAGAAATCTCAAGTTCTTTCTCCATGTTCTTAGAAAATTCTATGCATAATTTATTTTCACCTCCAAAAATAATATCATCAACAAATAATTCAACAATTAGTATATCATCATCAGTGATTTTATAATATAAATTACTTTCAGCACCGCCCTTAGTAAAATCAAGCTTCAAAAGATATTTATCCAACCTTGCATACCAAGCTCTAGGTGCTTGTTTCAATCCATATAAATATTTCCTTAACTTGCAAACCATATTAGTACCATCTAGTAGTGAAAAGCCATCAGGTTTCTCAATATAAACTTCTTCATTAAGATCCCCATTCAAGAATGCATATTTAACATCCATATGATAAACCTTGTAGTTTTTATAAGTAACATAGGCAAGAAATAATCTTACAACTTCAATCCTAGCTACTGGTGCAAAAGTTTCTCCATAATCAATTCCTTCCTTCTGAGAATATCCTTTACAAACCAATCTAGCTTTATTCCTTATAACTTGACCATCCTCATTCAATTTATTCCTATAAACCCATTTAGTTCCAATAACATTTTTATTTTTAGGACGGGGAACCAAAGTCCATGTGTTATTTTTCTCAATCTAATCTAATTTTTCTTCCATAGCTTTTAAACAAGATTCATCTTTACATGCCTCAATTACTGATACAGGTTCAACTTGTCAAATTAAACATACCTCATTATTTGCTAGTCTTCTTCTTGTCATCACTCCATTATTTTTATCCCCATTGATTTGATCTTTAGAATGATTCAATCTCACATACCTAGGAGTCTTCTGACTCTCTATTCCTCTTCCCTGTTCTTTAGCTACTATAGAATTCTCTAATGTTGTCGGAGTAACTGGTTCAACTCTCTATTCCGGTAAAGGTGCTACAAGTTCAGATATAATCATCTCCACTGCCGGTTCCTTCTCATAAATTCTGATTTGGCTTTTGCTCAGCTCATCTACTTTGACATTAGCACTCTCCACTATTCTTTGAAATCTCTTTTTATAACATCTATATGCTTTACTTTCATTAGAATAACCAAGAAAGATGCCTTCATCACTTCTAGGATCAAATTTCCAATAGTATCATCTCTCCTGATATAACATTTACTACCAAAAATTCTAAAATAATTAACTATAGGTGAATTGCCAAAACATAATTTGTAAGGTGTCTTACTAGTTTCTCCTTTGACATATACTTTGTTGAATGTATAAACTGTTGTACTAACTACTTCTCTCCAATAGATATGAGGTAGATTAACTTCCATTGTCAGTGTTCTAGCAACATCCAAGATAGATCCATTTTTCCTTTCCACAACTCCATTCTGCTGAGGTGTCTGGGGAGCAGAAGATTGTCTTCTTATACCATGCTTGTCACAAAAGTTATTAAACTCACTGGATGTGAATTCTCCACCATGATCTGATCTCAAACATTTAATCTTCAACCCTGTCTCAATTTCCACTGTAGCCTTAAAAGATTTTAAACTTTTCAAATGCTTCAAATTTTTCTTTCAAAAAAGTAACCCACATCATTCTAGAATAATCATCAATATTTAGCATGAAATATATATCACCATGAAAATTTTTAACTCTAGTAGGGCCACACAAATCAGTATGAATAAGATCAAGAACATCATTTGATTTATCTTGTATACTCCTAAAAGAGGTTGTGACTTGTTTACCCATTTGACATTCTTTACATACCGGATTATAGGGCTTCATAATAGTAGGTATATCTCTAACAACCTTAGTTGAACTGATCTTTACAATACAATCAATATTCACATCACCCAACCTTTTATTCCATAGCCAACTGTCATCAATCTGTGTAATCAAACATGTCTTCTCACTGGAGTTCAAATGAAATATGTTACCTTTTGTCTGTGTACCGGTTGCAATCTCTAAGCCAAATTTGTTAATGATTTTGCATTTTCCATCCTTGAACTGTAATTGAAATCCCTTATCTACCAATTGTCCTACACTCAAAAGATTATGCTTCAAACCTTCAACATAATAAACATTGTCAGTATTGTTCTTACCATCTAATGATATAGTTTCTTTTCCCTTGATCATACATGCCCTGTCATCTCCAGATCTAAGTAGTCCACCATCAAATTCTTGCAAAGATGGAAACTTCCTTTTATCTCCAGTCATATAATGTGAACAATGACTGTCAATTACCCAGTCATCCTTGTCCTTAATTTTAGCAGCAAGTGCCTTCTCCTCAAGTACATTCTCTTCCAGTGTCAGATCATCTTCCTTGATAGCCAAGAATACCCATTCTTTCCCATTTCTGGATCCACTAGTAGAGTCTTCTATTGGTTCATCATCTGAATCAGTAATGCCTTCCTCATCCACTATGTAGCATGATTTGTCTCTATTTTTCTTGAATCTATACTTGTTCTGATATCCAGGATTAGGCATAAATGATATCTTAACTCTTTCTTCAAATCTTGAATTCCTTTAAGGACATCTAGATGGAAAATGACCAATCTTATTACATGCAAAACATTTAAAAGGTGCTTTTCCTTCATACTTACTTCCTACCAGTCCTTTCGGTACTCTTCTAGCAAATAGTGCTTCAAGTTTCTCAAACTCATCATCTTCTCTCTTCATATCTTCTAATTATTTTACATATAAAGCTTTCCAGTCCTGCTTACCGGTTGTAGATGTAGATGCATGAAAAGCAGGTTCAATCTTCATAGCGCCAGAAGGTCCAAATTCCTCAAGCTCAAAAGAAGATAGTTTCCCAACCAAAGTATCTTTGTTGACATATGTATTAACCATTGTTCTCAACTCATTGATAGCAGTAGCCTTCATTTTATAAGCCGGTGGTAGGGATCTCAGGACTTTAGAAATAATTTCATCTTCACTCAGAGTTCCACCACAACATTGAATTCCCATAACAATCTCATTTACCCTTTCCATGAATGCAATAATTCTTTCATCTTCTTCCATCTTTAGGTTTTCATATCTCACTCGGTAACCATCAAGTTTAGCAATCTTCACTGTAGGGTCACCTTCATTAAGAGTCTGCAACTTATCCCATATAGCCTTTCCAAATGATTTGCCTGTTAATCCCATTATTTGCTGATCAAAAAGTGCACACAAGAGGGCTTCTCTTTCTCTACAATCATTCTCAAGCTCCTTGTCCAGGTTTACTAGAGGAGGATTGCCAGATCCCAGATTATAGGGTGTGACACCATTCTGTGTGATCTCCCAAATCTCCTTGCCAAGACATCTCAGATGAGTCTCCATCCAAATCTTTCATATCGTATAGTTTATTCCTTCAAACCGCGGTATATCCCTTTGAAAGATAGCTCCAAAAGAACTGGAACAATTAGTCGCCATAGGATCTTCTTCAAGTGGTTAATCTTTTTGCAGAGAGGACCAAAGCTTTGATACCAATTGTTAGACAGTCCAGATAACTGAAAGACAATTGAGAGGGGGGGGGTGGTGAATTAGTTGTCATAAATTACCAGAAGCATTAGAAATCTAAAACAACAATACTGAAACCCAAAATAATAATATTGGAATAGCAGTTAATCCAATTAAGCATAAACAATAATCATAGAATAAACACCATCCACACAACACCAAGATTTGTATGTGGAAAACCCGGTCAAGGGAAAAACCATGATGGGAAGCCTACCCACAGTCAGATAATACTTTTGTAGTAAGTATGTGAATTTACAATGAAGAGGCTTGCACTTGCAGGAAGGCCAACAACCTAGAGCACACTGCTCATCACAAAAGGAGCCTCACTGACTACATACAGATCTAGACTACAATCCCAAGAAGTGTTGAACTGCAAAAGATAGCATCTCCCATGACTGAGTACAGTTCTGGTTAAGCTCAATACCGGAGGACTAAATCCTCATCCATAAAACCAATTTGATCTCCAATGATCAACCAACTGCTCTTCCTTAGTGATATTACATTATTCGTACATTACATTCCTTGACCATGACCTCTTACATTAACCATGATGATTTACAATGAGATCTTACATCTTATTTATACAAACCCTCAACCATAAACAATCAGGTTAGCCACCAGACAATAAACCAATTACATAATTACAAACCATGTCGGCCTTAGAACAAAATAAATAATATCCACACATAAGATATCCCGAAAATACAACAATAGGTCCTATCCGCACATTACATCAATGACGGTCCATAACCTAGATCAATTGGGACCAAGTATAGGTCCATATGCTTGAGCAATGATCTCCAAATGCCAAGTCTTGAACATGATCACCAACAGCATCCTAAAACTCCATCAGAAGCTACACCCACACCAATTATGTAATGCATCAAAGATCTCCACCAAATGCTTTGTTGGTGAAAGCCTCGCTGGAACCAAAAACAGGTCTTCATAGCAAGCAGAATAGTATCCAATCACCAGACCAAAACCAACTAACCAAATATGAGTATAAGCATTATGAACAAGTCAATTCTATCACCAAATTATACCGAAGTCATCCAGATCAAGCCAGATCCAAGTTAACTAGAAACCACTCATCCTACCAGGACCAAAAGGGTGCTGGTAAAGCATCCAAACAACTAGTGTTGACATCAATGACAAAACATCAATGCAACACATAATAAATTCCACCAAATGGCCAACATTAACATGAAAGATGGTATTTCAAGATGTGGATTTGTCCAATCGCAACCAATGGATATGAGGTGTCAATTCTCTTGAGTATCTTAATCTTTCTCATAATCACTTGTAGGAATTCTACCTCATTCCTTGATGGGAAGTCAAATGTATAGTCTAGATTTACATATAATTTACAAAGTCATCTTTAGGTCATATTTCGCTTCTTCCTAATAGCATGTGGCTATTGGGCATGTTAGAGAATCAAATCAATGTATCCTTATCTTCAATATATGTCCCTCTATCAAAATTATCACAACAGTACCATTCCACCTTCTCTATGCAAAATACCTATTGTGGATCTTTCAAATAACAATCTTACAAGTAAGATTTCTCCTAATTTCAAAATTGTTCTTCCATTGAGATGTTGAACTTAGAGAAAAATTATTTGGAGAGCAAGTTTCCACCATAGTTCAGAGACATGCTTTCTCTTCAAACATTAAAATTGGGTGGAAATGGGCTAAATTCGTATTTCCCATCCTTTCTCATAAACTGTAAGTAGTTGGAGATATTGGGTTTGAGCAATAACAACATGAGAGGGATCTATCAATTTTTTAAGCTACACTATCTCCTCTGAGCCAACTAATTAACAAAATAAAATAGCAAAGAACATTCAATAACAACAATAAATTTGATTGAGTGCAAGATATTGAAAGTATGTAAACTTTGAAGGAAGATTGAGATATACGATACTTATCTACAATTTATTTATTCTGACAAATCAAAATAGTGATGCATTTATATGTTGATTAATTGATTTAGACTATAAACAAGATCAACAGTGATGTATATCATATTTTATTTGATGAAGTTGTGTCAAGTTGGTGTGAATAGGGCTTCTCTAAAGATTGTGGACATAATACAAAATTTTACTTGTAGATTGATAACCTTGTGGAATATAAAACCAATTCATATATTTAAAGACCTATAATGGTCATTCTGTAACAATTTGAATTTATGCTGCCAATATTGCAATATTTTAGATTTGAAGTCAGTGATTCATTTATTCTTAACATCCTTATGGTTGGTGCCTTCAGGATGTTGAGTTGGTTCTTAGATTACTAGTTTGTGATTGTAAGAGTTAATGCTCTCGAGCAAGGGATTTGGCGATTCCTTAGGTTTTGTACCCTTAAATAGTTGTAAATATTTTATTTGTGATGTTGGATTAGGACTCTAGATCCTAACACCATTCCTCACCTTGTTTTTTCACCCATCTTGGGTTTTGCATGTACATCAGGTTTTGAAGTTTTAATGTGTGATTTCTCTCTCCTATCATTTCTATTTTCATACTTATTAGTTTATCAAAGTTATTTTAATTGATTAAGGATAATTTTTTTAGATCTTCTACCGATTCACCTCCCTCTCAATAGAATAATTATGTTATATAGAGAGCAAGAAAGAGAGAGGAGTGAGGAGATGGAGAAGAAGATAGGGATAGAGATGGAAGAAAAAAAATAGAGAGACAAAGATAGAAAATTAAAGAGATATAGCCATATAATTCTAGGAAGAGGGAGAGGGAGAGAAATATGGAGATATAGGGAGAAATAATTAGATGAAAATATATAGAAGAAGAGGGGAGGGAGAGATGGAGATATGTGTAGAGAGATATACAAACATAAGGAAGTAGAGATAGACAAATAAAATAGAGAGAGGGAGAGAGAACAATTTTGATAGAGGGAGAGATAAAAAGGGAGAGACAATAAATCAAAAGAGAAAGAGAGGGACATAGAGATATATGCTTGAGAGAAATGGAGAGAGGTAGTGGTAGAGAGATAGATAGGAGGATAGGAAGGAAGTGAGATAGTGATAAATGGGGAGAGATAGAGATAGGAGGAGATATGAGGGAGCACAAGAGAGAGAAGAGATGGAGAGAGGGACATAGATAAGTAGATAGGGAGAGAGAAGAAGAGGGGGTGAGAGGGAGAGAGATATATAGAGAGGGAAAGAGAGAAGAAGGGGGTAGAGAGAGGTAGAGGTAGAGGGATAGAGGGTGATATAAAGAGATAGAACGGGTTAGTGAAGAGAGAAAGATATATATAGAGAGATATGGGGATATAGGTAGATAAATATATGGATAGAAAGAGATAAAGAGAGGAGAGAGAGCGAGTTTAAGAGAAATAGAGATGGAGGTATGATGTAGGATAGATAGAGGGAGAGATGGATAGATCAAGAGAGGTAGATATAATGATATATAGATATAAAGGGTGAGGGAGAGAAAGAAGGTGATAGAGGAATGCAGAGAGGGATAGAGGGGGAAAAAGTTAAAGAGAGTGAGATGAGAGAGAAGTGGACAATGAAATGAGAGAGAAGTGGATAGTGAAATGAGAGAGAAGTAGAAGATAGAAAGAGGAAGTGCTAGAGGGAGATGGAGAGATGGAGAAATGGAAGAAGAGAGGAAAAGGGAGATGTGGATATGGATAGATAGAAATATAAACATATGAGATGTGACAGAGTAGGAGAGATGGAGAGAGAGAGAGAGAGAGAGAGAGAGAGAGAGAGAGAGAGAGA
The DNA here is from genome assembly GCF_030272615.1 of Cryptomeria japonica. Taxonomy (NCBI): domain Eukaryota; kingdom Viridiplantae; phylum Streptophyta; class Pinopsida; order Cupressales; family Cupressaceae; genus Cryptomeria; species Cryptomeria japonica. The sequence goes on from NC_081408.1 coordinate 39,371,846, forward strand.
GAGAGAGAGAGAGAGAGAGAGGCAGTGAAATAAAGAGAGGATAGAAGCAAATAAAGAGATATAAATAAAAATAAAATTTTAAAAGATTATTATTCTATAAATTATAAAATTTTAATAAGACAAATAATTATAAACTAAATTATCCTAATGCCTTTTCATTATTATTTGTAATTGTTTTTGATGAATATGTGCATTAGTATCTATTAATATAAAAATATAATACAAATATCCACAAAAAAAGGGTAGAGGGACACAAAGTCATTTCATAAGAAGACATCTAAATTAAAAATTAATATAAGATAAACTAAATGCAAAGTCAAAATATAACAAATATAAATATCAATAAAATAATAATTTAAAAATCAATAATTAAAAAACTAGAACTATTTTTTTAATTTATTAAAATTAAAATATTAATAAAACATGCATCTAAAAAAATATAATTTAAACAATATTAACATAATTGAAAGATAAAATCAATATTAACAAATACAAATATATTATAAAATTGAGTGTACATATAGTTAAAATATTAAATCAATTAAATTTTAAAAATTATAATTATAGTGCAAATAAAATATTAAAACTAAAATAAATTATATGAATATTGTTAAAACTAAAATTTTAACTTTTATATTAAAAATTTACCAAGTATCATTGAACATAAAAAGTTAAAAATAAAATCATATTTATTAAAAAAAGATATCAATTGATAATGTATTTATTTATCTAATTTAATTTATATTTAAAAATAATAATAATTAATATCATTATTTAAAAAGCTAATTATATTTATTAAAAACTTACTATTGATTATTTATTTATATATTTTAAAAAATAAAAAAATAATATTAAAATTTCTATATAAAATATCTTAAAATGTCTTTTTTATAAATTATAATATAACAAGAGCTGTGAGACAGCATGAGTCCCTGCCTTTAGCTAAAAACATGTAAGCAATGCATTGAAGTGTGGAGAACAATTAAGTAATTTTGAAAATAGTTAACAACTGATATTGAATGCAAAAAAGATAACGTGTTGTAGTGTTCTAAGAACTCATCTTCAAAACTATTATACAAGTAGTCAGTGCAATTTAAGAAAATCATTAGATATAACTCTAAAGTTCAAAGTACTTACTTTGCAAATTTTATGATTCAAGTGGTAAATTCAACCTATACATTCAAGTATGTACTACGACAATAAGCCTAGATTGTTTATTTATGTGCCTTGATGACCAAAGTTGTTGAAAGTGGTATGGCATCAACATTATTGAATCAAGGTTGGACCTCACTTGAAAATGGTCTGATCATGAATGGTAATATTGCTTTCATGGAAGAAGGAGCTCACTTGGAGGCCATTTCTATGGTACATACCTCACCTCTTGATCTGATAAAGTGTTTGGTGGAGTTGGCTGAACAAGCTCTTCTATTGGAGTTATTATATTTCTGTTCGGATTTAAAGATGCAGGGAATAATTTTGCACATAGTAGAGTTTGAAAGAAATGATCAAATGGTTTTTGTTATAGTACCAGACATCATGCTTCCATAGAATCAGGGTACAAAGCCATTTAGTCAGAAACTTCTATCTACATGCTAATTGTTTATTTAGTTTTGTACTTTGAATTTGAAAATTTCAGCACTGAAATGTTTATAGATGTTGGTGTGTTGAATGTGGTGGAAAAAATTGAAAGATAATAAAGTGGTTTGTATTTTAAATAAGAATTCTGTGTTTCTCTGTTCATATAAAAGTTGTTTTTTAACAATTAATACCTTGTATAAACAGATATTAATTGTGTTTGAATGCAAGAGATTATGAAAGGTTAGACTATGAGAAGCTCAGAATTTATGGAGCTTTATATAGAATGCTGGAATTTTTTTCCATGAACTGTAAAGAACTATAAAGTGGGAGATGTGGGTCCTTGAATATTTTAACTATGGGAACCTTTCTATTGAAAGAGTATGAAAAAGAAGGCTTGTTATTGGTTTGGAGAGTATGAGTTTAGTAGTTTCTAGGATGGAGGGGAGAGTATTGATGGAAGGAAAAGTGACGATTGAAGCCCCACAAATTCATGAGTAGAGGTTTATAATGCGAAGCTTAAAAGATTGCATAATTTTGAAGTTACATAATTTTCTAGTCAATGGATTAATGGTTAAATCAATGAAAAATACAATGCGGTGAAGTTTACCATTCATGCAAAATATCACAAATTGGAAATTTAAAAAGAAGTTAGCAATACAAAGAAATCAATGTTCAAATTATTTATCACTGCAATGTTGAGAGTTTTGAGTGAAATGAAGAACTAAATTATTAAAGATACAACATTGAAAAATATCAAATTGTTGTGATGTGATAGTCTAATATTGTCAAAATAGAGTTAAAATATGACAACGAAAGTAAACATGGTTCAGCAGGGTTTTGGAAAGGGGGGACTTGGGGACAGATTTTGAGGACGGGTGGAATTTTTTTCACAATTTGGGGATGGTGGTCTAAATATAATATAATATAATATTTGAAAAATAAATTAAAATGTATAAAAAATTAGAAATGGGGGGAGGTATTATGGAAATGGTAGCTGTGATGCCTTATAAGAGGAACAAGGGGAAGATAATCAAAGAAAATGAAATGGGCAATGTGATTTATGTAAAAACTAGAATTGCTCCTATTATTCTTGGAGGTGTTGGTTCTACTTATGAAATAGTCATGGAAGAACTACTGAAGGTGCTTAAACTGGAGGAGACTTAGCTAGTTGAAACTGCTAATACTGAAGCTGAACTCAATCCTGTACAACAATCTAAATATAAAAATAAGGAGTAAAGAAAGTGCTTTCTGATATGGAATTATATAAAGTATAGATCCCTTGAGATTGTGGCCATAATATCGAAAAACCCTCCCCGCTTTAGCTCTTTGTTGAGCTTCACCACATATGATATTAAGTTGTTTTAGCGTACTTGAATGGTATGATATAAAAAAATAAAACATAAAGTTATGGTAAAACCCAAAATTCAAATCCACATAAAACTTGTCTGGTATTAAAAGCTAATTGAATGGAATAAATCATAGAACTATTCCAACTTTATGTGGCGAGGAAAGAATTCTCTAGCTCTTTGAATCCACTCAAACCTCAATTAAAAATAAGTCACCCTCTAAAGATTTCATGCTTTAAACAAATTTTCAAACAAAGGATCCAAATGCCGAAATTGTACAAGACAAGGATCACAATATATATACTCTGTTTCTAAATCTTGGACTAGAAAGATTTCTGCACAACAAAGTCTAACATGAACGAATTGGATGGATTATAGATTCAACATAACTCAGAATTTGGACTCAAAATTGAATGTAAATGCACACATATTATAATCAAACTTGTACATTTTCAGGAAATTAAGCTCTGGCAGTGATATCAGACAAACAATGAACCTAACCTGTAGTCAAAGTAGGGTATCTAGCGAGCTCCTGTCGGTAGTTGTAAAGCCAAATTGCACAACCTTTGCCAACATCCTCCCTGCCTCAGGGCACAGTGTTTTTTAGAATGCTGCTAAGAAATGTTACTCGTAAACTGCAATGATTGTAGTATATGCACAGAATAGATTTATTTTAAAAAATCTGGAAAGGCATTCAGAAAATGACAAATGAATCATGTAAACTCAAAGACTGTAAAAGGATAAAAATGGACAAATGGACATTTGGACCTGTGAAGTTCCTGTCAATAAAAGAGTCTTATTTTCTTGTGGTAATCTGCTTAGCCAATGTATAGAATACAATAAAGAGTAATTAAAATCCTAAATTCCTTAGAGGCATTCTCCTTGGGCATTTATAAATTGAAAAACATAGCCAACTAATGAAAATAAACCACCATTGCATATTGAATTTAATACACCTTCACCCTAAAAATTCAGATACTGTAATGTACTTGATGACTAATTTGGCCAGGAGTTTGCTGCGTAACCAGAGAAAGAGCCACCCGATTTCTGTTCTGGCCAAGGGTTTTCATAGAATTGAAGAAAAGGTCTTTCTTATCCTACCTACACAACTAGGAAGAGGACGTGTGCTCGGTGTTGTTAATGTCCACTTGACAGAGGAGGAGAACCTTAGTCTCATGAAGTCCACCTGGTCCATTCTGGATGTTCAACAATGACTTTCTATTTCACAGTTTCTATGTTCCTACGCCTTTTTGCTTTGTTATTACATGGTTTTTTAAGACCTTGCAAACATACAGGGTTTTGCAATGCTATTATATAGTTAGCCCTTAAAGTTTATTCTTGGCAGAATAGCCGCGGAAGATTTGACAGTAGCCCTTTTTGTCAAATATTTTGGCTGTGACCCCTCTTTAATTTTGAGTTTCCCGCTTATCCACACCACCATGGAACTAATGCAGACTAGGATTAGTCTGCCCTCACAGGTTTGTTTGTCAGCAAATGGATGCAAGGTACAATGGACAAAATTGTGGTCAAAACAAACAAACTCAAGCAACACTGCGAATTTGGGTCATCAGAAAATAGAGAGAGAAATTACAGAGAACATTTCATCTTAAAGCATGAAATTTTCCAAAAACTCACCTGGATAAATCAATCCGGTTTGCTAAGATCTTTGAAATTAAGCTTAATGCCTGCCAATTTGCACTTGCTAAAAATGTATTGAGACAACATTTATTTAAGGCATTCAGTCAAACAATTCATACACTTTATCTGAGCTTCAACATTTTCCATACACAACTACCAGGGCAGTCACAACTACAACATCTGACAAAAAAATATTGATTTGATGAACATTCATGCCCTGATCACAAGCCGAGCAGAGAACATACTTAACTCTTTGTATAGTCACAAAATACAGTTGAATTTTGAAAAAGCATGTTATTGTGATAGCTATGGTTGGATCCTTCAGGCCGACATAGCAAATGGAAATGTGTGAATGGCCTATTGGCCTCACATAATAAAACTTTACCAATTAACACAAGCAGCCTAGTGCAGTAAACCGAAAACAGCTAGGGCAACTTTGCCAACTAGCCAATGTCACTTCCAATCATAAGCATGCAGTTGCTGTTATGTCCTTAGACAGACATGAAAATTGAATTAATAACAAAAGCAACAGATCTCAGAGGTGCTCCAGAGAAATTCACGTTAGAATGCAAAGCTAAGGCTTGGTCATCAGTTGCAATTGATTGAGTAGAAGAACGCCAGGGTGGGCCACCAGGGTTTGAAGCAGCATCTAGAATGTTCGCAGCTTCTTCTCTGCTCTAAAGAATTATCTAGAAAAAGTTATAAAACTGATTTTTACATAGTTTTATAAAAATACTTATTAACATTATAGTCTTCAACTTAAATATTTTAATAATAGCTTCCTATTGGATACCTATTTAATTTTCAAATATAAAAGAATTAAAACCCAAGCAAAAAATGAAATAGCCAATGACAAATCAAATAATTAATAATTTTTAAAATAGTTTAATAGGAACAAAAATGAAACTTTGATATAAGATTAAATTTTTCAATTTGCACAATTATCAAAGTATACTAATGTTGTAGATGAAAACATTAGTTCCCTACTTAAGGCAGTGACTAATAATTATTAAAATAAATTATAATTAAAATTTTAAAAATATAAACATATAATATATTATTATTGTTGGGAAAATGGTGTCTCAACCTTGCATTTACATGAGGTTACTATTTATAGTAAGTTTTCATTTGAAGCACAAAATGGTGTGAAATTCCCCCTGAAGGCTTTGGTTGGCTAGATAAGCATTTCGGTAAAGTTACGTCGCAAGATCATAGCTAGTTTTGAAGATATTAAATTTTCTGTTTTGGAGGGGTCTAATGAAAGGTTTAAATTTGAGTTTGAGGACTTTAGAGGCCCCAAAATTCCTTGAAAAATGGGCATGAATGACATAGCAGTTTATGAGGCAATAGAGCACTTCACGAGCTTTCCAGCGCTTCAAACAGTTCGTCAATAGGACACTGTTCTCAAGTTGTGGCCTCCAAAAGTTTGTACTCCTGAAATAGGAAATATAAAATACACCAGACACATAAATGAGCTGTAAAAAGAGAGGGACACATCATAGGGCATCTAGAAGGGAGATAAGGTCGGGTACACCTTATTGGGTGGTTTTAGCCCATGGTTTTGTAATATCATTTGACGGTTTCTTGTATTGTATCTCCTATATATGAGGTACATGAGATAGAGGTTGTGTGTAAGAGTCTTATGGCTATTGAGTTACCTCTGAATCTCTAATTAGTGATACTCTTATGAAGAGATTTCTCTGCAAGTATATTGTAATCTATTTTAATTGCTGAATAATATATTGGGCGGATTTTGGAGTGTGGGGTTTTTCTCCCGAAAGGGTTTTCCCCACGTAAATCACTATGTTGTGGTTTGAGTGTTATTATATCTATTTCTATTTTTTGTAACTATTGTGATGATTTGTAAATTTTTTTTCCTTACCCTCCTCTCGAGGTTAGTGTAGGAAGTTGTTCCAATATTTAACTTCCTTACAAGTGGTATCAAAGCTTGATCACCTTTGGTTTCAGTTTTGGGTTGTTGAAATTTTTTGAAATAATCCAGATTTGAGTGGGAGCTTGTGCAGAAGACACTTTTTGATTTTGCTGCAATAATTTTCAGATGGCAAGTTCATCAGGGAAAATAGAGGTGGAGAAATTTATGGAATAAATTTTGAGATGTGAAAGCTGAAGATGGAAGATCTGCTAATAGATCGAGATCTATGGGATGTTGTTGATGCGAATGTCCAAAGGCCATCAGATCCTACTGCAACGACTCAGTATGACGTTATGAATCAAAAAGCCGAGGGTGAGATCAGACTATGCCTAACAGACTCTGTTCTAATCCATGTCCACAAAGAAAACACTGCAAAGAAACTACAGGATAAGCTTGGTGAAATGTATCAAGTGAAATTTTTATTAAATCAAAGTTTATTGAGTAGGAAATTGTATTCCTTGAAGATGGAAGAGGGTGATTGAGTTGTAGACCACATGGAAGCATTGAATATGTTGGTGGCTCAATTAGTATCTATCAGTGTTTAGATTAATGAAGAGGAGAAATGCTAGATCTAGCTTTGTTCTTTACCTGATTCATGGGATTCTCTTGTTATGGCTATCAGTAGTACTTTTGTTGTTCTGAAGTTTGAAGATGTGGTGGGTACCCTACTTTGTGAAGAGATGTGAAGGAATGTATCCCACAGTCCGAAGGAAGCCTTAACTATTCATGGAAGACCTAAGGAGAAAGGCAAGAATAATGAGAAGTGCGATAAGTCCAAATCGAGAGGGAGATCGAAATCTCCTGGAAAGTCCAAAGTCATTTGCTGGAATTGCGGTGAACCAGGTCACATCCTAAGGACTACAAAGAAGAAAAGAAGAAGATTGATTCTGATTCTAAGTCCCAGAAGGAAGATGGTGATGCATTTATTGTAGCTTTGGTGACTCATGTAGGCAATGATGCCCAGTTAATTGACTCAGGTGCATCTTTTCATATGACTACTAATAGAGATTTTTTTTCTGAATAGGAAGAATTTAATGGAGGTAAGGTATACTTGGGTGATGATTCACATTTAGACATTGTTGGTCAAGGTAAAGTTAGAATCGGGTTTTCTGATGGTAGAATAAAAATGATTAATGGTGTGTTGCATATCCCTAGTTTAAAATAAAATCTATTATCTGTGAGAAAACTGATAGATGTGAGTGTGTAGGTAGTATTTTTTGAAGCATGATGTAAGATGATTAAGTTTGCTATGGTAATTGCTAGAGGTGTCAGGTTTGCCACTTTGTATAAGCTAGACACATGCATTGTTGAGTGTAATAACACTTGTGCAAAAAGTAAATCTGTGGAAGATTTGAGGTTTTCACCTTCAACAGATGAAAATGGATTTTGGGTACCTAAGGGCGCTCTTTCTTCTGAAGAAAAGTTACTTGCAGAGAAGACTATGTTATGGCACCACAGGCTTGGCCACATTGGAAAAAAAGGGTCTAAGGACCTTGAAAAATACAAACCTTTTTGAAGGTTTGAATTATTGTAATCTTGAATTTGATTTATGTGAGCATTGCATTTATGAAAAACAAAATTGTGTTTAGTTTAACTCGAGTTCTCATAAAACTTGTGGTGTTTTAGATCTTATTCATTCTAATGTGTTTGGTCCTGTAGATGTTCCTTCAATTGGAAAATCCATATATTATGTTTCATTTATTGATGATTTTAGTATAAGGACATGGGCATATTTTCTAAAGAGTACATATGAAGTTTTCAGTCAATTTAAAGAATTTAAAGCAATGGTTGAGTTGTAGACTGGAAAGAAAATTAAAAGTTTAAAGACTGATAATGGCGGTGAATTTTTCCCTAATGATTTTGATATATTCTGTAAAGACTATGGTAGTAGCAAACAAAAGACAACTCTTTATTCTCCACAACTGAATGGAGTTGCAAAAAAGTGAATAGGACATTGATGGAGAAGGCTAGGAGTATGTTGAGTGGTGTTGGTCTAGAACAAAATTTTTGGGCTGAAGCTGTTGCCATCGCTTGCTACCTGATTAACAGGTCTCCCACATTAGCTCTTGTTGACAAAATGCCTATGGAAGTATGGTTGGCTCATAAGCCTTCATTGAGACATCTTAGATTTTTTGGTTGTGAGGCATATGCATATGTGCCAAAGGAGAAGCAGACAAAGTTGGAGAACAAGGCTGCAAAATGTATCTTCATTGGGTATAGTAATGGTGTGAAAGGATACAAGCTTTGAGACCCTGTTGCACAAAAGGTAATTCATAGTAGAAGTGTTATTTTTAGAGAAATTAAGTCTCCTTCTGTTACCTTGCAGCCAAAATAGATTAAAAAGGAAGACGTGACTCAATTTCCTTCTACACCTAAAAGAGTTGAATCGAGACCCCTAGATAGGCAAGACGTTAAGGAGAGATCGTCTAGCTTTGAATCTTCAGAAGAGGAGGAAGAACCTCCAACTCAACTTATTCAATGGTCTACAAGACATAGACAACCACCTGAAAGGTATTCACTTGATGATTGGAGATGTATTTTTTCTTTGAATACTAACATGGATGATCCTAAATCTATAGAAGAGGCATTAGGTATGAATGATGCATAATCCTGGAAGATTGCTATGGAAGAAGAAATGTCAGCTTCAAAAAAGAATGATACATGGGATCTTGTACCATTGCCTAAAGGATGGAAGTTCGTTGGTTGCAAATGGGTGTTCAAGAAAAAGATTGGTTTAGATGGGAGTATTGAGAAGTATAAAGTGAGGTTGGTTGCAAAAGGCTACTCTCAGGTTGAGGGGGTTGATTATGGTGAGATATTTTCTCCTCTTACAAAAATGACATCCATTATATTTTTGCATTCTATTGCTACTACTTATGATTTAGAGGTTGAGCAAATGGATGTGAAAACTACTTTCCTTCATGGTGATTTGGAGGAGGATATTTATATGACATAGCCAGAGCACTATGTGGTGAAAGGTAAAAGTAATTTGGTGTGTAAATTAAAGAAATCCATGTATGGCCTCAAATAGAGTCCTCAGATGTGGTACCAAAAATTTGATATATATGTGTTGAGTTTGGGATTTGAGTGTTCTAAATCAAATCATTGTGTTTGTTATAAAATCGATGGTGATAATCTCCTATACATTGCATTGTATGTTGATGATATGTTATTCATTGGTAAAGGGAAAGGTATGATTTGAGAACTAAAGTCTCATCTTGCTACTAAATTTGAAATGCAAGATCTTGGTGTAGTGAAACACATTCTTGGGATGGAAATTAGAAGATATAGAGTGAATAGAAAGATATGTCTAGGGTAGAGTAAGTATATAAATTCGGTGTTACAAAGGTTCAACATGTAGGATTGTAGGCTATTGTGTGTTCCTTTTACAGTTGGAACAAAATTATTTGCTGCAAATTATCCTACATTCCCATTGGAGATGGAAGACAAGAAAAAAGTGCCTTACCAAAGTGCATTTGGAAGTTTGATGTATGCTATGGTCTGTACTAGACTAGAAATTTCCCAAGCAATGGGAATTCTATCCAAATATATGTCTAATCCTAGTAGAGTTCATTGGGATGTAGTCAAAAGAGTCTTTAGATATTTGAAGGGTACCTCAGAGTATTCTTTGTGTTATCATGGTGATTCAGTTGGAGATGTGATTTCACTTGATATTCATGGTTATATGGATTCAGATTGGGCAGGTGATATTGATAGCAGAAGTTCCACTAGTGCTTATATCTTTATTTTATTTGGTGGTGTAAATAGTTGGATGAGTAAGTGATAGGCTATGGTTTCTTTGTCCACTACTCAAGAAGAGTATATGGTAGCTACTCATGATTGTAAAGATTCCATTTGGCTTAAGAGATTGTGTTCAGACATTGGAATAAAACAAGGAGTTGTGATAGTTTATTATGACAATCAAAGTGCAATCTGCCTAGCTAAGAACCCGATAATTCATGCCTGAACCAAGCACATTGATGTTCAGTATCATTTTGTCAGAAATATGGTCGAAGATGGCAGGGTGAAGTTGTTTAAGGTAGCAAACTTGATGAATGTTGCAAATTCTTTAACTAAGGCTTTGAGCACAGAGAAGTTCAGATGGTGCTTGGAGTCTATGGGCCCCATGGCCCCTAGTAAATGATTCAATGTGTTGATACTCCCTTTGTTCTTGCAAGGTGTTCGAAAAGTGGGAGATTTGTTGGTAAAATGGTATCTCAACCTTGCATTTACATGAGGTTAATATTTATAGTAATTTTTTATTTGAAGCATGAAATGGTGCAAAATTCTCCCCAAAGCTTCTAGTTGGCTAGATAAGCATTCTGGAAAAGTTACGTCGCAAGATCATAGCTAGTTTTTAAGATATTCAATTTTTGATTTTGGAGGGGTCCAATGAAAGGTTTAAATTTGATTATGAGGACTTTAGAGGCCTCAAAATATCTTTAAAAGTGGGTGTAAATGAAATAGCGGTTTATGAGGTAATAGAGCACTTCATGATCTTTTCGACACTTCAAACGATTCGTCAATAGGACACATGGTTCTCAAGCTATGGCCTCCGAAAGTTTGTACTCCTGAAATAGGAAATATTAAATACATCGGACACATAAATGAGTTGTAAAAAGGGAGGGACATGTCATAGGGCATCTAGAAGGGATATAAGGTCGACTACACCTTATTGGGTGGTTTTAGTCCATGGTTTTGTAATACCATTTGATGGTTTCTTGTATTGTATCTCCTATATATGAGGTGAGTGAGATAGAGGTTGTGTGTAAGAGTCTTATGGCTATTGAGTTATCTCTGAATCTTTGATTAGTGGTACTCCTGCAAAGATGTTTCTTTGCAAGTATATTGTAATCTATTTTGATTGTTGAATAATATATTGGGCAACTTTTAGAGTGTGGGGTTTTTCTCCTGAAAGGGTTTTTCCCATGTAAATCACTTTGTTATGGTTTGAATATTATTATATCTATTTCTATTTTTTGTAACTATTGTGATGATCTTTAAAAGTTTTGCATTACCCTCCTCTCAAGGTTAGTGTAGGAAGTTGTTCCGCTACTTAAATTTCTTACAATTATAAAGTTATAAATATATTAATGTACTTAAATTTCTTACAATTATAAAGTTATAAATATATTAATGTAATATATTATATTTATTATTCTAATAATGTAGATCTTAAAAAATAGTAAAAATTAATATGTAGAAAATTCAAAAGAAAGAAATTAAAATAAATTATTTTAAAATTAAATAATTAAATCTTTACAAAATAATGTTTGGAATTTCACACTTTTTAAATTCAATCCAAAATAAATGTGCATTAAATGAATAATAAACTATTATCTTAGTGGAAATGAGTCATGGAAAGTCCTGGTCAGGAATAACATCATGAGGGCAGTACCCAAGTAGGCCAAGGCATGGAAGAATCTCCCCTTTAGTGACCTTGTTGCTGAGAATTTCCTGGTATCTGTCCTAAGCTCCTTGGTGTTAAAAACCACTTGGAAGGTGTGGGAGTATGTAAGGGCACATATCTCTAACTATAGAGTCAACAAAAATTTCTCTGTCAGTGGTGAGAGGTCCATCTGGTGGAACTTGTTTCATAAAGGGAAACCCCTCACTCTTGTTCAAGGGTTCTTGGCTAAGAACATGGCTAACAAAGGAATTAAGTGCTTTAAGGACCTCATCAATAGGGAATGAATGATCCCTTGGGATGTGTTATCCCAGAACTCCTTGCCTGCATCTAATTAGAGAACATAATCCATTTTAAGAGAGGCTTGTAATGTGTTACAACTCCCCAAGAGTTGCCTGGTGGATAATGATACATTCCTCACTTTTACTTGGATGTATGACACCTTGCTTATTAATGTTAAGAAAAAAATGTTTATAATTATTTAATTGCAAGTAACTCCATAATTTTTCATATTAATGATGTTTGACATACTGATTGGATTGATAACAAATGGAAGCACATTTTTGAAAATCTATGGAGCAACAAAGTTGCTCCTAAGAAGAAATGTTTTAAATGGCTATTGATTATTAGTATGCTTCCCTGCAAAAATGACCAAAATTATTTTGATATATGTAATTTGTGTAAGGTGACTGAGAATATCCAACATATGTTTTTTGAATGTGTCATTGCTAGGGAGATATGACTTTTATTTGGTATTTCCATTTCTGAAAATGTTAATATTGTGAACATTATTATTGGTTCTATGCAAGGATTGAAAAAAGATTGTAAAGAATCTATTTTGGTTTATTCTTACCTATGAAATTTTATGGTACATATGGATTATCATAAATGAAGATAAGTTCTAGGGTAGGGATAGAAAGCTTACTGAGTCTTTTCGCAGACTTATTTTACATTATGTTGAATCACAAGTTACACTAGTAATGAGACTAGCCACGAAGAAGTTTGAAAGATTCCTGGATGATGGTCATACCATGGTATTCATCTCAAAACTCTCATATGGTTTCATGTGGTGTAGGAAGAATTTAGAAAGGACCCCCTTTGTCAATGCCCTTGCAACCTATGTAGCAGAAATCAATGAAGGGATGAGGGCTGAGAGAGAATTCATGGCTCAACTTGCCACACATGGAACGGCCCCAATGAAGGAGGGCAGATAGATTATATGGATAGAAGGTTTACTTGGTTGGACTTATTGGATTGATATCTAGTTAGCTAACTGTCCACCACTTTTTGGATGTGTATGGAGTATTTTGTTCTCAATTCTTATACTCAAACATGCTCTTTAGTCTATATATTCAATATAATGTCCAAATTTGAACTTTTATAGTTACGCCTGTGGTCTTGGCATGACCTGACAATTTTGATATTTTTTGTAAATATTTATCCTTTATATATATATATATATAAACTATTCACAATCTCAAGAAAAGGAAAAAGTTAAATGAAAAATATTCACGTTAGATGCAATGAGGGCTAAGTGGACCATTCATTATGGAGAGTACAATTTATAATGCTACAATATTTTTGGAATAGGTTTTGTGTCCACTTCACCATTATTGACAAAATTCTTTTTTTTTTCAAAGACATGATTTATCACTAGATGTAGATGGATTATCTTTGTTATCTTTATAAATCTTCACAAGACCCTTAGAAATGTGATATTTTGTCATGTTTATTCTCTTTTTAATGATTTTATCAAATGTGCTAGCACATTGAACTTGTAAGTAAAATGCCATTTCTTTATTTAAGTTTTGAACAAACATGCCAACAAGAGATGGGTTCGTATGGATTACTATGGATTACTACTCATGAAAAATGGGTCAATAAGTTTTGTAGACGTCCAAAATTAATTAACTTAAATATTTGACTAATTTTATCCTTTCTATGTAATTAATCAATTTAATTATGTTCCCGTTTATTCTTCTCAGAATTAGTTAAATTTGATTTAATTAATCATGTCACTATAGCCCAATAATTGGTTTATTAAATAAATTGATTATCCCCTATTCTTCTAAAGTTTCTAAAACTAATTAATTCTTCTAAACTCCCTTTTAGTTAATTAATGATAATTACTTAACTTAGTCATGTGATTCCTACAAATCACTTTTCCTAATTCTTCATTAGCCTAATTAATTCTTCAAGAATCCCTCATAATCATGTTTATAGCATTATTCTTCAATTTTTTAAATCCTCCACTCATTCTCTCTCCTCTTTTCAAATCCTCTTACAAATCCCACTTGTCTCCTAATCTCTCATTATCCCACCTAATCACCTTCCTAATAATTTGCTAGTGGCCAATCCCCACGAGTAGCCACCAAGTCAACCAATAGCCATAAATGACTAAATCCACTTGTCCCTTCCACACCTTCCAACATTAAATGCACCTAATTGGGTCATTTCAAGAAATTAAAAATCTCACATTCTCCTATGGCTCTCAGCTTCCCAAGGAATTTTAAATTCCTTTTCTCATTTCCCTTCCCCATGCAGTCCATTATTTGGGAATTTTGAATTCCCCATCCATCTCCCAAGGAATTTTTAATTCCTTTTTATTCTCCCAATGTACTTGGGGATCTCTTCCCTATATTCCTTGTGGTGTGTGGAGACAAGAAATGCCTTTATGTCAAATCTCTTGGTCTCCACACCTAATCTTGTCATTGTCCCCTCAATCCATGTTCTCCCTCTCCTTCAATCTCCACCCTTGATTCATGTTCAATCTCAAGTGTCCATTTCTCCTCTCTCAAGTCTATAAATTGGGGTCTCCTCCCCTTCATTTGACATCTCTGATTTGTGCAATCTCATTCTGGCCTTTTAGTTTTAGAAATCACACTCTAAGCACCCCCACTATAGGCAAATTATCACTTAGCATCAATGACATCCATATCCATCACTTAAGCATCTATCACTCAATCCCTTTTTATCTTTGTTTTGCAATCTTGGAGAGAAACCCACAATACTTCCATAGGACCAATCCAATCAAGTGAGGAAGGGGCACATTCTTCACTTCACCAAAGGTCTAATCCGAGGAGCAAGAGATCACATTGTGAAGGTATAAAGGTTTTTTGTGCATTGGATTGGGTTTCATGCTTTATTATGGTTAAATATAACCTTCTTATAATCACCTTGTTTTCACTTGGTTCATTTTGGCACACCTAGTGGGACCGACATCCCTTAAAGCTAATCATTTTTGTGAGTTTTTGTGATTTTAGCATGTAGGTTGATGCTTTGACGTATTTGCCTGCCCTTCAATGTTTTTGCCCTGGCTACTTCAATGTTTCTACTAGGGGTCGATGTCTCTGTTTTAAATTTGAAATTTATCCTACTTTTTTGAAGGTTTTAGCTTGTTCAACGTATCTGCCTGTCATTCAACATTTCCACATAGTTTCCTTAGACACCTGGTTTTGAGCTTAGATTTGATTTTCCTGTTTTCTCCATAAGTTAAAAAGAACAAAAATAGCACAAAATGTTTTAAAAGGAACATAAATATTTTTTTATTTTCTATCCTTAAGTAAATTAGTTAGACTTTTTAGGTTTTTGGCGTATCAATGCCTGTGCAGATGCATCAACATCTGTGTTCTACTTTGGCACCCGCACTAAAGCAAAGCCCGCCTAGATTTTCAAATTTTCAAGTTTCAAATCTTTTGAATTTTGGTTAGATAGTTGCATTTAATTCTGCTTAATCAACGTATATGCAGATGCATTAATGTTTGTGTTTAGAATCGACACATTCATTGGAAACCTTTTTAGATTAAATTTACAAATTTTTAAATTCTGCATTCTTTCCTGCCTTTCTATTTGGTAGTTGGGTATAAAATCCTTCAACATCTATGTAGACACTTCGACATTTTTATAGATGCTACAACATCTACACCTATGCTGTATCCTTAGAATTTTTCAGGTTACTAATCAAATTTTGAGTTTTTGCAGGATTATCTTGTTTGTCCAAGGCATAATTCCAACTACTAACCATTTTCCTGCAACATGCTTGTCCAAGATATATTTTTTCCACTAGTTTAGTTTTGTTTTATGCATTCTAGATAGAAAACTATGAACATATGGGATTAAAATGAACAAGTTTTTTTTGCCCACTAGTTTAGTTGAGTGAATTCAACATATGTGGGGGCCTTCCCTGCATCAATAAGCTCAATTAGAGCCTTAAGTAGCTTTCTTTGAGAATCCGTCATTAGATTGGTGATCCCTCAGAAGTTATACTTGACACCAGTTTTAGTAGCCAAAATCCTACATTCGATAGTGATGGGGATGCATATTGTACCCTGAAGTTACTCCTCATGCATCTTCTCAAGATGAGGCCTAAATTCCTGACGTAATAGATCCTTGGATCTTTGGGGAAAGAGAGTCTAGTATGGACAAGAAGTGAGTGTCGTGGTGTCAAGATAGTGCTACCAGAATCTCTATTTGTCCACCTAAGTGAGGTATTTCTTATGTGAGGGACCTAACAAGTGGTTTTCACTTTCTAGCCTAAGTTGTGTTGTCTTCAATTGTCTTCATTTGTGTTATACCCATAAAATCAATTTGGGCTAATCTAGGCCTCCCATCACTTGTAGACTCATTATGTTGGCCATTTGGTGGAATTGATTATGTGTTGCATTGATTTTTTGTCATTGATGTCAACACTATCTGTTTGGATGCTTTACCGACACCCTTCTGGTCTTGGTAGGTTGAGTGGTTTCTGGTTAACTTGGATCCAACATGATTCGGCAGGCTTCAGTATTATCTGGCGAGAGAATTGGTTTGCTGATGATGCTTATACTCATATTTGGTTAGTTGGTTTTGGTTTGGTGTTTGGATGTTGTCTTGCTTGCTGAGAAGCTTGGTTTCTAGTTCTAGCGAGGGTTTCACCGACAGAGATTTTTGTAGAGATTTTTGATGAATTGCATAAGTGCTGTTGGTGCAGCTTCTAATAAGAGTTTCAGGATGTTGTTGGTGATCATGTTTGAGACTTGGCATTTGGAGATCATTGATGAAGTGTGTGGACCTATACTTGGTCCCGGTTGATCTAGGTTATGAACTGACATTGTTGTAACGTGTGGATAGGACCTATTGATGTATTTTCAGGATGTCTTATGTGTTGGATATTATTTGTTTGGCCTTAGGCTGACATGGTTTGTAATTATATAATTGGTTTATTGCTTGGTGGCCAACCTAATTGTTTATGGTCGAGGGTTTGTATATATAGATGTAAGATCTCATTATAGATCATCATGGTTAATGTAAGAGGCCATGGTCAAGGAATGTAATGTGCGAATAATGTAAATAATTCAGGCAGAGGAGTTTTATTGATCATTGGAGATCAAATTGGGTTTATGTATGAGGATTTAGTCCTCCAATATTGAGCTTAACTGGAACTGCACTCTAGCATAGGAGATGCTATCTTTCGTAGTTCAACACTTCTTCGGATTGTAGTATGGATTTGTATGTAGTCAGTGAGACTCTTTTTGTGTTGAGCAGTGTGCTTTAGGTTGTTGGACTTCCTACAAGTGCAGGCCCATTCATTGCAATTCACATACTTATTGTAGAAGTATTATCTGATTGTGGGTAGGCTTCCCACTGTGGTTTTTCCCTTTATCGGGTTTTCCACGTACAAATCTTGGTGTTGTGTGAATGGCTCTTATTATGTGATTATTGTTTATGGTTAATTAGATTAACTGCTATTCTAGTATTATTGTTTTGGGTTCTAACATTAATTTTTATATTGCTAATGCTTTTGGTAATATGTGACAACTGATTCACTCCCCTCCCTCTCAGTTGTCTTCTGGTTATCTGAACTATCTAACAATTGGTATCAGAGCTTTGGTCCTCTCTGAAAAAAGCTTAACCACTTGACGAAGATCCTATGGCGTCTAATAGTTCAAGTTCATCTAGTTCTTTTGGACCTATCTTTAGAAGGGATATACCGAGGCTTGATGAAACAAATTACACAGTATGGAAGATTCGGATGGAGACTCATCTGAGATGTCTTGGCAAGGATATTTGGGAGATCACACAGAATGGTGTCACACCCTATAATCTGGGATCTAGCAATCCTCCTCCGACAAACTTGGACAAGGAGATCGAGAATGATTGTAGAGCAAGAGAAGCCCTCTTGTGTGCACTTTTTGATAAGCAAATAATGGGATTAATTGACAAATCATCTGAAAAGGCTATATATGGGATAAGTTGGAGACTCTTAATGAAGGTGACCCTACAGTTAATATTACTAAACTTGATGGTTACCAGGTAAGATATGAGAACCTGAAGATGGAAGAATATGAAAGGATTACTGCATTCATGGAAAGGGTAAATGAGACTGTTATGTGAATTCAATATTGTGGTGGAACTCTAAGAGAAGATGAAATTATTTCTAAAGTCATGAGAGCCCTCCCACTGGCTTACAAAATGAAGGCTACTGCTAACAATGAGTTGAGAACAATGGCTAATACATCTGTCAACAAAGATACCTTGGTTGGGAAACTATCTTCGTTTGAGCTTGAGGAATTTGGACTTTTTGGAGGTGTGAAGATTGAACCTTCTTTTCATGCATCTATATCTGCAACCGGTAGGCAAGACTAGAAAGATTTATATGCAAAAGAGTTAGAAGATATGAAGAGAGAAGATGATGAGTTTGAGAAACTTGAAGCACTATTTTCTAGAAGAGTACCAAAAGGACCAATAGGAAGTAAGTATGAAGGAAAAACACCTTTTAAATGTTTTGCATGTAATAAGATTGGTCATTTTGCATCTAGATGTCCTGAAAGGAATTCAAGATTTGAAAAAAGAGTAAAAGATCATTTAAGCCTAACCCTGGATATCAGAACAAGTATAGATTCAAGAAAAATAGAGATAAATTATGCTACTTAGTAGATGAGGAAGGCATTACAGATTCAAATGATGAACTGACACAAGACTTTGCTAGTGGATACAACAATGGGAAAGAATGGGTATTCTTGGCTATCAAGGAAGATGATTCGACATTGGATGTACCGGAAGTGAAGGCACTTGCAGCTAAAATTGAGGACAAGGATGAATGGGTAATTGAAAGTGGTTGTTCACATCATATGACTAGAGATAAAGGAAATTTTCTGTCTTTGAAAGAATTTGATGGTGGACTAGTTAGATTTGGAGATGATAAGACATGTATGATCAAAGGAAAATGAACTATATCATTGGATGGTAAGAACAATACTGACAATGTTTATTATGTTGAAGGTTTGAAGCATAATCTTTTGAGTGTGGGACAATTGGTAGACAAGGGATTTCAATTACAATTAAAGGATGGAAAATGAAAAATAATTAACATATCTGTCTTGGAGATTGCAACCGGTACATAGACAAAAGGTAATATATTTCATTTGAACTCCGGTGAGAAAACATGTTTGATTACACAAATTGATGAGAGTTGGTTATGGCATAAAAGACCGTGTCATGTGAATTTTGATTGCATTGTGAAGATCAATTCAACTAAGACAGTTAGGGATATACCTAAGATTATGAAGCCATATAATCCGGTATGTAAAGAATGTCAAATGGGTAAACAGGTCAAAACCTCTATTAGAAGTATACAAGATAAATCAAATGATGTTCTTGATCTTATTCATACTGATTTGTGTGGTCCTGCTAGATTCAAAAGTTTTCATGGTGATAGATACTTCATGCTAATCATTGATGATCATTCTAGAATGATGTGGGTTACTTTTTTGAGAGAAAAATATGAAGCATTTGAAAAGTTTAAAATATTTAAAGCTAAAGTGGAAACTGAGACAGGATTGAAGATTAAATGTCTGAGATCAGATCATGGTGGAGAATTCACATCTGGTGAGTTTAATAACTTTTGTGACAAGCATGGCATAAGAATACAATTTTCTGCTCCCTGGAGACCTCAGCAGAATAGAGTTGTGGAAAGGAAGAACATAACTATCTTGGATGCTGCTAGAACAATGATGATGGAAGCTAATCTACCTCATATATATTGGAGAGAAGCAGTGAATATATAGGTTTATACATTCAACATAGTACATATCAAAGGAGAAACTGGTAAGACACCTTATGAATTAAGGTTTGGCAATACACCTACAGTTAAGTAATTCAGAATTTTTGGTAGTAAATGTTATATCAGGAGAGATGATACTATTGGAAAATTTGATCCTAGATGTGATGAAGGCATATTTCTTGGTTATTCTAATGAAAGAAAAACATATAGATGTTATAACAAGAGATTGTAGAGAATTATGGAGAGTGCTAATGTCAAAGTAGATGAGTTGAGAAAAAGTCAAATAGAATTTATGAGAAGGAACCAATAGTGGAAATGATTATAGCTGAATTTGTAGCACCTTTACTGGAATAGAGAGTGTAACCAGTTACTCAGGCAACATCAGAGAATTCTACAACAACTGAAGAACAGGGAAGAGGAACAGAGAGTCAGAAGACTCCTAGGTATGTGAGACTGAATCATTCTGAAGATCAAATCATTGGGGATAAGAACAATGGAGTGATGAAAAGAAGAAGACTAGCAACTAATGAGGTATGCTTAATTTCATAAGTTGATCTGGTATTAGTAATTGAGGCATGTAAAGATGAACATTTGTTAAAAGCTATGGAAGAAGAATTAGATTAGATTGAGAAAAATAACACATGGACTTTGGTTCCTCGGCCTAAAAATAAAAATGTCATTGGAACTAAATGGGTTATTAGGAATAAATTGAATGAGGATGGCAAAGTCATAAGGAATAAAGCTATATTTGTTTGTAAAGGATATTCTCAGAAGGAAGGAATTGATTATGGAGAGACCTTTGCACCGGTAGCTAGGATTGAAGCTGTAAGATTATTTCTTGCCTATGTTGCTTATAATAACTACAAAGTTTATCAGATGGATGTTAAATGTGCATTCTTGAATGGGGATTTTGATGAGGAAGTTTATATTGAGCAACTTGATGGTTTTTCACTATCAGATGATACAAAATTGGTTTGCAGGTTAAGGAAAACTTTTTATGGACTGAAACAAGCACCTAGAGCTTAGTATGCAAGGTTGGATAATTATCTTTTGAAGCTTGGTTTTACAAGGGTAGTGCTAATAGTAATTTATATTATAAAATCACTAATTATGATATACTGATTGTTGAAGTATTTGTTGATGACATTATTTTTGGAGGTGAAGATAAACTATGCTTATAATTTTCTAAGAATACGGAGAAAGAAGTTGAGATGTCTATGATTAGTGAGATGAAATTTTTCTTAGGTTTGTAGATTACTCAGACTGAAAAAGGTATTTTTATCTATCAAACTAAATATTCTAAGGAATTATTGAAGAAAGTTGGCATGGGAGATTCTAAACCGGTAAGTACACCTATGGTTACAAGTGAGAAATTGATAACAAAAGATGTTTCTGCACCAGTAAATCCTACAAGATACAAATCTATGATTGGAGGTCTGCTTTATTTGACTCAGACTAGACCTGACATTATGAATGTTGTTTGTATTGTTTCAATATTTTAGAGTGATCCTATAGAAAATCATGAGATGGTGGTAAAAAGGATTTTTAGATACTTGCAAGGTACATTAGAATATGACTTATGGTACTCTAAGGATGATAACTTCACTTTATGCGTATATATAGATGCTAATTGGGCTGCAGATGTTGATGACCAGAAAAGTACTTCCGGTGGATCTTTCTTTCTTGGAAAGAAGTTGGTTTCATGGACTAGCAAGAAACATTCATGTACTTCTCTATCTACTACTAAAGCCGAGTAGGTTGCTACTGCTACTAAATGTACACAAGTTTTATGGATGAAGCAAATGTTGAAGGATATAAAGTTGGATTGTGATGCACCGATAGTTATTCACTATGATAACTTTGTGGCTATTGATATAACAAAGAATTCGGTATTTCATTCCAAGACAAAGCATATATCTATCAAGTATAACTTTGTAAAGGAGAAGGTGGAAGCAAATGAAGTTAAACTAGTTTAAAGAGAAAATTGTAGATATTTTCACTAAACCTTTATCCAATGAGTCATTTGAGTACTTGAGAGATAGATTGGGGGTTTTTGCCCCTCCGACAGAGACTTGATTGATGCGGTTTGGCATTAGTCCTACATTCATTATACAAAATACTATTCATTCAGGCAGTGATGTGGGGTGCTACTACTTAGGGGGAGTAGTCAACTTTGAGATTCAGAGGTTTATACTTTTGCTTTGATATTTCTGTTAGATTTTTGGCATTGATGTCAAAGGGGGAGTGATATTGATGTGAAAAAGTTAAAGAGAAATTCAGATCTTTACAAAGATATTATTCAAATAGGGAGAGATATTGATATTCAAAACTATCTATGGAGATTGTTGGTTGTCTTCCACAAGGGGAGACTTGTTTGGCATTTCTTGGTACTTAGATGTTTTTCACACCTAGTATTTCCATTAATGCCAAAGGGGGAGATTGTTGGCCATTTGGTGGAGTTGATTATGTGTTGCATTGATGTCAACACTATATGTTTGGATTCTTTACCGACACCCTTTTGGTCCCGGTAGGTTGAGTGGTTTCTGGTTAAATTGGATCCGACATGATCTGGTAGACTCTGATATTATCTGGTGATGGAACTGGCTTGCTCATGATTCTTATACTCATATTTGGTTAGTTGGTTTTGGTCTAGTGTTTGGATGTTGTCCTGCTTGCTGAGAAGCTTGGTTTTTAGTTCCGGTGAGGGTTTCATCGACAGAGCTTTTTGTAGAGATCTTTGATGAATTGCTTAATTGATGTTGGTGCAGCTTCTGATAAGAGTGTTAGGATGCTGTTGGTGATCATGTTTAAGACTTGGAGTTTGGAGATCATTGCTGAAGCGTGTGGACCTATACTTGGTCCTAGTTGATCTAGGTTATGAACTGACATTGTTGTAATGTGTGGATAGGACCTATTGATATATTTTTAGGATGTCTTATGTGTTGGATATTATTTGTTTGGCCTTAGACCTACATGGTTTGTAATTATATAATTGGTTTATTGTCTAGTGGCCAACCTAATTGTTTATGGTCGAGGGTTTGTATAGATAGATGTAAGATCTCATTGTAGATCATCATGGTTAAAGTAAGAGGTCATGGTCAACGAATGTAATTTGTGAATAATGTAATATCATTTAGGTAGAGGAGTTTATCAATAATTGGAGATCGAATTGGGTTTATGTATGAGGATGTAGTGCTCCGGTATTGAGCTTAACCGGAACTGTACTCTGTCATAGGAGATGTTATCTTTCATAGTTCAACACTTCTTTGGATTTTAGTCAGGTTTTGTATGTAGTCAGTGAGACTCCTTTTGTGATGAGCAGTGTGCTCTTGGCTGTTGGCCTTCCTGCAAGTGCAGGCTCATTCATTGTAATTCACATACTTACTATAGAAGTATTATCTGACTCTGGGTAGGCTTCCCACCATGGTTTTTCCCTTTACTGGGTTTTCCATGTATAAATCTTGGTGTTGTGTGAATGGCTCTTATTCTGTGATTATTGTTTATGGTTAATTGGATTAACTTCTATTTCGGTATTATTTTTTTGGGTTCTGGTATTAATGTTTAAATTGCTAATGCTTATAGTAATCTATGACAACTGATTCACCCCCTCTCAGTTGTCTTCCGGTTATCTGAACTGTCTAACACATTGTTGAGTGGTACACTTGGCCAATGTGTTTACTATGCTTGATGTTTTCTTGCCAAGAGTAGATTGACAAACAACTTACCCCATTTTTCACATTTGAGAAACATTCCAAACTCAAATTTTCTCATTTGCATAACACAAAGTCCAAAATCTAGTCTATCTCATTTTCACCTCATGTTCCATAAGCCTAAGTTGTACAAGCATCCCAAGAAGAAGAAACTCACTTAAGCACAACTTGTTAGACGTGGAATTTTTGGTATGCGAACTACAAACTCTTGCTCAAATATAGGACCTTCTTGCATTGATATGATGATTACACCCATGGTCATAGCAACGAGTTTCATGCTAGTGATGAACTAAGAGTCTGTGCCCTGCACCAAGGATGAGGCTTGTCTTTCAATACCAACTATCATCAAAATTAGGATGGTCACATCCCTTCGTACAATTTTCCGTATGAACCTATCACTTATTGAGTTATTTCCTTGTCGATAATAATCTAATCACCACTTTCTTCTAGTCATCACTATCACCTTTCTTTTATCTTTTCATCACCAACCTTTTCTAAGGACTTAGCACATCAATTAATCCAACAACAAAACCTTAATCAAATCAATCTTTAATCAATCATCCAATCCTTCAATCAATCATCCAAATCAAATCAACCTTACTCTAAGGTTTTGTGCCTTGTGAAGTTTTATTTACAACCCATCCTTAATCAATTAATAATTTGGCTTTAGTCAAGACCCCAATCCCACGTCTTTATTTTTCTTAGGATCATTAGTCAATCCTTAGTAGAAAAAGAGTTTTTGATCATCATTTTAAGGTCTAAATTTCACACAACTTGGTTGTCACCATATTTGTGGTTTTCATCATCAATCTCCTTCGCCTGAAATCCTTGTTCAAGGACTAGGGTGTGATCTTAATCATCTTTTTCCTAATCCAAAGACCCAATCAATCATCCAATTAAATATAAATCAAATAAAAAATCCAAAAAATTATGCTAAGTCCTTTCATCAAGCTTCTTCTTCCAAAATATTTTCTAAAGGTTATTCTTGTATGGTCACAACTCGATCTCAAAAGAAGAAGATGGCCAAACAACAATACAGTATGCTAGATATTAGTATCTTATATCAAGACCTTGCACAAGATCCTAGACAAGGGAAAAAATCACAACCTGACAATCAAGATCCACAACCACAAGTGGACCCTAACATGGTTGATCAAGATGACCTCACCTCGAAAATGCAAACATTTCTAGAGGATTCATACAATCCAGAAATGATGAAGAAATTCATCCAGCACAATCCTAGTGGTCTCTTAAGGACCCTCATTGAAAATGGAGCTCACCTTCCCCCTGATTTTGATGGATCCATTCTTTATCAACAACCATAGAGATAATTTGCTACTAGTCACTTCATTGCCCCTATTCTTCATCCTCAATTCGTAGCACCTGCGGTGTCCATCCCATGATTTATCTCCAACCTTCTTCTTCTTTTCTAGCATCTATGCCATTATCTAACCTGATCAAATCTATTCTTAAAAATGCTTCTATCACATCTTCTTCCACATGCCCACATGTCTCTATTCCTCAATCTTCTATTCCCCTCAACAATACCACTAATTTCATCAATGCTTCTCTCTCTCATGCTACCACAATCCGTGAGTCACGACCAATCATCACCTCTCAAGTCCCCCATCACATCATTCATCACAAATCAAATCCCTATTTCTTTGTCTTAACAATATATTAGTGGTGGTGGTGTGTCATCCATGACTCACTAGATTCCCGGGGTAGACACGGTCCATCATGTCCAAGATCCACAACATGATTTAATCAAGGAAATTCAGGACATGAAGAACATCATAAAAAAAATGAAGGAAGGGACTAACAAAATAAAACCTTATTCATCTGAGGAATTTTTTCCCAGCCCTTATGACCCATCAATGTCAGTTGCGCCTTACTCACTAGGGTTTGAGATGCCTAAGTTCATGAAGTATGAAGGCAAGGGTGACCCCCGAGACCACATTTGTGAGTTTCACATCTTATGTCAAGAGGTCTCCTATAGTGATTTGTATCTTCAAAGAATTTTCCATAAAAGTCTTACAGGAGATGCCCTTGTGTGGTTCTCATCCCTACCTTGATGTTCTATTGCTTCCTTCCCAAACTTGGTATAAAAGTTCATGGCCCACTATGCTTACAATATCATTAATGGCATTTCTATGATGGACCTATGTAACACAAAACAGAGGCCCAAAGAAACCTTTGCTAACTTCTTGCAAAGGTGGCGACATCGTATCAAAAAGTTCTAGTGGGATATGCCAGAGGAATACCAAATTGAATTATTCCAAAATAATCTGGCACCCAAACTATCAAAAACTCTAACAACTCATTGTATAAAATCTTTCCAAAAGTTGACTAACAAGGGCTTGGCCCTTGAACACATCTTGTTAGAGGAGGGCACTTTGAAACATTATCAGAAATCAAATCAAAACTCTTCCTCTTATAACAATGATAAACCAAAATTTTGGTCAAAGAACAAGAACGTAGTCAACGATGGTGTCACTGATGCAAAGTGGGTTCAAACTGTGACCTCTCCCTCTAAATCCACCATTACTAATCAACAATTAAACAATCAACAAAATAGTCAAAGTCAATCTCAAAGAACCCCCAACAATGTCTTAATCCAGGGGTGACCACCTTGATCTAACTATCAAACTCCAAGGGAGTATACTCCTCTTGCTGAGCCCATCGAGGTTGTGTTCCAAAAACTCGTCCAACCTGGTGCAGTTGTCTTCTCGATAACCCACCGGTTTGATCCTAATCAACCCAAACCTAGGTGGTATAATGAAAAATAAGTATTGTGACTATCGCTACATCAATGGGCATGATACATGAAAGTGTATGAAACTAAATAATTATATCCAAGATCTCATTGATAAAGGTGATATCGAGGTAGCAATGACAAAACCTGGTAATAATAATGATAAAATCAAGATGTATTAGGAACCCTTCCTAAAGCATGATAAAGGTAAGGCCTCATCATCTAACGATGTCAACTATGATTATACTAATCATATATCTAGCTTTGACTGCTTGGTGGGTCATATAGAGGCTGTAGATAACCATGTCAATGTCATCACTATCTAGGGAGATAACTCTCTCCCTTCCCAAAATAGACCTAGGGTCACCATTCAAGGTGGTCCTCCCCCTTCACAACTGGACAATAGTCTCAACCTTGCCAAAATAGTCATTCAGGGTATTGCCCCCTCTACTTCCCATACTCAAAATGACTATATTGTGACCACTTACCGCAAAAGAGTAACTATCTAAGGAGCTCCTCCCCCACCTAATCCTCCCCCCCACTTCATCCACCCACTGATATGACCCTCTAGATCACCTTAGAAATACTCCTGCATAGATTTCCATCCTAGAGCTCCTCAAAACCTCTCCTGTTCATAAGGAGATTTTGGAACAAGCCCTTCTCGAATTGTGTCAAAATGACTATATTGTAACCACTTACCACAAAAGAGTAATTGTCCAAGGAGCTCCTCCCCCACCTAATCCTCCCCCCCCACTTCATCTACCCACCAATATGACCCTCTAGATCACCTTAGAAAGACTCCTCCATAGATTTCCATCCTAGAGCTCCTCAAAACCTCTCCCGTTCATAAGGAGATTTTGGAGCAAGCCCTTCTCGAATTGTGTATCCTTGACGACATCAATGCTGCTCAGTTCCAAGATCTTATTGGAAATGTTGCCTCTCAACATCACCTTGTCTTCACCTCCAATGATGCTCCTTCTAATGGTGATCACAATAAATCATTGCACATTGAAGCTATTATCCAGAAACTTAAGGTTAAACACATCTTGATAGACGATGGCTCTAGACTCAATCTATGTACATGTAAGTTAATAAAGGAAATGGAACTTTCTAAGGAGTTAGTTAACCCATTAGGATGGATCACAATAAAGGCCTATGATGATGTAGAAAGGGTTTCTAAAGGCATGATCACTTTACCTCTTCAAGTGGGTCCTGTGACAGTTGAAACCACTTGCCAAGTCTTGGATCTTAACCTGCCTTATAACATCCTCCTCAGCCATATGTGGATTCATTCCCTCCAAGATGTACCTTCCAACTATAACCAATGCCTTAAATTCCCCTTCAATGGTAGAGAGATCACTATCAAGGGTGATTACCAACCTTTTCAGTATTGCAAACTTCTAGAAGGGAAGCATCAATACCATTGCCCACTTGATAGACCCACTCCACCTCCTCCATCCGATGCATCCAAATTTTCCTCCACTTCATCCCAACAAGAACCTAAGGTCAGGATCCTAGATGATGGCTATGGAGAATATAAACTTGAGGATGCCCTATATATGGGCAAACTCCCCTTATCTCCCAAGTCATTTGGCAAGCCCAAAGAAATAAGAAAGGACCAAAAACCCATTATACAATGAAAAGACACCACCTTAAAGAAATGGGGCCCACTTGATGAAGAAAGGCTAGAAGCAGATATTTCCTCTTAGTTGTATCATGAGGAGGATGAAGAACCAAGAAAGATTCCCAAGAAAATGTATCCAAAAACATCAGCTATAGTGGATAAGATGGGTTATAAAGGGCACAAATTGGTAACTAAAGAGAAAGGAATCAAAGCACCAATAAATCCCATCTCATACAACTATAACAGGGGCTTGGTTTATACTCCAGTACCTAAGATCACTATCACTGGTGCTCCTTTAGATCTCTCTTTGGATGTCGAAGACTCTGACGAAGAGGAATTTCATGAAATGCCTTTTGAATTCCAAGATTACATCTTCTTTGACACCCATATCAACACCATCATCCCCATAACCCCTTCCACCCCATATGAGGTGCATCTTGTCCATCCCAAGCTTATAGACTTGGACCAATGAGACAAACCTTCTTTGGATGTGTGTGCTGACGACAATGCTCTCATGACTCTCTTGACTATACGTAACTTGGAAGACTACAACAAAGTTCATGGGATCCAACTGCATGAGGACAGATACTTTGGTAGTCAGGTCAATGCCCTTAGCTGTAAAAAAGATAATAAAAATGAAAATCATGATTCCTTAGGTGAAAACCTTCCTTGGGCACCTATGGATGAGGAAAAAGTAAAAATAAAGGGTGTATCCTCAAGCGAAAACCTTAATCAAGAACTTGAGGATGAGGGACTTGACCTCCCTACCATGGTTCCTCTATAACAAGACAAGTCAAACCTACTTATAGAAGAAACAAACACTATCAACATGGGCACCGAAGATAATCCTAAGAATGTGCTCATTGCTAAGTCTCCGTCAGATCAAGAAAAACAAAACTTCATGAATTTTATCACAAAAACAAATATTAACTTTGCTTGGTCATATGTTGACATGCTAGGCCTTGATCAAGACTTAGTAGTCCATAATATTGTTGTTCGTCTAGATGCCAAACTTATGAAGAAAAAATTATGCAAAATACATCCGCATATTCCACTCCCAAACAAGGCAGAACTCCAAAAGATGTTGGATGCAAGATTCATAAAAACAATAGATTATCCTAAGTGGGTATCCAACATTGTCCCCATCAGAAAATCTACAAGGGGCATCTGCATTTGTACAAATTTTTGGGATTTGAATAAAGCATGGGCTAAGGATGATTTCCTACTTCATAACATAGACATGATCATAGATCTCATAGTGGGACATGAAATGTTATCACTTATAGATGGATTTTTTGGATACAACCAAATCAGGATAGTAGAAGAGAACCAAAACAAAACAACATTCACAATGCCATGGGGCACATTTTGTTATCAAGTCATGCCGTTTGGTCTCAAGAACACCAGAGCAACATGTCAGTGATCAATGAAAACCATCTTTCATGACCTCTTATATAAAATCATGGAGGATTATGAGGATGATCTCCTAGGAAAATCCAAGACAAGAGATCAACATATTCCTATCCTAAAATGGATCTTTGAGAGATTAGAAAAGTATAAGCTATGCCTAAATCCTAAGAAGTGCATCTTTGGTGTTATATCTTGGAAATATCTTGGTTTCATTGTTTCCTACAGAGTCATAGAAGTTTATCCTATAAAGGTGAAAGACATCATGAAAATGCCTCCCCTGAAGACCCTAAAACAACTATGCATCCTCCAAGGGAAGCTCCAATCTATCATAATAGCTCATAGATAAGTGCCACCCATCTGCACAATTACTCCACAATGATACCAAATTTAAATGGGATTGCTTGTGTCAGAAGGATTTTAAGAAACTCAAAAAATACCTAGCATCACCCCCAGTCCTTATGCCTCCTATTCCAAGACAGACACTCCTTTTGTATATATCAGAAAGCACAGTGACACTAGGGGCATTACTAGCATAGACAAATGATTAGGGAAAAGAACATTCTATTTATTACATCAACCACACTTTAGTAGGGTATGAGCTCAATTATACCGCTATTGAAAGAGCATGCTTGGCACTTGTTTTTAGTACTTAGAAGCTTCAACATTACATGCTTAACAATAAAACAAAATTGATTGCTAAAATTAACCCCCTCAAGTATCTCTTATCAAAGGTTGCTCTCAAAGGAAGAAATGCTAAATGGGTCATGTTACTGAGTGAGTTTGACATTGAGTATGTGGATAGAAAGGTAATCAAAGGACAAGTAATAGAAGACCAACTAGAAGACGCTTCACTTCAAGATGACCACACCATCTTCATAGAATTCCTGATGAGTTCATAATGACTATCACCACATATTCCACATGGCAATTATATTTTGATGGTTCTTGCATGCAGAATGGATTGGGGGCAGGCATATTGTTGATCACACCACAAGGAGATTGCATCCCTAAATCGTATAAGATAGCCTTTACATGCACCAACAATATTACAAAATATGAAGCACTGATCACTGTACTCCATTGCCATCTAATGGAAGATATTGGAATTACATGTTTATGGTGATTTTGAACTTGTCATTAAACAATTAAACAATGAGTATCAAACAAATGATGACAAGCTTCTTCCCTATTGTAGCATGGTAGAAGACCTAAAGAAACACTTCATGACAATATAGTTTGATTATATTCCATAGATAAACAATAGTGTTGCGGATGCAATGGCTACCATTGGTTCTCTCCTTCCGATGTCGACACATAGTCAGAAATGTGTTTTTGGTCGAGCAACTCTTCATACTAGCATATGATATACCTGAGTTTGAAATGTTGTGTGTACTTGTTGGTCCCAAATCTCCTTGGTATAAAGAGACCTTCACCTACCTAAGAGACAACGTTATTCCCCCCCACCTCACCAAAATGCAACAATAGACCTTCATCCTTATTACACAATTCTTGGACACACCCTATTTAGAAGGAATTTTGATGGTTCCCTCCTAATATTGCTAGATAAACAAGTAGCTGAATGGGCACTATGCAAAGTGCATGAGGGTATTTGTGGGGCACACTCAAGTGGTCTCACTTTGGCTAAAAATCTCTTGCAAATGGGATGTTACTGGCCTACAACGGAAGAAGATGCATATAATTATGTGAGGAAATGTATCCCTTGTTAGAGGAATGGTGACAAGATTCATGCTCCATCACAGGATCAGTATCCCTTTGTCACACCTTGGCCCTTCTCACAATGGGGGCTCAATCTCATTGGGAAAATCAACCCCGCATCCTCCAATGGTCATAAATTTATCATTATCACCACTAAATACTTCACCAAGTGGGTGGAGGCCATCGCTCTTACCTTCACCACTAGGAAGCAGATTTCTAAATTCATTCTGAACTACTTAATCTATCGCTATGGAATCCCCAAATTTATCATCACAGATAATGGTAGACCCTTGAAAAAATAGGATGTTAAAGAACTTTAGCAGAAGTTCCATATCCAACATTGCTTCTCCACCCCCTATTCCCTGCTAGGAAATGATCAAGCTGAGGCTTCTAATAAAACCCTAATCAAATTCCTTAAAAAGATAGTCACTGAAGCTGGTCATGACTGGCATCTCCAACTCCATCCATCTCTGTGGGTTTACTGGACACCCACAGGAACTACTCCATATTCCCTTGTATTTGGCTCTAAAGCTATCGTCCCTCTTGAGATCAAGATTCCCTCCTTAAGGGTATCGCTATAGAATATCCTCCCTAATGAGGAAAATAGAGTTTCTAGGCTCCAAGTGCTAGAATTTTTTGATGAAATGTGCCTCAAGGCCTTGAACCATCTCTAGGTATATCAAAATCGCTTACGCTTGAGCTACAACAAGAAAGTCAGAACCTAGGAATTTGAAGTTGGTGATCTTGTCCTTATGGAAAATTAGAAAAATCTTCAAGAAAGAGAAAACAAAGGCAATTTTGAGCCCAATTGGCTTGGACCTTATGTGATCACAACAAAATATGGATCAGGTGCATATCAGTTGGCTACTCTTGAAGGAGATTGCTTGGATGAGCCTATGAACATTATGCACCTCAAAACATTTTATACATAGTCCTTAGAAGGATACCAGTTATCTAAAAGTAAGGAAAAGTCAAAAAAAAAAAAAGAATAAAAAAATGAAAAAGTAAACAAAAATCAATTCGTCCATCAGTGAAAACAATTCTGTGGTGCTATGGGCAAGTACCTTGGTGAAAACCTGATTTCAGGCATCAAGGTAAATAATCTATATCCATCATCTATCTGGACAGACTCAAATCCCCCCCTCCCCCCCTCACTTGACTCTATTCCATAACATACCCCACTCGATGCTCATACCTCATAATAAAAATCCAATATTTTGACGTCATCCCCACCCCTTTCCCAATGAGGAGGATTGTAAAAGCCTATTTAAATGACCATTTGTGTAGGATGACTCCCACCCTCATTCTGCCCACTTCGCTTGTAGCCGATTGGCTCCTTCATTCTACAAAAAAGACATTCCTATTCTATTCCCCTTGCCCACTTGCAACCATTCATCTTTTATCCATGCCAATGCATAATCCTTCTCACACAAAATCCATTGACTTTCTTGTTAATGGTTGTCTCCTTCATTTCATCCTAAAATCGATCTAATGATCCTGCCACCCATCCCCTCTCTAAGAAAAGGAAAAGGAACAAGGTTCCCTTGACCACCTCCACAGATGTCGTGATTCATTTTAGTATGCTCCACAATAGCCATACTTGCGTTTTCCACTAAACCATCCTCAGTAGGTTGGTTATACACTCCCCCTAGCATATGATGACGAGTCTTTGTTTGAAGTGTGAATAAGGATCATCCCATCAAATTGAGCTTTACCCACCATGCTAAGCTTAATCCCAAGTCCTAAGTTTGTGCTTCTTATTGACTTGCACGTTATTCAAACATTCATCCACATGTACTCCATAAAGTCTTTGTAGTCAAGTACCACATCTACATTCATGTGTCCACGTCATCTACTCTATTGCCTGTTCAGATCCATCAATCACTCCTTCCCATCAGGATGAATCATTCCCATGTCTAATAGTATATCCAAATCCTAAATCTTACTCTTGGCAAGAGATGTCAGTTGGCCTTATGCATTTTGCTTGCATGATTTGGTCTGTTTGCTTTGTTTTGCATCACTTTGTGCTATAACTGCTCCTACTCATGGCTACTAGGATCAATCTGTATCTTGGTATGTTACGGGTTGGGGCATACTGGGGCATGCTTTTGTGGCATGGTGTGTTTGAAAGTCTCTCATGTACCAATCTACAGCCCTATACCTACATCTATATGGTGTTTACATGGTTGCGTACTAGAGATTCCTATTTGTTTCAGAGTCAGTCCATGCCTAGGATTTTTCATAACATCCTGATTCCTATAATCAGTGGAGTAGACTATCCTTGGCAAAATCAAAACTAGGTTTTCTCTCCACATTTTTTAAAAACAACATATCATTTCCATTGCATCATCTGCATTCAATCCTACCACTAAGAATTTTGGAGACGTCAATTTATTCATTCTCTTGATTTCTTCTAGTCCTATGTTGTTGTAATATGGTTGGCACATTCCAAAAAAAATTCAATTCATTACCATATAGTCTCATTATTCATTTGGTTTCATAATTCATAATCATTTATTGCATATCCATTTAGTGGCATAATCATTAAGTTCATTATTCAATTAACTGCATTATTTATTTCATTTTAGGATGTGCAAGCTGGTACATATAATCTTGAATATCTATCAAAATGTATTTGTCATGCATGTTCACAATTACACATCTTAGGTTCATAATAGTGTAAGGTTAATTAAAGCTCATTCAAACATTAGTATCTCATGCAACACTTCAATCATTATTAATATAAAATATTTGAAAGTAATCACATTGCATTGCATCTTTAGGTGATTTTAGGTCCATTAAAATTTTAATTCAAACATTAATATCTCAAGCGAATGGTAAGCCATCAACCATCAAATAGTCCATACATCACTAACCAATCTACTTAGTCACATTTTGGTTTGTTATTTTTATTAGTGGTTGAATAAGGGTTTTCATTACATTACCCGATACATTTTGTTATCATTTAGGTACATTTAATTAATAATATCATATTTAATATACCACAAAACACATATAAGACATTCATATGCATCACATAAGCATACACATTATCATCACATAAAAATCCAAAAACATTCACATCATACACATACCATCCACATGCATCCTGCATCTACAAAGATGTCAGCAACTTTATATATCATATAAAATATGCACATATAAGCATCCATCCTGCATCACAGGTAAGTTAAATAATATCCATCACATGCATCACATAAAATCATAATCATAGTATCATCATCCATCACATAATAAAATAATAATCAAAGTCCATCAAAGTCCACAATTAAGTCCATACATGCATATTGTTGGGAAAAATGGTGTCTCAACCTTGCATTTATGCGAGGTTACTATTTATAGTAAGTTTTCATTTGAGCACGAAATGGTGTGAAACTCTCCCTAAAGCTTCTGGTTGGTTAGATAAGCATTCCGGTAAAGTTGCGTCGCAAGGTCACAGCTAGTTTTGAAGATATTAATGTTTTCGTCTTGGAGGGGTGTAGTAAAATATTTAAACTTAATTTTGGGGACTTTAGAGGCTCTGAAATTCCCTAAAAAGTGGCCATAACTAGCGAAGCGGGTTACGAGGTGATAGAGCACTTCGCGAGCTTTCCGGTGCTTCAAACGGTTCGTCAATCAGACACCCGGTTCTCAAGTTATGGCCTCCGGAAGTTTGTACTCCTGAAATAGGAAAAATAATTTGTATCGGATACATAAATGAGCTGTAAAGGGGAGCGACACATGTTGATGTGTTCTTTAACATGTCATAGGGCCTCTAGAAGGGAGATAAGGTCGGCTACACCTTATTGGGTGGTTTTAGCCCATGGTTTTGTAATACCGTTTGGCGGTTTCTTGTATTGTATCTCCTATTTATGAGGTGTGTGAGATAGAGGTTGTGTGTAAGAGTCTTATGGCTATTGAGTTGCCTCTGATTCTTTGATTAATGGTACTCCTGCGAAGAGCTTGCTCTGCAAGTATGTTATCTGTTTTTGATTGCTAAATAAAATATTGAGCTGCTTTTGGAGGGTGGGGTTTTTCTCCCGAAAGGGTTTTCCCCACGTAAATCATTGTGTTGTGGTATGATTGCTATTATATCTATTTCTATTTTCTGTAACTGTTGTAACGATCTGAAAAAGTTTTGCATTACCCTCCTCTCAAGGTTAGTGTAGGAAGTTGTTTCCGCTACTTAACTTCCTTACAAGTGGTATCAGAGCCTGAGCACCTTTGGTTTCAATTGTGGGCAGTTGGGTTTTTTGAACTAATCCAGATTTGAGTGGGAGCTTGTGCAGAAGACACTTTTTGATCTTGTTGCAGGAATATTCAGATGGTGAGTTCGTCAGGAAGAATAGAGGTGGAGAAATTTAATGGAAGTAATTTTGAGATGTGGAAGCTGAAGATGGAAGATCTGCTAATAGATCGAGATCTTTGGGATGCTGTTGATGCGAATGTCCAAAGGCCCTCAGATCCTACTACGGCAGCTCAGTATGATGTTATGGACCGAAAAACCAAGGGTCTAATCAGACTGTGCCTGGCAGACTCTGTTCTAATCAATGTCCATGAAGAAAACTCTGCAAAGAAGCTATGGACTAAGCTTGGTGAGATGTATCAAGTGAAATCTTTATTAAATCAAATTTTCTTAAGAAAGAAATTGTATTCCTTGAAGATGGAAGAGGGTGGACGAATTGCAGACCACCTGGAAGCATTCAATATGTTGGTGGCTCAATTAGTATCCGTCGGTGTTAAGATGGACGAGGAGGAGAAATGTCAGATCTTGCTTTGTTCTTTGCCTGATTCGTGGGATTCTCTTGTTATGGCTATCGGTAGTACTTCTGTTGTTTTGAAATCTGAAGACGTGGTGGGTGCCCTACTCGATGAAGAGATGCGAAGGAAGGTATCCATCAGTTCAAAGGAAGCCCTAACCGTTCATGGAAGACCTAAGGAGAAAGGCAAGAAGAATGAGAAGCGCGACAAGTCCAAATCCAAAGGGAGATCAAAATCTCTTGGAAAGTCCAAAGTCATTTGCTAGAACTGCGGTAAACCGGGTCACATCCGTAAGGACTGCAAAGAAGAAAAGAAGAAGAAGAAAAAGAAAAAGTTCGATTCTGATTCTGAGTCCAACAAGGAAGATGGCGATGCCTTTATTGCGGCTTTGGCGACTCATGCAGGTAATGATGCCTGGCTAATTGACTCAGGTGCATCTTTTCATATGACTTCCAATAGAGATTGGTTTTCTGAATATGAAGGATTTAATGGAGGTAAGGTGTACTTGGGTGATGATTCACATCTAGACATTGTTGGTCGAGGTAAAGTTAGAATCAGGTTTTCTGATGGTAGAATAAAAAGGATTAATGGTGTGCTGCATATCCCTGGATTAAAATGAAACCTGTTATCTGTGAGCAAACTGATAGATGCAGGTGTGCAGGTAGTCTTTTCTGAAGCAGGATGTAAGATGATTAAAGGTGCTATGGTAGTTGCTAGAGGTGTCAGGTTTGGCACTTTGTATAAGCTTGAAGCATACACTGTTGAGTGTAATAGCACTTCTATAAAAAGTAAATCTGTGGATACTTCACTGGAAGATTTGAAGGTTTCACCTTCAGCAGATGGAAATGGTTTTTGGGTACCTAAGGGTGCTCTTTCGTCTGAAGCAAAGTTACCTGCAGAGAAGACTATGTTATGGCATCAGAGACTTGGCCACATTGGAGAAAAGGGTCTAAGGACCTTGAAAAATAAAAACCTTGTTGAAGGTTTGAATGATTGTAATCTTGACTTTGATTTCTGTGAGCATTGCATTTATGGAAAACAAAACCGCATTCAGTTTTACTCAAGTTCTCATAAAACTTGTGGTGTTTTGGATCTTATCCATTCTGATGTGTTTGGTCCAATAGATGTCTCTTCGATTGGAAAATCCACATATTATGTTTCATTTATTGATGATTTTAGTAGAAGGACATGGGTATATTTTCTAAAGAGTAAATCTGAAGTTTTTAGTCGTTTTAAAGAATTTAAAGCAATGGTTGAGTTGCAGACTGGAAAGAAAATAAAATGTTTGAGAACTGATAATGGCGGTGAGTTTTGCTCTAATGATTTTGATAGATTCTGTAAAGACTGTGGAATTAACAGGCAGAAGACAACTCCGTATTCTCCACAGCAGAATGGAGTTGCAGAAAGAATGAACAGGACACTGATGGAGAAGGCTAGGAGTATGTTGAGTGGTGCTGGTCTCGAACAAAAGTTTTGGGCTGAAGCTGTTGCCACTGCTTGCTACCTGATTAACAGGTCTCTGACATCAGCTCTTGTTGATAAAACGCCTATGGAAGCATGGTCAGGTCACAAGCCTTCATTGAGACGTCTTAGAGTTTTTGGTTGCAAGGCATATGCACATGTGGCAAAGGAGAAGCGAACAAAGTTGGAGAACAAGGCTGTGAAATGTATCTTCATCGGGTATAGTTATGGTGTGAAAGGATACAAGCTTTGGGACCCTGTTGCACAAAAGGTAATTCACAGTAGAAGTGTTATTTTTAGAGAAATTAAGTCTCCTTCTGTTACATTGCAGCCAGAACAGACTAAAAAGGAAGATGTGATTCAACTTCCTTCTACACCTGAAAGAGTTGAATTGAGACCCCTAGATAGGCAAGAATTTGAGGAGAGCTCGTCTAGCTCTGAATCTTCAGAAGAGGAGGAAGAACCTCCAACTCAGCTTGTTCGAAGGTCTACAAGACATAGACAACCACCTAAAAGGTATTCACCTGATGATTGGAGATGTATTTTTGCTCTGAATACTAGTGTGGATGAACCAAAATCTGTAGAAGAGGCATTAGGTATGAATGATGCATAATCCTGGAAGATTGCTATGGAGGAAGAAATGGCAGCTTTGAAAAAGAATGATACATGGGATCTTGTACCATTGCCTGAAGGACGAAAACCTGTTGGTTGTAAATGGGTGTTCAAGAAAAAGATTGGTTCAGATGGAAGCATTGAGAAGTATAAAGCAAGGTTGGTTGCAAAAGGCTACTCTTAGGTTGAGGGTGTTGATTATGGTGAGATATTTTCTCCTGTTGCAAAAATGACGTCCATTAGATTTTTGCTTTCTATTGCTACTGCTTATGATTTAGAGGTTGAGCAAATGGATGTGAAAACTGCTTTCCTTCATGGTGATTTGGAGGAAGATATTTATATGACACAGCCAGAGCACTATGTGGTGAAAGGCAAAAGTAATTTGGTCTGTAAATTGAAGAAATCTTTGTATGGCCTCAAACAAAGTCCTAGGATGTGGTACCAGAAATTTGATACATATGTGTTGAGTTTGGGATTTGAACATTCTAAATCAGATCACTGTGTTTATTATAAATCTGATGGTGATCATTTCTTATTCATTGCATTGTATGTTGATGATATGTTATTCATTGGTCAAGGAAAAGGTATGATTTCAGAACTGAAGTCTCAGCTTGCTGCTAAATTTGAAATGAAAGATCTTGGTGTAGCAAAGCACATTCTTGGGATGGAAATTAGAAGAGATAGGGTAAATAGAAAGCTATGGCTAGGCCAGAGTAAGTATGTGAATTCAGTGTTACAGAGGTTCAACATGCAGAATTGTAGACCATTGAGTGTTCCTTTTACAGTTGGAACGAAACTATCTGTTTCAGATTGTCCTACATCCCCATTGGAGATGGAAGACATGAGTAGAGTGCCTTACCAGAGTGCGGTTGGAAGCTTGATGTATGCTATGGTCTGTACTAGACCAGACATTGCCCAAGCAGTGGGAGTACTTTCTAGATATATGTCTAATCCTGGTAGAGTTCATTGGGATGCAGTCAAAAGAGTCTTCAGATATTTGAAGGGTACTTCAGAGTATTCTTTGTGTTATCATGGTAATTTAGTTGGAGACATGACTTCCCTTGATATCCATGGTTATGTGGATTTAGATTGGGCAGGTGATATTGATAGCAGAAGATCCACCAGTGCTTATGTGTTTACTTTGTTCGGTGGTGCAATTAGTTGGATGAGTAAGCGATAGGCTGTGGTTGCTTTATCCACTACTGAAGCAGAGTATATGGCAGCTACTCATGCTTGTAAAGAGGCCATTTGGCTTAAGAAACTATGTTTAGATATTGGAATAAAGCAAGGTACAGTGACAGTTTACTGTGACAGTCAGTGTGCAATTAGCCTAGCTAAGAACCCGACATTTCATGCCCGGACCAAACATATTGATGTTCAGTATCATTTTGTTAGAGATATGGTCGAAGATGGTAGGGTGAAGCTGGTTAAGGTGGAAACTTTGATGAATGTTGCAGATGCTTTAACTAAGGCTATGAGCACAGAGAAGTTCAGATGGTGTTTAGAGTCTATGGGCCTTATGGCCCCTAGCAATTGATTCATTGTGTTGACATTCCCTTCCGCTCTTGCAAGGTTTTCGACAAGTGGGAGATTTGTTGGGAAAAATGGTGTCTCAACCTTGCATTTATGTGAGGTTACTATTTATAGTAAGTTTTCATTTGAGCACGAAATGGTGCAAAACTCTCCCTAAAGCTTCTGGTTGGTTAGATAAGCATTCCGG
This sequence comes from Cryptomeria japonica, assembly GCF_030272615.1. Lineage (NCBI taxonomy): Eukaryota > Viridiplantae > Streptophyta > Pinopsida > Cupressales > Cupressaceae > Cryptomeria > Cryptomeria japonica. Next base: position 39,411,558 of record NC_081408.1, read on the forward strand.
TAAAGTTGCGTCGCAAGGTCACAGCTAGTTTTGAAGATATTAATGTTTTCGTCTTGGAGGGGTGCAATAAAATATTTAAAATTAATTTTGGGGACTTTAGAGGCTCCGAAATGCCTTGAAAAGTGGCCGTAACTAGCAAAGCTGGTTACGAGGTGATAGAGTACTTCGCGAGCTTTCCGGCGCTTCAAACGGTTCGTCAATCAGACACCCGGTTCTCAAGTTATGGCCTCCGGAAGTTTGTACTCCTGAAATAGGAAAAATAATTTGTATCGGATACATAAATGAGTTGTAAAGGGGAGCGACACATGTTGATGTGTGCTTTAACATGTCATAGGGCATCTAGAAGGGAGATAAGGTCAGCTACACCTTATTGGGTGGTTTTAGCCCATGGTTTTGTAATACCGTTTGACGGTTCTTGTATTGTATCTCCTATTTATGAGGTGTGTGAGATAGAGGTTGTGTGTAAGAGTCTTATGGCTATTGAGTTGCCTCTGAATCTCTGATTAATGGTACTCCTGCGAAGAGCTTGCTCTGCAAGTATGTTATCTATTTTTGATTGCTGAATAAAATATTGAGCTGCTTTTGGAGGGTGGGGTTTTTCTCCCGAAAGGGTTTTCCCCACGTAAATCATTGTGTTGTGGTATGATTGCTATTATATCTATTTCTATTTTCTGTAACTGTTGTAACAATCTGAAAAAGTTTTGCATTACCCTCCTCTCAAGGTTAGTGTAGGAAGTTGTTTCCGCTACTTAACTTCCTTACACATATATGCCACCAAAAACACATCTCATCTATATAAAAAATAAATGAATGTGTCAATCATGGTACAATGATATAAATCCTTGAGGGGTCAAAATACAATGTCACATACATCAGGGCTAGCCCATACTCTCCCTATCTCCATCACCATCTCTACCACCAACTGCACCTCCTAATGATCCTGCACTCCCACCTCTAGGTGGTCTCATATCCACTAATCCTCCAATTTGCTGGCTCTATACCCTATGTGACTGCATACTCTCAGTATACGATGCCACTCGCTACTCTGCTAGAAATGCTCCATGGTATAAACCCCTATAATGCATAGGCTACTTACTTAGACTCTCTGCCTGTCACTGCCGACTAGTCAAATCTGCATATACCTGTGCAAAACCAACAAGCTCCAAAAGTGGTCAACCCACATCCCTCTCTCCCCATAGTCTAAGCATGTTTTCCTTTTTTTCTTCTCAATTGGGCATAGAGTGCATCCATCTCCCCATCCATCCTCTCCAACTCTGCCCTCAGCTGGTTGATAGCTCCCCCACTCTTCACCTCCTCCAAAAGCTACTCAGTCTCCTCCCTCTCATCCCTCAGAGCCAACACCTCTACCCAAACTAACTGTAGGATCTCTGTCAAGAGCTCTGCCTCCCTCTTGTGTCTATGCACCACCGACTGTAGGCTAGATGTCTTTGCCTACTCCACTTCCATATGCACCCCACTCATCCTGGACTTGTACATCTAGAATGTCCATCAGGTCTACACCCTCTCCCTCCCTAGACACCTATCCAATTTGTGCTACTGCTACCTATAGATGTAGTGGTACCTCATCTTGAGGTACCTATGTTGTCATTGATGTCAATAAGTGCAAGTGAACTGATATGCAGATTGGAAGAAGTTGGTGAACTGGTATGAAGTGATGCAGTGAACCAGTGTCTAGGTTTCACTAAGTGTGACTACCGATTTATGGTCTCAGCACTAGGGTTTCTGGTTTGGCAATTTTTCTTGTGCGATGCAACTGATGACATCCTATGATGAGGTAGCTAAGAGATGAAGATGAAATCATGATGCCACATCAGCTTTGTATACATGAAGGATTTCCTTGAGGATCTTGCATGTGAAGATCGACTGCATTAAATGTCTACCTTAGGAATGAACATTCTTCTTAGCAGTATGATAAGAAAGCATGATGAGTTACTGATTTCTATGAGTGATGAAGATGGATGATGTAGATTATTTGGTGATCTATTTGAAATTGTATTGCTCTATGCAAAGTGTTTGTACGGTCAGGATTGGACCGCTTGTATTGTAAACCTAAAACGCTTAAGGTTTAGGGTTTATGCTACCGACCTAATTATTGTCTATAAGGTTGATGATATTTGTTGTTTTAATTTGTTGGCAAATGTTGTGTGTGTGTATCCAAGTGATGAGATACTTGCCAGACCAAGGAAAGAAAACTGTAGAGTGTGATTGCAGAGTAGAGGAACAGAAAAGGATCTGCCTTAGCATATAGTGTTGTTATCATATCAAAGTTTTACATGTTGTCTTCTAACCATTTCAATAGAAGGAAAATCCCTTTGTTGGGTAGCTTTAATAGGCTTTATGTAAATCCTTTAACTAGGAGACTCAAGTTCATTGAGTTCTTTAAAATCTTCTAGCAAGGTAAAAGTTCATTGAGTTCTTTAAAATCTTCTAGTAAGATAACCTTTAACAAGGTTTCAACCTTTAATAGGGTATATAGCCATCCCTTGACTGGGTGATCTTTAACAAGATCGATTCCTAGCAGAACCTTATTGTAAAGTCTTTAACCGAACTAGGCTCCTAATACAACAAACTTCAAAAGAGTTCAAAACAAGCTTGTGGGTATTCATCCCCACTGTGGTTTTTCCCATTTGGGTTTCCATGTGAAAAATCTGTGTCATGAGTTATGCATTTTTATTTTTGTGTTGAAGTGATTATGCATGCAGATCTAATGGTTATGGTTTTGTTGACACACTACTTCCATATGTTTTTGGGTGAAGTAGTTATCAAGTATTGAATATAACTGGAGGGTTAAGTTTTATTGGTTTATGTTGTCTGAGGTTTTACTGTGTTGAACCGACATTTCCATGGTTAAGTTCAGTAATGAAGATAACTAGTTAACATTGTTTTAACTTGATAAGTTGCAGAGAATTTTTTGTATGTGCTGATTCACCCCCCACCTCTTAGTACCGGTTAGGGTATCTATTGTTCATCATTATTCATCAATTGGTATCAGAGCAACTCTAGGTCCTTGGTGATATAAGCTTAACCGCTTGAGGTAAAAAGATCCCGCCTTAATGATGAAGAGGGAAGGTCCTAAGTTCAATAGAGATAACTTCAAAATATGGAAGGACAAAATGAAGATCTATATAAAGAGTTTGGGTGCTCAACATTGGAGTTATGTTGAGAATGTCTATGTAATTCCCACTGGCACTTTAACCAATGATCAGAAAAGAGAGATTCAAGAAAATGGACAAGTCATGGAAGCCCTTATTAGCAATTTGTTTGATATTGAGTTCATTGATGTACAAGATAAAGACACTCCTAAAGATGTATGGGACACATGGGAAACTATTTATGGTGGTGATGAGAATGTAAAGCAAGCTAAGGAAGAAAGCCTTAGAGGAAAATTTGAGGACATGAGGATGGTTGAAGGTGAGACCATTCAGCAATATGGTATAAGAATCAAGACTGTTGTTGGAGATATCAAGAGCATTGGTGGAACAATTGATGATGCCACAATTGTCAGTAAAGTCTTGAGATCATTGTTACCAGTCTATGCAATTAGAGTTACTGCTATTCAGGAACTAAGGTCTATTGACAAAACCAAGGTATCCTTAGACTCTATCATTGCAAAGTTAACTGCATATGAGTTGAATAGCTATGATGGCAGTGTTCAAAAGACTGAGTCAGCTTTTAGAGCATCTGTTGCACCAACCAGAAAAGGAAAAGAAGCAAGTACCAGTTATGAATCCATGCAAAGAAGAGGTGTGGATGATGAAGAGATTCTGATGGAATTTGAAGCTCTTCTTGCCAAGATACTTCCAAAAGGAACTGGAAAATACAGAGGTAAGCTTCCTTTAAAATGTTTTTCCTGCAATAAGATAGGACATATAGCTGTTAACTATCCTAACAATGACAATAAGGATAAACCGGAGAGGTTTAGAAAATATAAAGGAGGAAATAGAAGAAATTAACTTGTTGCAGTAGATGAAGGTGTTACTGACAAAGAATCTAAGGATGAAGAGAATGAGGACATAGTGTTTGTAGCTGTGAAGGAAGAAGTATTTGACAAGAAAACACTTATCTCTCACATTGAAAACTCTAGTGAATGGATAATCGACAGTGGTTGTTCTCACCACATGATTGGTGATCAGAAAAAGTTTTTGTTTCTAGAATAATTTGATGGAGGTGTTGTCATATTCGACAATGATGCACCATGCTTGGTAAAAGGAAAAGGATCCATCTCACTAAATGGAAAGAGCAGTGTGGATGATGTCTACTGGGTAGAAGGTCTTAAGAATAACTTGTTGAGTGTTGCTTAGCTAAATGATAAAGGACTCATTTTGGAGTTCAAAGGTTGAGTCTGCAGTATAATTGGAAAAAGTGGTGAACTTATTGCCACTGGTAAGCAGACCATAGGTAACCTATTTTAGTTGAATGCCAAGATACGTCAGTGTCTGATGGTGAGGTTTGATGATAGTTGGATATGGCATAGGAGACTTTGTCATATGAACTTTGATAATATTGTGAAGGCTAGTAAGATCAAGGCAGTAAGAGGATTACCCTCATTGAACAAACCGGAGAATTCTTTGTGCATAGAATGTCAACTTGGGAAGATATCTTCCTCAACTTTCAAAGGTAAGTCTTTTTCAACAGAAAACTTGCTTGATCTTGTGCATACTGATTAGTGTGGTCCTATGAAAACTAGAAGTATTCAGGGAGATAGGTATTTCATGATTCTTATTGATGATTGCTCAATAATGATGTGGGTTACATTCTTGAAAGACAAGTCTGAGGCATTTGGAAAGTTCAAAGCCTTTAGAGCATTAGTAGAGAAGGAAAGTGGTCAAAAGATAAAATGCCTAAGAACTGATCAAGGAGGAGAATTCACTTCTGATGAATTCAACAAGTACTATGAAGATAATGGTATCAAGAGATAGTTGTCTGCCCCAAGGAAACCACAATAGAGTGGCATAGAAGAAAGGAATAACAAGACTGTAGTTGAAGCGGCCAAAACAATGCTAATCCAAGGAAAGGTTGCTCACACTTTTTGGAGAGAAGCGGTGAGCACTGCAGTCTATACTATGAACGGGGTACTCATCAAGAAAGGTAGAGTTAAAAATCCTTATGAGTATTGAACCAGAAAAACTCCCACTGTGAGTTATTTTAAAGTATTTGGTAGTAAGTGTTACATCAAGAGAGGTGAGCATTTGAGCAAGTTTGATGCAAAATGTGATGAAGGAATATTTCTAGGATATTCCACTAGGAGCAAAGCTCTCAAGTGCTACAACAATAAGACACAAAAAATTGTTGAGAGTATCAATGTCAGGGTTGATGAATCCCCTGAGGAACTTGAGGAAACCTGTAGTGAGGAAGTGGAAAATAAACTGGGTATAGCCTTCTGGGAACCGGTTAAGAAAGAAACTAGTAAAGATCTCAGTATTCCTGTATCGATAGAAGCAATAATAGGTGAAGAAGAAGAGGAAAAACTTGTAGAACCAGCTAGAGTCATTCCTAGGTATGTGAAACTACATCATGATATGAAGAAAATCATAGGAGATAAAGATGCAGGGATACTCACTAGAAGAAAGGTGAAAGAAACCTCTTGCATGATTTCTGAATATGAGCCCAAGACTTCCAGAGAAGCACTTACAGATGAAGACTGGATTAAGGCAATGGAAGAAGAACTAGAACAAATAGAAAAGAATGCAACATGGTCCTTGGTATCCAGACCAGAACATAAGAATGTTATAGGTACCAAATGGGTCTTTAGGAATAAGCTAAATGAAGAAGGCATAGTTGTGAGGAACAAGGCAAGACTTGCATGCAAAGGATATGCTTAGGAAGAGGGAGAAGACCATGGAGAAACCTTTTCTCTTGTAGCTATATTGGAAGGTGTCCAAATGCTACTTGCATTTGTATAATTCAAGGGATTTAAGGTTTATCAGATGGATGTGAAGTCTGCGTTCTTGAATGGAATCCTAGAAGAAGAAGTCTACATTGAGCAACCAAATGGGTTTGCTTTATCAAAAGATAGTAACATGGTGTGTAGATTACACAAAGCCCTGTATGGATGATGTAGATTATCTATGAGCGATGAAAAATGGACGATGTAGATTATCTCATGATTTGTTTGAAATTATATTGCTCTATGCAAAGTGGTTGTACGATCAGGATTGGGCCGCTTGTATTGTAAACCTAAAATGCTTAAGGTTTAGGGTTTATGCTACCGACCTAATTGTTGTCTATAAGGTCAATGATGTTTGTTATTGTAAGTTGTTGGAAAATGTTGTCTGTGTGTATCTGAGTGATGAGATACTTGCCAGACCAAAGAAAGAAAACTGCAGAGTGTGATTGTAGAGTAGAGGAATGGAAAATGATCTACCTTAGCATATAGTGCTGTTATAAGATCAAAGTTTTACCTGTTGTCTTCTAACCATTTCAACAGAAGGAAAATCCCTTTGTTGGGTAGCTTTAATAGGATTTATGTAAATCCTTTAACCAGGTGACTCAAGTTCATTGAGTTCTTTAAAATCCTCTAGCAAGGTAACCTTTAACAGGGTATATAGCCATCCCTTGACCGAGTGATCTTTAACAGGATCGATTCCTAGTAGAACCTTATTGTAAAGTCTTTAACTGGACTAGGCTCCTAACAGAGCAAGCTTCAAAAGAGTTCAAAACAAGCTTGTGGGTATTCATCCCCATCGTGGTTTTTCCCATTTGGGTTTCCACGTGAAAAATCTGTGTGTCATGAGTTGTGCATTTTTATTTTTGTGTTGAAGTGATTATGCATGCAGAGCTAATGGTTATGGTTTTGTTGACACAATACTTGCATATGTTTTTGGGTGAAGTAGTTATCAAGTATTGAATATAACTGAAGGGTTAAGTTTTACTAGTTTATGTTGTCTGAGGTTTTACTGTGTTTAATCGGTATTTCCATGGTTAAGTTCAGTAATGAAGATAACTAGTTAACATTGTTTTAACTTGATAAGTTGCAGAGAATTTTTTGTATGTACTGATTCACCCCCCCCTCTCAGTACTATTTAGGGTATCTGCTATTCATCATTATTCATCAATCTCATATCTCCCTTGGCCTGTCTATCAAGCCTGTCCTCTCCCTCACCCTCCCCCTCCTCATCTTTGACCTCCTCCTCCTACTCCCACCCTATTTAATGGTCCATCCTTGTCTCCCCACATGACCTCATCAACTGACAATCATAGATCATTGACCTCCAAAACTTTGGGGATACTCAATCAAACTGGCTCGTGAGCATCCCACCAACAGTTGTACATCACTAAACATCCAAGGTCCTCACCCACCTGGTAATGCTCATCTCAAACAATAGTATATGTTGTCTCCCAATTAATTTGGGCCTCAAATGGTTTGAGTGCCTATCGCCATGTCCCATCCTCCCGCATGATACATAGGTATAACCTCTCATAACCCACTAGCTCCTGCATGTGTCCGAACTGATGCATGATCCATTGTGGTGCATAGTGCTCAATGACATAGATTGATCTTTTGAAAAGAAAACACTTTGTTTGTACCCATGCTAGCTACCAATCCTCTCTCTATCTCTCACAGTCCATGTAGGGGCACCAATAGAAGAATTTTATCTCATCAAAACTCTACCTCCAAAACCAGATGTCTCTCAAGTAGAATAATTTAACAAGCTTCTGTATCTATCAACATATGAGAATCATCATTGTTTGTCCTTTAGACCTACCGATCGAGCTACTGCAATGTGCTCCCATGTCCAGATGTGGAGTAGTGTAGCCCCTATACCTAGATTCTAGTAATCCCTATATAAACATAAATGCATATTATGGTACAATTTCCCTACCATCACAACACCCCAACAGTATGTCACGCAATCCTTGAACATATAGTAAACACATATAGCCCATCTAAATGAGAATCCATGTCCACTTAGGTCTGGCATCATCCGTCCACTAATCAATCCATAAATAAATATTACAAGCCATCGGATGTGTCGAATTTGCATGGCTCATCCTAGGTGTATCCTCATCCCCTCCACGTGTAGGGCTGTGTGCTCACACACCTGTCATATATAGTACTCTTTGAAATCCAATCTATACTCTATAATGACACCTCAGATGGAGATCTTCAAGATCTTCTAGATGTCTAGCAATGTGATGGTAGCCTCCCCAATGGGAAGATGGAAAGTGGAAGTCTAGCTATCCCATCGCTCTACCAGTGTAGTCATCATAGCTGTGTGTGCCTTGATCTTGGGCCATCTCCTGATGAAACCTAATCCCACTACACTCAGGATCTCCCTCTCATTCAATTGGAGTTTCCTATATAACCTCATAGTAGGAGGCCAATGCTCTCATGATGTAAGTGGCCTCTCATCTGTCTGCACCCAGGCAATTCACTTCATTAACCTTCATAATCCTATCCTATCTTACCCTAGCCTAGCTTATTCTATCCTATTTCTTATCCTATGCCTCCCCTGGGGCCCCTATGAGCCCCCTAAACCTACTATCCTTCATTCCTGATCCTCATTCTATATCCCTTTGCTTCCCTAGAAGAGATGTTGATTCATCCCTAGTGGAGGCATCAAAACCGTGATGCATATGTTACGCCACAGGCGAAGATTTTGAATCACAGTCTCTGCCCCCTATTTGGCCCTTTTAAGCCTAATTGGTGCCTAACGCCTATGCTTGCATTACACTGTAAGCACTTGCGTCAATCCCCTTCCTTAGCCCTTTCAATGCCTGTTTAGGCGTTGTTTGCCTATAGGGACGTTGAACCCTTGCAGAGATATTGAAATGATGATCAATGCCTCTGCTCCACGAGACTTTTACCCTATTTATTGACCCTAATAAATACTCTAAACTACTAAAGTATGAAGTGGAGTCAGGGTACCTACAGGTGGGCCGTACTCCTCTAGTCTCTATTGTCGCCAGAGTCTTTGCACACTACTCGTGAATGGGAATGCAATCCATCTCTTTTCTAGGTCTTTGTGCTCATTGTGATCTCTAAAGGTGTATGTGACAATGACCCTTCCTTGGGCCCTATGTGGCTTATATAGGGCCCCCCATAGCCTTTTTTCTCATCCTTCTACAAATTCACTCACTTTCTCCTCTTGTCATTATTTTCCTCTTCACTTCTATCATTTTCTTCTTTTTGAGAATTTTCCCAAAATTTCTTTCAAAATTCCTAGTTAAATTCTCGAGGGGGCATCCACCACTCGCGCCTTCATGCTGGGGCATCTTTTTCTTGTCTTTTACCCATCGCCAATTTTGCCACTAAATAAAAGATGGGCAAAATGTAGACGTCCAAAATTAATTAAATTAAATATTTAATTAATTTTATCCTTTCTACATAATTAATCAATTTAATTATGTTCCCCCTTTACTGTTCTCAAAATTAATTAAATTTAATTTAATTAATCTTGTCACTATAGCCCAATAATTGATTTATTAAATAAATTGATTATCCCCTATTCTTCTAAAGTTTCCAAGACTAATTAATTCTTCTAAAATCCCTTTTAGTTAATTAATGATAATTAATTAACTTAGTCATGTGATTCCTACAAATCACTTTCCCCAATTCTTCATTAGCCTAATTAATTCTTCTAGAATCCCTCATAATCATGTTTAGCATTATTCTTCAATTTTTTAATTCCTCCACTCATTCTCTCTCCTCTTGTCAAATCCTCCTATAGATCCCACTTGTCTCCTAATCTCTCATTATCCCACCTAATCACCTTCCTAATCATTTGCTAGTGGCTAATCCTCATGAATAGCCACTAATTCAACCAATAGCCATAAATGGATAAATCGACTTGTCGCTTCCTCACCTTCCAACCTTAAATACACCTAACTGAGTCATTTCAAGAAATTCAAAATCTCACATTCTCCTATCCTTCTCACCTTCCCAAGGAATTTTAAATTCCTTTTCTCATTTCCCTTCCCCATGCACTCCATTATTTTGAAATTTTTAATTCCCCATCCATCTCCTAAGGAATTTTTAATTCCTGTTTATTTTTCTGAATGTACTTGGGGGATCTCTTCCCCATATTCCTTGTGGAGTGTGGAGACAAGAAATGCCTTTATGGAAAATCTCTTGGTCTCCACACCTAGTCATGTCATTGTCTCCTCAATCCATCTGCTCCCTCTCCTTCAATCTCCACCCTTGATTCATCTTCAATCTCAACCATCCATTTCTCCTCTCTCAAGTCTATAAATTGGGATCTCCTCCCCTTCATTCAACATCTCCAATTTATGCAATCTCATGCTGGCCTTTTAGTTTTAGAAATCATCCTCCGAGCACCCCCACTATAGGCAAATTATCACTTAGCTTCCATGACATCCATATCCATCTCTTAAGCATCCACCACTCAATCGCTTTTATCTTTGTTGTGCAATCTTGGAGAGCAACCCACAATCCTTCCCTAGGACTGATCCAATCAAGTGTGGAAGGGGTGCATTCTTCACTTCACCACAAGTCTAATCCGAGGAGCAAGAGATCACATTGTGAAGGTATAAAGGTTTTTTGTGCATTGGATTGGGTTTCATGCTTTATTTTGGTTTAATCTAACCTTTTTATCATCACCTTGTTTTCCCTTGGTTCATTTTGGCATGCTCGGTGGGACCCATGTCCCTTAAAACTAATCATTTTTGTGAGTTTAGAACATAGGTTGACGCTTCGACATTTCAACTTGCACTTCAACATTTTTGCCCTAGCTGCTTCAAAATTTCCACCAGCGATCTGTCTACCCCAACTATAATGATAATAATATCTCTAATTTAAATCTCAATCCGAAGTTTGGACATTCATATGGTAGAGTTTACTATTTTCATGGCTGGTGTTCATTTAGTTATCAATCCAGGAATGTAAAACTTGAAATGGGTCTGCAATATATATGCACTAGGCCCCTTAAATGATTATTCTGCATTGTTGTAGTAACTAAAATTATGCAGAAAGGAAAGGAAACAATGGAAATAATAAAGGGCTACATGAAAGCTTTATAAAACAATGCTGGAATGATCTAATGTAAATAACATAAATCACACCGTTCTATCTTGGTTGCAGGAACAGTCAGCGGATCTATTTCCAGTGGCTGCAGGAACAATCCAATCATGAGCTTCTACTGCAACTAGGTAAAAACTAACTTCAATGAACAAAAACATAGGATCACTCACCAAGTGGGCCCCCTTGGATGAGTGATGTCAAACTTCCAGCAAAATACTTTTAACAGATCAGAACAACATATTCTTATTCATTTCTTCTTGAAAATGATTACATATCCTAAAAGAGAAAATTCAGAATGCTTGTCAAAAACTTTCTGCTCAATTCCTTTCTATCTTGTCTAACCTATGAGAAAAAGGAAGAGCTTATTATAAAGAAAAGACCAACTAAAATGGACAATTCAAATCACGCCCAGAAGAAGAGGCAGATGATTGTTAGATGAAGGAGATAATTGAGAGCTTGGCTGCAGGAACCGTGGATCTGAAACCGAACCACAGTCTTTGCATGCCACAATGATATTTTGCGAATTGAATACGCACTAGAGTTAAACTCCCATAGTGAAATATGACTACTCCAATTATGCCATATGTTGTGCTTGCTCAGATCTCCTTCAGTTTGATCTCCAGTCATTTGTTCGTGATTCTCCAGTCCTTAGGCACGAAAGGAAATCATCCACCGCATCATCATTTATTATCTGCACTAAAACAAAAACAACATACAAGGACATGCATATGTATCTTACTCAATTAATACATTCATTAATTCACATATGACATTATCCTAAATAATCTGCATATCAATAGGGACAAATCACTTGGCTGCAGGAATAAATTGGCATGGCTGCAGGAATTGACCGAAAAAGTTCAAACATGATTTGCATAAGTTTAGATTTAAAACATGGATTACATATAGTCAATTCACAATACTTTACTATCACAATGCAACCCAAAAGATGCCAAAAACCTAAGAGTCATGATAGCAAAACATGTCAAAGTATCAACTTATCATGCCCCCCAACTTTAAGGGTTTGATGCTCCTGCAACAAAAGGAAAATTTTTGATTTTTACTGAAACTCTAAAATCACCAACAATGTCCTACCCTGTTCCCTTGGAAGGCAAATTCCAATAAAATCCTTTCATTTTTTCCAACCTGGACCATCTAGCTATTTCTTCTACAACTGCATCATAATTCTATTCTGTTGGTTGACATGCCAAAAGTGGCCACATAAGGATCGGAGGTTGAAAGATCAATGGAAACTAGTTGTTGGCTTTCTCCCTGCCTAACTGTATGTATCTGGGGGCTCTTTATATGGCTACATGAAAATTCTATAGTAAGGTTCTAGTTTTAAATGATCTGGTAGATTATTCCAGCATTGAGTTAACCCTTCTAGTGTGGTTGTCTTGTGGGTTTGAACCAAATGCTCATATGGCTGATAGACTTCCTCTCTTATTGGAAGTACTATCTTACTGACATCATCTCTTATTAGCAACTTTTGCCAATCATAATAAAGAACCCTTGGTGCTTTTGATTCCCTTCTCAATGGTAATGGACAATCAAGCTCTAATTTTTCAAACTCCCTGGCTTGTGGCCCTATGATAATCTCATTGGAAAAAGGACCATAAAGTACCCCCCCCCAACTTAACCTAGCACGTGTCCACACAGGTTGAGAAGATTTTGGGTAGTGGAGCGTATTTAAACAGGATAAAATCATAATGAACTAATAAATGCATAATTAAAATAAAGTACAATATACACGTACCTGCAATTGGGTGAAAATGATGGTGAAATGAAATGAGGTGACATGTAAGAACGTGGGATGGAATGTAGTGGATGCAATTTTATGTATGGAGAAGAATATTCCCATATAAAATGGAAATATTTTATTATGATATGGTAAATACGTTCACTGCAGAGTCTGCAGGAACATTACCTTTATCAATCTGCTCAAGTGCAATAGGAAGCTCATGAATTGATGCCGAGTTATTGGTAGTTGCTGCAAGAACCTTGTTAGTTGTTGTAGGAACTTTTATCTCACTTTGTCGAGCAAACTGCTATAGGAACTCCTCTCTAGTAGCTGGCTTGTGATATAATCATAGGTGGTGTCCATTTACTAAGAGTTTAAATCAAACAAGATCTATTGTGGATAACCAGGATGCTCCATTCTGAAAAACTTCTTCTATCTCATAAGGACCTAACCACCTAGTTTGGAGTTTTCCCATTGCATCTTTATATCTAGAATCATATAGGAGTGCCCAGTCACCAATGTTGAATTTCTTTTCTCTGATATATTTATCATGCCATCTTGCTCTTTGATTTTGAATCAGTTCTGTCTATTGAACAACTATCTTCCTCCATTCATCAAGAGCATTTGACTGCTGAAGGCATTCTTTCTGTGCTTCAGATAATGTCATATTCAATTGTAAAGTTGTTCTCAAGGTTTTATGCTCAAATTCAATAGGCATCATTGCTATTTTGCCATAAACCATCTCAAAGGGTGTGAATCCAATTGGTGTTTTCCAAGTTGTTCTATATGCCCAAATTGCCTCTGAAAGTTGACGAGACCAATCTTTCTTGTGGATAGACACTATTTTTGTAAGAATAGCCTCAAGCTCTCTATTTGTAACTTTCACCTATCCATTAGATTGTGGATGATATGGAGTAGATTTCCCGTGTCTTATATTGTACTCATTGACCAAAGCTTTTATCAATGTTGATGTAAATTGAGGTCCTTGATCTGAGACAATTTCCCTTGGTACTCCATATCTTGTAAATATCTCTTCATAGAGAAACTCAGCTACCTTATTATCTCTTGCATGTTGCATGGCTCTAGCTTCTACCCATTTTGTTACATAGTCTATACATACCAAGATATAAGATTTGCCATTAGAAGGTGGATCAATGGGGCCAACAAAATCTAATCCCCACTTGTCAAATGGTGTAACAGATATTTGAGGATATAGTGGCATCTCATCATATTTTGTAGGTCTTCCCATTCGCTGGCATCTATCACATTTCCTTGTGTATTGAGCTGCATCCCTGTGTAATGTGGGCCAATAGTATCCGGTATTGAGTATTTTTAGTGCTGTCCTTTTGGCAGCAAAATGACCTCCACATGGCTCATCATGACATGCATGCAGGATGTCATATGTTTCATCTTATCTGACACATCTTTGCATGACTTGGTCAGGTCCAGTATAAAATAGACAATCAACAATCCATGAAAAGTTAAAACTTTTCTCAACTAGCAACCTTCTTTCCTTAGGAGAAAAATAAATTGGCATCTTAGCTATAGCTAAATAGTTTGCAATATCAGCATACCAAGGAGTGTGAGTCTGTATGAGGAACAAATGCTCATCTCGAAAAGTGTCATCTATAATTGGAGAATCTTCCTACAATTGAAGACGTGAAAGATAATCTGCAACCACATTAGACTTCTCTGGCTTATCAACAACTGTGATATCAAATTCCTGCATCAACAATAACCAATGAGCTAATCTACCAGTGATTGATGGCTTATTCATGAGATATCTAATTGCAGTATGATTTGTATGCACAAATATGGGATACTCTGTAATATAGTGTCTAAACTTGTTAAGGGCATATACGACAGCTAGCATTTCTTTTTCAGTAACTATATAATTCAATTCAGGTCCCTGCAAATTCTTGCTGATATAATATATTGCATTTTCCAACTTGTCAACTTTTTGTCCCAACACTGCTCCTATGGCATAATCAGATGCATCAGTATGGATTTGGAATGGTAGAGACCAATTTGGCCCTTGAAGGACTTGTGCTTGAGTTAAAGCATGCTTAAGCTTTAAAAAAGCTTCATTGCATGTTGAGGTCCATTTAAATTCTGCATCTTTAATAAGCAGTGAATATAAGGGACTTGCAATTTTACTAAAATCTTTGATAAATCTTCTGTAGTATCTAGCATGGCCAAGAAAACTTCTCACATCTTTCTGCTTCACATGGTCATTAATATGCTGAATAACCTCAATCTTTGCTGGATCCACTTGTATTCCTTGTACAGATATATGGTGACCAAGGACTATTCCTTCTTCCATCACAATGAAACACTTTTCACTATTTAAAGACAAATTGTAATCTTCACACCGTTGCAAAACTTTATTCAGATTACCCAATGCTTGATCAAACTCAGAGCCATAAGTTGTAAAGTCATCCATGTAAATTTCCATAATATCTTGAGAAATATCAGAAAAAATACTAATCATTGCCCTTTGAAAAGTGGCTGGAGAATTACACAATGCAAAAGGAAGAACAAAATATGCATACGTGCCCCATGGGCAGGTAAATGTTGTCTTCTCTTGATCCTTGGGAGCAATTTGTATTTGATTATAGCCACTAAATCCATCCAAGAATGAAAAATATCTCTTACCAGCAAGAGAATCCAATACCTGATCCACAAATGGCAATGGAAAATGATCCTTTCTTGTGGCTAAGTTCAAGGCTCTGTAATCAACACATACTGTCCATTTGCGTCCTTTTTAAGGCACTATCACAAGAGGTGATGCCCATTGATTGTCAGAGATAGGATAGATAAACCCAGCTTTCAACAATTTTTGTAATTCCTCTTTAACTATCTCCTTTAAGGAAGGATTGACTCTTCTTTGAGGTTGTCTGAGGGGGCATCACTAATCCTTTATGTAAATATGATGAATACAAACTATTGGATCAATTCCATTCATATCCTTGTAATCCCATGCAAAAGCATTTCTATGGAGTTTCAGCAAGTCCACTAGGCTATTCTTTTGAGTATCTGATATCTTCCTATTGATGTTTAGATATTTATTAAATTCCACCTCTATCTTGATAGTAAGATCAATCTGATTTATATCAAAAAAATGAGAAAAAGACAATTCCTGCAGCAATAGGGTATGCAAAATATCAGTGGCTGTAGGAAAGTCCAATTCCTGCAATTCTTGATCTTTTATTAATTCATTTATTAGGACCTTTATAGAGAATTGATTCTTCATCATATAACTACATGAGTGGTCCTTGATTAATCATCACGAGGTGATTAATAGAGTCAATTTCTTCAGATTCCTCTCCTAAGAGAGGCCAAACAGCCTGTTGCTGCTCAAGCTGAGGTTGTGCAGAAGAATACAAAGCTAATGTTTTTGTGGAACTACCATCTGAAATAGTAATGTCCCCCGATCGACACCCAATATATGCATCAGCTGTGGCAAGCCATGGTCTACCCAAAATGACTGGATATCCTCCCAATGTTTGGAGATAAAATCATAAAATCTACAGGATATTCCCAGGAATATAGAATAACTACTATATCTTCTATGATACCATCAGGTCTTACTGCAGAGCCATCAACAAGTTGGACAACTGTAGGTGTAGACCTTAAACTATTGATCTCTAGATGTTTCATTACTTCCCTTGTCATTACATTAATGGCTGCCCCTATATCAACCAAAACATTTTTTATTTGACTGCCATTAATGACTATACTCACAACAGGACTACCTAGATCAGAATACTTTGGAATGGCAGTTTTACCTAACATAATATCAGCCAATTGACCCATAACATGAATTGTTTGTGGATCCTTTTTCTTTCTACCAAGTTTCTTTAGGCATGCCTCTCTCAATGCCTTGCCATATATAGGGACATCCTCTATTGCTTGCAACAATGCAATTTTAACACAAATGTGCTTCAGTTGATCAAGAATATCAAAGCTTTGCTATTGTTAAGTGGGAACCTCTTTGTCTTGCAATCTATGGGGAAATGGTGGTAATATTTGATTATGAGATATTGTATCTTTAGGATCAGAGATTGGCTGCTCTTCTTGTACCTCAGTAATAATAGGATGAGAGGGATTAGGTAGAATGGTCCCAGATCGGAGGTGAATATCATCTAGTGATAAAGAATAAGCTGGGTATTGATTAGCATCACCTGAATAAGCTTGTTGTTGTTGTTGAGATTTGATATTTGGATTCAGAAATGGTTGAGTAGGCAATTGCGTTGGCTTAGGAGGTGCAGCTGTAGCTGCAGGAGGAGGCATTAAAGTAGGAGGTTGTGGCTACTGAGCAGGGGGCTGATATCCTGAAGATTGGGAAGGCCATGATGGGTTTCCCCTCTATTGAGAGGTAGGTTGTGAATTCCCTTGAAACTGGTTCCCTTGACCCTGAGGTGGATACCAGTTTCCCTATGGCTGCTGCCACTATGGAGCTTGATTAGCAAATTATTGTCCTTGGCCTTGTGACCCATACCAATGTGGATAGTTACCAAAATTTTGAGAATACTGTGGTTGCCATTGGTTATTTGGTGCATAAGGATTACCACTATAACCAGAAAAAGAAAGTGGATCAGGTGGCATACCTTGTCTTTGAAAATTTGGTCTTCTTTGAGCAACATAGAAGACTTGTTCATCCTCACCTTGAATTGGTTTGAAATTAGGTACTTCAACATTTTCAACCATCTTACATCTACAATCTTTCTTCCACTGCTTACAATGAGGATAGAATTCTACAAGAAATGCATTAGCTTCCTCATGCTTCTTCTTAGCTACCAATGTATCCAACTGAGTAGCCATATTGTTTATAATGTCCTCTTTGAAATCTTTTAACAGATGGCTCAGTTCCAATCTAGAAACTCCAGTTCCAGATGTTGATGGTGATGCCCTTGGCTTAAATCTCCTATTCTTCTTAGAAGTAGATCTGGAATACTTTTTGTAGATTTGTCCTATTTCAGCCCAAGTGGATTGTGTAATGTCACCTCCTCCCATAAGATCTAAGGAATCGGTGCATTCGTCACTGATGCCCCTCAAAAATATCAATATGAGGGAATCTTCATTGAGAGTACTATGCTTGGACTTCTTGACACTAAACAAAAACCTTTCCAGATAATCTTCAAGACTCTCATCTTTAGTTTGTGTCATTCTAAAGATATCATCCCCATGACGATCAATACCTCTACAATAATCTTTATATTTTGCAAGAAACAACCATTTCAGCTCATCCCATGTGCTGATTGTGCTACTACCCAAGCTCATAAACCATCTCAAGGATGACTCCTTCAAAGTGGCTGGAAAAATTTTGAGTCTTTGGGCATCTGTAGTATAGTCAAAACTCCTATAAAGAACATCAAACTCAAACAGAAATGTATTCAGATCCTCTGTCACCAACCCATAGAATTTAGGGAGTGAAGATGCTGGAATGTTCTTGAGGTTAGCATTATCATGCTGGTCAGAGATGGGAAACTCAAACGTTGGACCTGGTGGTGGTGGTGGATTATTCCCACCAGGAGGAGGCCCTTGCATTGGACTTGTGGGGGTTGTTATTATAGGGAATTTTTCTTCTTATGAACCAAAAAGGAACTGAAGGCTACCCTCTGGAAACTCAAACTCAGGGTGATCCAAATTCTATGGGGCTTGGTAAAGTTCAGCAAAAAGATTTATATCTGGGAAATTATCTTTTGCATGAGTAGGATGAGTGGGCAGAAATCTACCTCTGGCATCTCGTCTTCTATTATGCATGCAGATTCATAAAATTTCAAACAACTAACTGGAACTAAAATAATCATAAAAGGTTCTTAGCTTGACACCATCCCCGACAATGACACCAAAAATGTCTACCCCAACTATAATGATAATAATATCTCTAATTGAAATCTCAATCCAAAGTTTGGACATTCATAAGGTAGAGTTTACTATTTTCATGGCTAGTGTTCATTTAGTTATCAATCCAGGAACGTAAAAATTGAAATGGGTTTGCAATATATATGCACTAAGCCCCTTAAATGATTATTCTGAATTATTGTAGTAACTAAAATTATGCAGAAAGGAAAGGCAGGAATGGAAATCATAAAAGGCTACATGAAAGCTTTATAAAACAATGTTGGAATGATCTAATGTAAATAACAGAAATCACATCGTTCTGTCTTGGCTGTAGGAACAGTCAGCGGATCTATTTCCAGTGGCTGGAGGAACAATCGAGTCATGAACTTCTACTGCAACTAGGTAAAAACTAACTTCAATGAACACAACATAGGATCACTCACCAAGTGGGCCCCCTTGGATGAGTGATGTCAAACTTCTAGTAAAATACTTTTAACAGATTAGAACAACATATTCTTATTCATTTCTTCCTGAAAATGATTACATATCCTAAAAGAGAAAATTTAGAATGCTTGTCGAAAACTCTCTACTCAATTCACTTATACATTTGGGGTCAAATTCCGACGGAGGTTTCCGACGGACAAGGAGCATTGTGTGAAAATTTTATTTTTTGAAAAAAAAATGCCTGTGTTCATCGGAATTCCGACGACATTGGGCATTTTATTGAAAAAAAAAAAGACAATGCATTTTTATTTTGAAAGCAAGCCATGCCTGCCCCCCTCGCCGGAGCGATCTCTGCACTGCAAGCAAGGGTTTTTGGTTGAAGTTTCCACCTCTGGCTCACTTTTGTCCACCTCTGGCCTCATCTTTGTTTCTTGGTATGTATGTATGGTGGATTCATTGTTATTCTCGTGCCAATAAAATCTATTAGCTAATCTAAAACAATGACAATCACCTTCTTAACTGATTCTAGCTGAAATGTTTGCTGCCTCCCTCAAGCCACTCAAGAATGTACCATTCATTGTTGCAGGGTAACGCCTATTGGTGGCCTCTCCTACAAAAAAAACCCTACCATCTCCCATGCTCTTTGCTAATATATCATAGTCATCACGGCCAGATGCCCCAACTGCAACATGTGAATAGGAACCGAGATTGAAGGGATCACTATCCCATCTCATGAACACTGTTTGGAGAGGATCAGGGACTTGTACACCTCTTGGCCCATAAATACCTGCATATGCCAGCTAATTGGTCAATTCGATAGAACATACATACACAAACATTTAATTTCCAACTTGCTCAATTCAAAGCAACACATACCCAATCATTAGTTTACCAAATTCAAAAAACAACACATACCATAATTTGTTTGACCTAATCGCTCATTTGAAATGCCTTAGAAAATTGTGAAGTCTCATAAATTGTGAAGGTAAAAATCAAGAATGGGTATCCCCTATGAAGGATTAATGATCTCTTTGATCATATGAGACGATCTATAATATTATCTAAGATAGGTCCCTTAGATATGGCTGCCACAAATTGAGGATTAAGGAAGAGGATATTTAAAAGATAGATTTTAGGACTTATTATGGCTACCATGATTTCACATTAGTGTCATTTTAGAAAAATATTGCTACAACTTTCATGAATTTATTGAACATTGCACCAAGAGATTGAGGATAGTTTTATAATTCTTAAGGGAGAATAAGATCTTTGGTAAGCTATTCAAGTGTACTTTCTACAAGGACAAGGTGAATTATCTACACCTTATGATTTTAGTGGGAGGGATTGTAGTTGATCTAGAGAAAATAAAAGCAATTGTGGGGTTGCCTACACCACATAATGTAACTAAAATCTAGAGCTTCATGGGACTTGCAAGATACTACAATAAGTTTGTATAAGGATTTTCTAAAATTGTAGCACCAATCACTTCACTCCACAGAAAGGGAAAATATTTGAGTGGAATGAGAAGTGTGACCAAGCTTTCCAATTTTTGAAGAAGCTCATTTCAGATCCTATATTGACTGTAGCTAATCCAAATGGGTAATTCATGGTGATAACAAAATGAATTAAGATAAGGAGTAGGAGGAGTGCTAATGCAAAATGGACAAGTGGTTTCTTATTAGTCTAGTCCAAGTTGAAATAATATAAGTTAAGCTTTGCATCCCATGACCTAGAGTTATTAGCCATAGTTCATGTACTTTAGATGTGGAGGCACTATCTTTTGGGTAAGCCTTTTGAATTGAAGATGGATGACCTAGGCCTTAAATATATATTTACTCAACCCAATCTCAATGCTCACAAAAATAGATGGATATAGTTTCTTATTGAATATAAATTTGGGATTGAATACATTAAGGAGATGAAACATAGATAAATAGATGCTCTTAGTAGAAGAAGGCATCTAGCAGCCATGATTACTACAAGGTCTAATTTGAAAAAGTGGCTCATAATCTTCAAAGAGATTATTCCATGATGGAGAAAGATGTAGAGAAAAACCCCTTGGACCATTGACTTAATAGATATTTATTTAAGTTGGATGGATTATTAAGATACCAAGGGAGAATGTACATTCTAAACTTAGGGATTCGAGGAAGTTGATCTTAGAGGAGATCCACAACACCACCATGGTAGAAAAATTGAGATCTTTATATTTTTAGCCAAGACTCGAGAAGGATGAGATTGAATTTGTAGCTTGATGATTGGAGTGCAAACATGATTACTACAAGGAGATGAAACATAGAAAAATAGATGCCCTTAGTAGAAGAAGGCATCTAGCAGCCATTATTATTAAAAGGTCTAATTTGAGAAATTGGTTAATAATCTTCAAAGATATTATTCCATAATGGAGAAAGATGTAGAGAAAAACCCCTTGCACCATCGATTCAATAGATATTTGTTTTAGTTAGATGGATTATTAAGATACCAAGGGAGAATGTACATTCTAAACTTAGGGATTTGAGGAGGTTGATGTTAGAGGAGATCCATTGCACACCTTATTCAAGGTGCCTAGGACTAGCCAAGATGGTAGGAAAATTGAGATCTTTATATTTTTAGCCAAGAATTGAGAAGGATGAGATTGAATTTGTAGCTTGATCATTGGAGTGCAAACAAGCCAAGACTAAGCATATACACCTAGTAGGGTTTGTATACTCACATGACATACTTAAATATAAATGACAAGTTATTAGCATGGATTTTATTTAAGGGTTGCCGATATAAAAGAATAAACATGATGT
Source organism: Cryptomeria japonica (assembly GCF_030272615.1). NCBI lineage: Eukaryota > Viridiplantae > Streptophyta > Pinopsida > Cupressales > Cupressaceae > Cryptomeria > Cryptomeria japonica. The sequence continues at coordinate 39,433,387 of NC_081408.1, forward strand.
CATTTTGGTAGTTGTGGATAAGTTGACCAAGGTAGCATACTTCACCCAAAGGATTTTTTAGGATGGATTGTTTATGTTAGCTAAGAAGTTTATCTGAGAGATATTTCATTTGAATTGAGTACTTGAGATGATCATATCAAAATGAGATACTCATATAATTTCTAAATTTTGGAAAATATTGAATGAAATATTTGGGATAATATTGAATTTTAGTTTGACATACTACCCACAGACAAATTGACAAACAAAGATAGTGAAGCAAGTAGTTGAAGACCTCCTTAGGATGTATTCCATGGATTAATAGTCTATGTTGGAGGAGTATCTTCCATTGGAAGAGTTTGCATATAATAACTCCTATCATGCATCTTTGGGTATGACACCATTTAAATATCTTTATGGATGAAAGTATTGTACACATATCATTTGGGATATCTAGTTGAAGACAAGATTGGAATTGGTTCAAATATTCTTAGGAGATACATGATGAAATAAGATTAACCAAGGGGTGGTTAAAGGAGGTAGAAAACATATAGAAGAGCTATGCACGCAAGAATGGGACTTTCAAAACAAAGTCTTTTTGAGGGTTAAACCTCATAAGAGTTCTATATGATTGGGAAAATTAGCCAAACTAGTACCTAGAATTGTAGGTCTATTTGATGTGTCAGAAGTAATAACTGTGGTCACATATATATTTTATCTACTGTGGTCTATTTGATGTGTCAGAAGTAATAACTGTGGTTACATATATACATCTACACACATCCTATTCTAAACTAACCAAAAAAGTAGAAATCTCATGATGATAGAAATACATTATAGTAACCATAGATATTCATGTAGACATGCTAGAAATGCATCATGTTAATGTTTGTAGCTTTAGTCGAATGATCATTTAGAATACTAGTGAGTCACTGTTTTGGAGTTGATTTCCATTCACTTGCTTACTCTCCACCATACATTGGAGTTTGTAAAGATTTAAACCTCCTTCTATTTGTTTGCAAACAAGATCAAGGAGTGGTTTTTGACCCTACCCATGGGTTTTGAGGTTGCCAAGATCAATTAATGATCTTTTAGGCAAAGTAGTAACGCCCAGCTAGCTGTCACAGTCAATTATGACTGATTTTTACACTTTTGTTGAAGTTGTTTATGCTATCTTCATCTTCCAAATAGTAGGTATGAAGGACAACAAGCATCCAAAGATAGGGCATTAATAAAGAGCACAAATCTGACCTTTGGGAAAGAGTTTAGACAGTGTAAAGTGCAGGTCCAAAGTGAAAAACCAATGAAAGGGCAAAAATGCAGTCATAATTAACTTGACAGTGAGCAACTTATTGTTTTGTAATTGCCAATGCCTTTTTGTGTAGGGCTAATGTGATTCTCTTGTGTCTCTAATGATAGACATGTTCTCGTGTTCTAGAATGTAATTGGTTTTCGTACTAAAGATGTGTTTGTAGAAAGCAAGAAAGGAAAAGTTGTCAATGTTGCATACTCCTTAAGAGCAACTTTTGTAAACCTTGTTCTCTAACCCTTGGAAGGTGTAAAACCATCTTTTCATGGCCTAATTAGCTTAGAATACTCAAAAATGTCTCTCAAAAAGGCTGCAACAGGCAAAATTTTAGTAAGAATTTGCAAACACAATGCTCAGAAATTCACACAATCAGCTACATTAAATACGTTCTCTATTAAGTTCAATGTTTTAAGATGAAAAAGAAGAGTTAAATGGTTTTGGTTCGATTTGCAATTTTTGTGAAGCTTTTGCACTGAAGTTTCCATAGCCTAATTTTTTTGCCTCTGAAGAAAGACCATGTCAGATAATATCCATGAAGAACAAAATAAGGAGACAATTGCTAGATTATGGTCTAACTTGAAAAGAAAAGGTGATGGGAAATGTTATTGTCCCTGCAAAATTTGTAAGGGCTTAAACACTAGAAGAATTCTAATCAAAATAGCTAAGAAACATTGTAGGCAACATGGTCACATTGAAGGGGGACATGATTATCATCCATTGGTAAGTTGTTCATTATATCGTTTTAACAATTTATATACATAAGAAATCACTTGATAATGAGATCATGATCATGGTTTATTTATGTCTATCAATTTTATATAGGTGGAGCACCCTGGAGCACATGGTATAGATCAACAAAACCCTAAGAATATGGTTTTCAAAGTGGAGGAACATGGAGGTGTGAATATCGAAGCTGAAGATAATGATCCCAAGGAAGATGACGATCATGCACCAGAAAACACAATTGAAGATGGTGGTACAAATACATTGATCCATGACACATTTAGTACTAGCACAACTGATCATGATGATCAGGATGACCTTGATGTTCATGATTTACCTCTTCTTGAGAAGGCATATGAGCCCCTTTACAAAGGCTCCCAAACAACTCTTCTCTCTGCTGTATTGTTGTTGGTGAACTTGAAGGTTGTGAATGGTTTATCCAACATAACAATCTCACGTATGTTAAGGTGTGTCATACATGTCATTACAGTTAATAAATGGTGAATCATGTACCATTAATATTATTTATATTAACACCTCAAACTTTTTTTTTGGTTGTAGATTGATAGGTGAGTTTTTCTTACCACCATCAAATATTCTACCTCGCTCATACCGAGAATTATCTACCATTATGAAAGATATTGGAATGGAGTATCAAACAATAGATGTTTGTCCCAATGATCATATTATATATCATAAACAACATGAATTTGGAATAGAATGCCCTGAATGTCATATCAGTAGATATCGAATAGATCAAATAAAAAAAAAGGTTCCTCACAAGGTTCTTCGTTATATTCCCATTATTCCACGTATGCAACGATTATTCAGGTGCACTAGCTTGGCACAATTTTTGGATTACCATGCACGCAATAGAAGTCAAGATGACATTATTCGAATGCCTATGGATAGTTCAACATTTATGGACATAGAGGAAAAGTGGCCTTACTTTAAAGAAGAACCTCATAATCTCAGGCTTTCATTGGCAGCGGACGGTGTCAATCCATTTGGAGAGTTGAGATCTGTTTACTCGGTGTGGCCTATTTTTGTTATCAACAATAATATTCCTCCATGGATGTCAATAAAGAGGGAGCACATAATGTTGGCAATGATTGTTCCAGATATTTTATTATTTAATAGTCATCTACATTTAATTATAAATATTGCAGTAAAATGGTCCTAATAATTATGTAATGTTTTTGTTCATTCCACTAGGCAAGTACCAAGTTAAAGATATGAATGTATATATTGAGCCTCTTATCGACGAGTTGTTGGAGTTATGGAATGGTGTGACCATGTATGACATCTCTAGACCAATAGGACAAAGACAATTTCAATTCCATGCAATGCTTGTATGGACAATACATGATGCCCCAGGGCTAACACATTTTTGCGGTACGTTATAGTGTTCAAGTTGTGCATGATAATTATAATTATAAAAATTAACAGATTTAATAGAATTATACATTATCTTGTAGGTCTTCAAACAAAGGGAAAATTTGCATGTCCAGTTTGTGGTCCAAAGATGAAATCCCGTCATTCAAAAAGTTTAGGAAAGCAGGTGTTTGATGAGTATAGGCACTTCCTTCACAAAAATCATAAGTATCGAAATACTGAAAAACATCTTTTCAATGGGAAAGAAGAGACTACATCAAAGCCACGAAGAATGACTCCTCACTTATGGAAGTTGGAATATAATAGAATTAATCGTCAAGGTAATGTCATTCCATCTAATGGTTTATGTTTGGAATTTGAATTTTTCTATCATGTTTTGTTTACTGATGATGTAATTGATGATACTGAAGGTCATCAAGGCATGGATGGCCACCTTCCAAAGGGACTAAAAAGTTATCCCAGACAATTCAATAGGTTGCCTTACTACGAGCAGCTACAAATTGTGCATTTATTTGATACAATGCATATTGGAAAGAATATAACAAAGACATTATGGAAAATATTGGATGGAAGGCGTGACAGAGAAAAAATTGTCAAAATTTGTAGTGACATTGTGGAATCCAATCATGCAATGAAAATTGTCATTCAATCAAATAGCAATGGAGATCGGATTAATATAAGTGCCCTTCCTTGGTTATTAACGGAGCAACAAAGCAATTCGATAAAAGAAGTCATACAAAAAATTTGATTTCCCACAGGATTTGCTATGAACATAAACAATCTCATATCAAAGAAGAGTGAATTTGGGCCAGGGATGAAAACGCATGATTGGCATACCTTCATTAAGGTAATTCGCGTTCTTGTGTATTTACTATATATTTTTATACTGCACATGTACTTTTCATTGTATTATGTTAGAAAACAATGAAAAGATCATTTTATAATTGTTGCAGTACGTTCTACCTCTATCTCTCCCAGACCACTTCGACAATAATATCAAGCAAGTCATATATGATCTTGGAAAATACATGAGGTAAGTAGTGATGTTTGTTCAATTTGTTGTATAGATATTATATTTACCATTTGTTTTACTTGTTATGCAATATATTGTATATTATTTTGTAAAGTCTCGTTTATATATTTTTGTGTCTTCAATCTCTTTAATTAGGTGGTTGTCATCTAAAGAAATCCACAAGGAAGATATAAAATATTGGAAGAGAAAAATCCCTCATCTAATGTGTGAAATGCAAAAGTGTCTACCTTAAAATTTTTTCAATGCACAAGAACACTACCTCATACACCAAGTTGAGGAGATCAAATTGCGTGGACCTGTACACACTAGGTCAATGTGGATGGTTGAGAGGCACTTGAAATTTTTGAAGGCTTTGGTTTGACAAAGAGAACATCCTGAGGGTTCTATGGTGGAGGGATATATGGTATACCAAACTATGGTGTACATTACTGAATATCTTCCTAAGTTTGCAGCAAAAATCCACGTAGATCACATTTGGGATCCCAACCCCATTAATAAATTCGAAGGGGAGCACTTGATGGGGAAAGGTAGATTGAAGAAAGTGAGAGGTAATTAAAAGATGTTATTGTAGTAAATTAATTCTTCATCTTCTAAATAAATCAGTTGTAAGTGGTCTATTAATTATTTGTACAGTTGGTTGGGAGTGGGATGCGCTACATTTGTATATTGCAAACAATCTTCATTGGATGATGGTGTGGATTGAATGATGTCAACATTCTGGTCACGCATTAACATGGGATGGTGTCGCTTAATTGGTTAAAGAAGCTCATCATAATGGAGATTCCAATGTTACACAAAGGGAAATTGATTTAGCATATGGTTTAAGAGATCAACAGGTACATATAATTTTATTAATCACCCGTATGTTTATCAACTCATGATGCAATAATTTTAATATGTTAGACATATTGCAGGTCAAACACCACAAGGCTATGTGCTGCAATGGTCATAAATTTCGCATCAAACAGTTGGATGACACGAAGAAAACTTGTGATTCTGGGATAACTGCAGTCTTTGAGGTGACCAATATTTCATCTAGAAATGACATACATCCTCAAGTGTCTCAAAATCGATACTATGGAATTTTGAATGATATACTTGAGTGTGACTTTAATTCCTTCAAATTAGTTCTGTTCGTCATCAAATGGTATAGGCTACGACTGAATATAAATGATCCTGATAGAACTATTATCGAACATGATAATGGATTTACAATGGTTAATACAAGGTCGTTTGAACGAGTTGGGGATGAGCCCTATATTCTTCCAAGTCATTGTGAGCAGGTATTTTACTCAGAGGTTCCACATAAACTAGGTTGGTCATTTGTTGTTAGACATGATCCAAGAGGAAGGCTGATAATGTATAATGTGATGGAAGAAGAAGATAGTGAAGAAGTAGAAGATGATATAGATGATCACGATCGACAATTACTCGATGATGTTCCTGACAGAAATGTACACGAAGAAGAAGCCGATGATGATGATGATGGTGCTGTTGCTGATGATGATGGTGATGGTGATGGTGATGGTGTCGGTGATGGTGATGATGATGACGATGATGAACACAATGATGATGATGATGATGATGATGATGATGATGATGATGATGGTCATGATGATGAGTTGGATGAAGAAGAAGATCAATGACATGAATGAAATGTATGAGATGTGATTATTATATTATCTATTTAATATTGATATCTTGATAGAAATTGATTTGACTTATATGGTTGCATAAATAATTCATATGTTTTGAATTCTAATGCCATTACTTAATTAATTCATGATGCACCTCTAGCTATGTGATAGATGGTAATTTAAAATACATATGTGATGGATTACATGCTTATGATGATACATGTGACATTTTTTGAACTTTGTGTTTATTTATGGAATGTGGACTACTTATTAGCTATGTGATGGATGGTGATTTATGATACGTATGTGATGGATTACATGTTTATGATGATACATATGTGATTCTTATGATGCTCAATTACATATATGATGATACATATGTGATGCTTATGATGCTTATGATACTACAGTATTTATTGTTTATCAAATTACAAATGTAATGCTTATGATGCTCAATTGTTGGTGCAGGAACCCGAACCCCTTTGACGAGGATCTTGCACAGTCTCATGGATCAACAGGTATAAGTCAATACACCTTTTAGAAATAATATATTTTTTAAAAATTACAAGAAAAACAAACTTCCTTAGTTTTTCAAACATCAACATTAGTAGCAAATCTAATACAGTTATCAACACTTGAGGCCCTAGTTGGACTTACTCAAATTTTAATCTCAACATCAACTTTATGGCTGACTTCTTCATCAATATTACCCTCATTTGCAAAATATCTCTCTCATTTCCAACTAACTCTCTCATTTGATGGTGCATAGGTATCACCAAATAGGTATTTGTCAGATGTGTCTTCTTCGAGTGAGGGAAATGCAGGAATAGAAGAGGAAAGTGAGACATGTAGTAGATCTCAAATAGGGAGATCAACTAGAGGTCAAAAGATTAGAAGAAAATTCAATAAATGCATGGAATTTTTTCTTGCTCAAGGGGGGTCATGTTCTTATGATGATGAGACCAAAGGCGACATTGAGGTGCCCTTGAGGTACAAACATCTACTGAAACAATGTGTACCCAAGGAACTTCCTCCAATAAACACTGATTTTTGTGTTAATGAGAGGATATATCGCATAGCACCTTCATCGTTACATGGTTTGGGCCTATTTTCCATGGACAACATAAAGGTCTATTACAACAAAGTTGCTGAATTGATGGAGTTTGTTGGACCTTGTTACAATTATAATGATTGGATGCAGATTTTTCGATATAAAAAAAGTATGCATAGGTATGCACTGTTAGCCAATTATATACAACAAAAAGATAATGATCAAAGTAAACGAGTGGCTATATACATTGATGGAAGGCCAAAAGCAATGGGGAATATTGTAGGTTTTATAAATAATACACGACCTGGGTCAACTAATAAGCAACCCAATTGCATATTTGAGGCACGTGAGGGAAATTGTGTGTTTGTATGTGTGATAAAATCAATAGGTGCAGGGGAAGAGCTGCTAATCGATTACAATTTGAATCATATAGATACAAACAAAGTTACTATAATGGGGGTGGTACGTACTATATATATACCATTTAAGCCAACTTCCAATTAATAAATCCAATAAACCATTGTATTATTAAGTTTTTTTTGCTAAGTCTATTGGTTTCATTTCGCTAACATTTTTATATTTTTTCTTTGTCATAGGGCCACATGGATCCACCACATAGCACAGATAGGGGTGTAGGTCCCGACACTTCTACGGAGCAGGTAAACCTCATTGTAATTGTACAAATTAGATAGAAGCAAACTATTACATTATGATCTTTTCTTGAGTGTTTTGAAGTAATTTTGATAGTGTTAATTATATTCTTGTCACAGACGGATGTTCGGGATAAGGGAAAGGAACTTGCAGTACCTTAACACCTCCATAGGGATGTGGGGGGCTCGACAGTGTTATGCGCTAATGACATCACACTTAGCGCAAACTCTATGCAATTTGTACAAAAGAATATTAGAAAAATTAGGCAAGAGATTGTTGATTTGGCAACCATAAGTCCTCAAACTGATGAGATAACAAAGAGGGTGCAACTATTGTTGATGACAATGGAAACCTTGCAAGTAAGCAGTAATGAAAGCTTTAATCATAACAAAAGTTCAATAATGGTTTATATTTTTATCTCTTTTATGTCATTAACTAAAATATGTATGTGTTGTTTTTACAGAAATTTATAGGGCCTCATCATCCTGGTGGTGATGATCAGGGTATTGCGAGTAGTTGAGGTGATGACCATGTTCTATATATTAAAACCACTCCTTTGGACTTGTGAACTTGCTTTTTTAATGTTTTACATATTTAATGTATTACTCTTCAGGTGCTAACATGGGTCTGAGGTCGAGCCCAACTATATTGCCGACTACAATGTCGACAACATGTAGCATGCAGACATTGTCTGTTGCACTGGCTCGTGTTGACTCGCCCATTGGTGGTAGATCCCTCTTTTTCTCTCTCTTTCATTATGTGTTTATTACCCTTGAAGTGTTCTTTCTTGGAGGCATTTCATAGTGGATTCATTTACTGTGGCAGGAGATGCACATGAGGATGCGCCAGAGGTGAGTACTACTGATAACATACCATCATTTCCTGGATCTTCCCATATTGCTAGTATGGGAATGTGGCAGGCCACATTGGTGGTGAGTGACGAAGAATTGATTCCCTTGAAGATACAGAAGGTTCAGGTACTTTAAAAATATTATTATATATAGTCTAATTGTAATTTACTTACTGATCACTCATTTTGGACTAATGATCCCATGTTTTTTTTGTAGGAAATGATATTTTTTATAAAAATCTTAATGACATTTCATTGTAGATATTTGAGCCCACCATACGTAAAAGGTGGAACATCATACATGAACTAACCCTTATCCACTATTTTGATTTCATATCATTGCTAGAATAGTTTTCCTTTTATCCATTTCTTGAACTATATCAAAGGTAGCTTCAGTTTCTCTCTAAATCTAACAGGTTTGTTTTTGCTTTAAAGGTGGAATGACCAAGAAAAAAAGTTAAAAGATGAACTCACAAACCATATGGTAGGGTTGTTTGGAAATAACACATTCAACAAGACTAAGCTCCTAGAAAAAGCTGGCACATATCTAAAGTATGTGAGGGACCAATACAAGACACATTTAGAGAAGAACGTAAAGTATGAGAGTCCCCCCATGATTCCAGAGAGGGAGTGGAAGGACCTAATTTTGGATGCAAAGGAGAGAATTGAAAGGAAAAAAGGAAATACACCACCAGATGCCAGAAGAAGGTATGTGATACTATTAAGAATGTGAATATGTACTAATTATTCATTATATTTATATAATCTAACATATTTCAAACTTTTCATAGATTGAGTGACACGTCAAAGGCAACCAAGGCAAGGAAAGAAAAGCATGGGCAACACAAACTCGACTTTGGTGGTTATATGAAACTTGCTACACGAATTGTAAGAATCAGTAAATTAAGTATCACATCAAAATATCTATAAATTGTAAACAATTTTTTTTTGATCAAACAATACAAGCAAAATTCACAATACTAAGCAAAAATGCAGGGCTCTGAATTCAATAGAGTGCCCATGGAAGATGACAAGAGAATTGGCTACCAGCAGGGCTATATAGCCATTGTTGAACGGCTATGAGAATTGAGTGGAAAAAAATGAGATTCTGATGCATTTGTCACAATGGTAATTAAGCTAAATGAAAATTATTTCAAATTGAATAATTAACCAATAATCTATTTGATGTTAAGTTTCAACATAAAGTGACTATATTTTTTTTAAATAAGCAAGCAATGATAACACTGCGTGTGACATTGGAATGCAACATGATAATCATGGAATAGAACCTGTACATGAAGGTCCAAATGTGCATCCTAGTAGTGGAGGTATTCATTTGCTATTCAAATTTTTTTATGTAATTATTAATACAATTAAACATCTTAAATTGAAAATTAGTGTAGTAATTAATGTAACCTTTATTGTTAATATTTTAGAGCATGTAATCGGTGGTGACCAAGTGGAGCATGATCCAGGTAGACAACATTAGGAATGTGATGTTACCCAATCAGGTAAAGAGGACCACTGTTATTCCTTTAAACAAATTTAATTGCAATTGGTGTATTGATTAATGTAATGTTTCATATTTCAACTCCAGAGGATCTAGAGGGTGCTCAGCATGTCGAGGTTGAGGCTACACAAAATGATGTGGCCCCATCAGGTAAAGAGTGTAACGGTTGTGTTCTTTAAATTAATGAAATACTTGTAACAATAATAAAAAAATGTTTTGAATTTAACCCAATTCTTTGTTATTGTAGAGGACCCCCCTTTGGTTCAGCATCCTCGTCCTTTGTATAGGACTAGGCATACATCAAGAGCACGAGAAGAGGGTAGAACATCCGAAGATGGAGGAAATGATGAAGAAACCGATGTTCCACTTAGTCTTTTCATAGCTTCAAAGAAAAAACAAAGAAAGAAATGATTGTAATCTACCTTATTTGATAATGACTGATTTTTATGTGTAATGAATGTAATTATGTGCTAATGAATGTTCATGAATGATATGTGTTGATGATTATTGATGAATGTTGCGTTTTAATGAAATTTAATGAATTTTATGTGTTAATGAACTTTATGTGATAATGAATGAATGTTATATTTTAATAATGGACGAAAGAATGAATGAATGTTAGATGTTAATGAGGAATTTAGAGTGATGTTAGGGGGGGGGGGAAGGGCCAAATGAGCTTCCACCTTCATGTGGTTGGCCCTGTTAAGTAGAGAATATTAAACTATTCTCGAAACAAAGTGAAGCTCAATTATAAGATGTGAAATGTTTGAAAGGTGAGAGTCCACAAACAGATGTGAAATGTTTAAGTAGGCCTCCCAATGAAGTGGATCTCATAGACATGAAGAATCCTATATAGAGAATCATTGAGAGCCCTTGAAGAAGAAAATTTGAACTTTGATGAAGCAATACATGATGGAGGAATATCTTGCAAGAGGAAATCAAAGTCATTATAGTGTCATCTAGATCTGAAATGTGGTCTACTTTTCAAAAAAGTAAAGATGCTTGATATGAATGTGTCATTGATTTGACAATTTCTAATGTCTGGTAGATGACTTTGATGCTCTCAAATTGTTCTTGAAGCTTATATGGCTTGGTTCTGATCCTTATAAGCTTTTAGACTAATTTAGGCACTATGATCTCACTGCAAATTTATCATTTATTGGTTGTTCTTTTGTTGATAGTGACATTTATCACTACTTTCATCTGAGGCAATCACTTCTTGATAGTCAAAAGGTTGCTCGAGGTCAAGTTATATCATGGAAAAATGAGCACGGAGAAGAACTTCTATTTTTAAGTAACAAGATATAGATCTACATTCTGCATGACACTTTTGTAAATCCATGCATATACTACTCTTATATATAATTTACTTTGTTAAAGAAATGCTGCTTATTATTATTCCAAATAGGTTTACCTCGGCTGGGCATGATTTGAAGGAAAATCTCTCCCCGCATAGGTAAGGAAAGAAAGCATCTAGATCCTATGTGTAAAACTTATATCCTTTCATAATCATGCAAGCATAACTTTCACAATCAAAGCCAAGTCTTGTCCAAAAAGCTGCAACTTCCCCATCAAATGGGGAGGTAACTCCCCCAAAAAAAGCTTGGCATCATGCCCTCTGAGGGAACTTCATTGTTGCAAACTAAATTGTATGCCTTCCATGACCATTCAAGAATCCCTTAATAGTGGCCCACACTAAGAGTGGAAATATATAACTATCTAGGTACTCTAATATTCTTTCCTCCCATCCCAGTGCAACATACCAATGCACAAATGACCATAGATTTGTGGATATAGACAGTCCACATTCAAGTCATCTCACTATAGCCAATGGGTGGATTAAATCCATACAACTGCGTAACTTGTAGATCTAAAACAATGACGCATGTAAAACTCATCATCACATCAATAACTTGCAAACTGAGATACAAAGAAATACCATATGGATCTCAAGACAAAGACACCAGATCAACTCCAAATCCAATTTGCCAAACAATTCCACTAGTCAAGGAATCCATCAAGAAAATATTGTAGAGATGATGAGGGACTAATGATTGCATACCAACATCTCCTCAACGAGAAAGTTGCAAACAACCTCCTTGAATCATGCACTAAACATGCATGCAAACCCACAACTATCTTTCATCTAGAACCACCTATTGATGATTTTTTATGCACCGTAAACACAATAAAATACCAAGGTATTCTATCATCTCTTGAACAAAGAAACTTTGAATGCTAAACAAAGTGATCAATCAAAGCAACTCCAAGGTTTACAATACAAACTATGCAACTTAATTGCATGGGATAGACTTAGTGAATATGGTGTGATTTTGCTGGAATCGCAAGGGGGCTTACGTTTTTCTTGAACTCTACCGGAACTTGGACTCTACACTAACTTGCTTGGAAAATAAAAGACAAAAGAGATAAAGGGTTTAGAGATCTAATTTAATCCTAAGAACAGTGACAATAAAGGATGATGATTTGATAGACGAATTCCATAATCAAGCTTTGCTTTGCCATGCAGAAACAAGTACACAAAACTAATGCAATCTTCTAAGGAATAACGAAGGGTTTTCATATCATGAACATTCATTCGAATACCCAAAACTAGCACAATTTAAGTGAACATTCACAATTGAACTTATGCTTAGTGAAGTTCAGACTAACCGTACATTGCAACTTACAACGAGCAAATTACAAATAGTATGAACAGGAATTCCATCAAGAAATCTTCAAATTTCTCCATTGCAATATATGAACTTTATCTAAACTTGAGAAGTAACAAGAAGCCATGCAACATGTAGAAATTACACGTAGAAATCCACCATGCTTCAATGAAGATCATGTATTAAAATCAACAAGTCTTGGCAACAATTCCTTCTTTCCTCCTACTCTACTATACTTGCTATCTAACTGCTATCTATGAACTATTAATTGTTGACTAGCAACTATTAACCTTTACAAATGAAAAGGCTAGGCCTTTTATAGACCCCCATTATAATAAATGACCCAGATTGACTATCAAATCAACAGTCGAGATAATATAGTGAAACCCTAATTAGGGCTTGTTATAACAAACTCCATTCTAGCCAATTAAATAATTACATTGAATAAGACACATGTCCACCTTGAATTCTAACCAATGAGGAAATAGGTTAGGTATGCTTGAACAAACTTTGATGTATTGCAATGTGTCACTAGCTCATTCATTAGATGAATCAAGTATGATGAACTTGGACATGTCAATGTGGCTTCACATGATTAGGTTGACGATGATTGGATGCCAACTCAACTTGCCAAGTCGATCATCACAAAGCTTATGTGATTGAGCAATATCTCTTGATACTCAACGTTATCTAGTTTTCTCAACATGATGAAGGTGGTGGGACATATTCCCAAATTGTATCATCTAGATGATCAAGTCCTTAGCTTTTGATTAATTCTTATGAAACTATCTACTTGATCATGTTTGTGTCCTTCCATCTTCCTGATAGTTCTTGATCCTTTTATGTGACTGTGTGCTTAATGAAGTATATGTTTGATGATGCTTGGTCCTCCTTTTGTTGCATCTCCATACTGATGATGCTTGCTTCAACTTCATGGTGCATATACTTGACTTGAATGGCTTGCTTTGGTGAAATCCTCTTTGAGATTCAAAAATCTACCTCTTTGTGGGGTAATTCACCTTGGTGAATATGTTTGATATAGACTTTGTAATACCTAGGCTTGATGTAGAACCCACTTATTCTTGATCTATCCAACCTTGATCACCTTTGTAACTCTGACTTGAATACCTTGATCATTGGTGATTGATGTCTTACATATGGCCTATCGTGTTGTAGATCCCTTCATTTTAGAGCAATCCTTATTGATTTCTCCTTATTCTACTGATTGCTATTCTTGGATTCTCGAAGGGAATGCAAGATAGTCTTCTATTTCTTCCTTGTTGAATCCTCATAATATCTTGATCATCATTTGACATTGTCCTTGCACCTTGAGATGCTCCTTCCTTTGTATTGCATTGTTGAAAGCTTTGAATAGGTTTAGCTCCTCATGTTGTCATCCTAAACTCGTGAATCTTGGTGTTGATATTGATGTGAAAACCCTCCATGATGCCAATGTCCTCTTTCATGCCTTGAATCCTTCTTTCATCAAGTGCCTTCATCCTTGCATTGAAGCATGATGTCAGCATGCTCTACATGTTGGGTAAGGTGTTCTTTTCCTTGTAATGAAGTCCTCACATCCTGAAAGCAAGAAAGAACATATCGTGAATGAAATGAAAAACAAATAATGCATCACAAATAAATTTAATCTGATTTTATACCCTAATTCTTCTCCTCTTAATTAGTTGCAAATTGAATTTGATGAGCATTTGATCTTTGTTTTATATGCTTCCTTTTTACCTTTGCCTTCATTTCACCTCCATAGGTCGGCCAGCCCAATAATTATTTATTAAATTCATGAATTTACCTTCCTTCTAGCTGACTTAAGGTGCTCTTCTCTTGCTGAGTGGGTTTGGACTCCTCTCATGCATAGATTTAGGCACAAATAACAAGAAGGTTTGCACAGATTAGGGTCGGGAATGTAGAAAATTACTAATTTTATCCTTTAAACGTTTGCATTTTTCCTCAAAATAAGGCCAACTTAGGGCTATTTTACCCTCGAGTGGGTTTGAAAGGCTCACATGCATAGACTAGAGGTGTGTGAGAGAGAGAGAGGGTGAGAGGAAGAGATAATGACCTAAGAGGGTAGAGAAAGAGAAGTAGAGAGGGAGAGAAGAAGAGAGGGATGGAGAAAGAGACCTAGAGAGGGGAGAGAGAAGAGAGATAGTAGAGAGGGATAGAGAAGAGAGATAGAATAGAGATACCAATGCCAATCTTTTTCTATAAATTTTTTTATTCAAAAAATCGGTCTACCGTCGGAATTCTGACATCAAAGCGTAAAAATTATGATAGAGGAGTGCCGTCGGATGCACAACATCCTCATCGGAACTCTCCTGGAGGCCATCATAATTCTGACACCAAAGGGTTAAAATTACAACGGCCTCCAGGAGAGTTCCGACAAGGATGCTATGCATCCGACGACACTCCTCTATCAGAATTTTTATGCTTTGATGTCAGAATTCTGACGGTAGCCCAAGATTGAGACGGTATTCTTTCTGGGTATGAGTATCAATGGCGGCCATCATAAAGGATGGGGCTGATGTCGGAATTGTGACGACCACAAGGATAGTCGAAACTTTTGACAAAAAGTTTTCGATGGCTTTTTTTGTCAGTAGTGCGACAAAAATGTGTCGGAATTCCGACGATTTGCCATCGAAATTTTGAACCAAATGTACTAGTGTGGGGTGCTGAAAGTTGTCTTTTAATTCCATTCACTACACAGAATATATTAAATTCCCTTGATGTAAATTCTCCTCCTTGATCATATCTTAAACATTTGATTTTCATACCGATTTCATTCTCTACCATTTCCTTGAATAACTTGAATTTTCCAAAAGCCTCTGATTTCTCCCTAAGAAAAATAACCCAACACATTCTAGAATAATCATCAATAATTAGCATAAAATATCTATCTCCCTATAGACTTCTTGTTCTTTCCGAACCACACAAGTCAGTATGAATTAAATCAAGAACATTACTGGATTTTTCAGAAATACTCTTAAAAGTTGTTCTAACTTGCTTTCCCATTTGACATTCCTTACATACTAGATTATGAGCTTTCACAATCTTAGGTAAATCCCTTACAACCTTAGTTGTACTGATCTTTAAAATGCAATCAAAAATTACATGAAAGATTCTCATGCCATAACCAACTTTCATCAATATGTGCAATCAAACATGTCTTATCACTGTTATTCAAATGAAAGATATTACCTTTAGTCTGATTACCAGTTGCAATCTCCAATCCAGTTCTGTTTCTAATTTTGCATTTACCATTATTGAATTGTAATTGAAATCCCTTCTCAACTAATTGACCAACACTCAAAATATTATGCTTCAAACCTTCAACAATAAAACATTGTCAATATTGTGCTTACCATCCAAAGATATAGTGTTTTTTCCTTTGATTAAATAAGCTTTATCATCACCAAATCTTACTATACCTCCATTACATTCCTAAAAAGATAAGAATTTACTTTTATCACCAGTCATATGATGTGAACATCCACTATCAATGATCCATTCATCCATTTATTCAATTTTAGCTGCCAGAGCCTTTTCTACTGGTAGGACAGTGGGTGTCGGTTGATTTTCTTTTATTGCAACAAATGCCCATCCATTATCTGTTGGTTCTTCATCAGAATCATCTATAACTCCTTCATCAACATAGTAACATGATTTATCTCTATTCTTCTTAAATCTATATCTCTGATATTCAGGGTTAGGCTTGTATGATCTCTTAGCTTCCTCTCTCAATCTTGCATGTCTATCAGAACATCTAGATGTTATATGACCAACTTTACTACAATTAAAACATTTAAACAGTGCTTTGCCTTCATACTTACTTCCAACTGGACCTTTAGGCATCTTCCTTGCAAATAGTGCTTCAAGTTCTTTTGCATAAAGTACTTTTCAATCAGATGATGATGATGCTTTAAAGGCTAAGTCAGTCTTAGTTGTAGCAACAGGACCAAATTCCTCAAGCTCAAATGCTGAAGGTTTTCCAACCAAGGTATCTCTAGATACTGATGTATTAGGCATTGTTCTCATCTCATTAATAGCAGTTACTTTCATTTTGTAAGCCAATGGAAAAGCTCTTAAAACTTTAGAAACAATTTCATTTGCACTTAAGGATCCTCCACAAAATTGTATTCTCAAAACAATTTCATTAAGTCTTTCCATAAAAGGAGAAATTCTTTCATCTTCTTCCATTTTCAAATTTTCATACCTGACCCAGTAACATTCTAGTTTTGCAATTTTGATAGTGGTATCTCCTTCATTCAATGTTTCTAGATTATCTCAAATAGATTTAGTAGTAGATCGGTTTGATAATCCCATGATTTTCTGATCTGATAATGCGCTCAGAAGTGCTTCTCTTGCTTTACAATCATTCTCCAAGTCCTTAGCCAATATTGCTGGATGAGGTCGATTCAGAGTAGGAGCAACAAATCCATTCTTTGTAACTTCCCATATATCTCTTCCAATGCAGTCGAGATGTGTCTCCATTCTAATCTTCCATATACCATAATTAGTTCCATCAAGTTTAGGACTGTCCTTCCTAAAGATGTTCGTTGCCAGAGGATCTCCTCAAGCTGTTAGACTTCTGCAAAAAGATGACTAGGCTCTAATACCAATTGTTAGGAACCAGAAGGAAAACTAAGAGGGGCGTGAATTAGTTATCAATTAATTTCAATAAAATTATCAATTAATCCAAGTTAATACTTAATACCAGTAAACCAAACTTAATGTTGATTAACAGATTAATAGTATATATCAATACCGATAAAACTTAATGCATGAAAGAGAAAGAGAAAAAACATCCACAACACATAACACAAAGATTTTTAATGTGGAAACCCTATAAGGGGAAAAACCATGATGGGAAACCTTACCTACAATTAGATGATACTACTACATGTAGTATGTGTATACTACTGTAGATACTACATGCAGAAAGGCGAACTGGCTAGAGCACACTGCTCAAATGGGAGCTGCAATGACTACAGTAGGATGGTTAAATCCTAGAATCATGTATTGCTTTAAAGTGCATCTGTAATGCTAGATTCAGTACTAGTTTAAGCTTTGATAAACACCTTCAAACCTTCCTCTAACCTTCAAATGGTGTTTGCTTGATTCGCTCTATGATATGCTCATATGATCTTCAATATTCACTCATACCAGATTACAATATCATACCATGATCACTACCACATAGACATTCATCTCACAAATGAGATCTTACATTTATACAAAACCTAAGGCCAAATACTAAGGTTAGCTCACTAATAATATTGCATTCAAATCAATTACAAGATGTCATCTTCAATATAGTAACCAATAATAAATCATCTCCATAATGTGTTGTGTTGATCTGGAATAGATAACGTGTACCGGTCCATAACCTAGACCTATTTGTCGGTAACAAAAAATATCTCAACTTGATTAGATCAATAACCAAAACACTAAAACCAAGTATCCAAACCATGTCCTTGACATAATCAAGTGATCTTCAGATGATAACAAGTCTTCATTAGTGTCAGTGAACCATATAACTTGTCGGTGAGCATATATCGGTGACTCTGCATAAGTCACCGACCTTGCCGGTGAACACAATGTGTTAGTTCAACATAACCATATATCTCCAGAAGGATAAGTGTTGACATCAATGAAAAAAATAATGCAAAACATCCATAATACCAACAATTTTGTCCTCACTTAGGCCTCACTTTAGTGTTCATCCCCTAAGGCCTAATTGAAGATTTGATTCTACTCAAGCCAATCACCAAACTCAAATTTTCATCATCTACACTTTCATCCCCTTAATCCTAGGACCCTAATGTCTAGGACCAGGATTTTGGGTTCCATGGTCATCAAGGACCAAGGTGCCTAGTGCCATGGTCCTCACAAAAAGAGCCCGTTTCTGGGCCTCGTAATGGTTTCTTAGTTTTAGCGTGAACCTAGATCCCATGTCAGCCTATGTCAACAATTCAATTTTTTTTTTGATCAGCAAGTATACAAGGAGGTCTAACCCTGCCATTTCAAAGAGAAATCATATATAATTCTAAATATCATCAAGCAAAATTGAGATATACATTTAAGTGAGAAAGCAAGTAGTCTTCTATCAAGAATTGGAGCAGAAGTACAATCAAGATTCAAGAATTGGAGATGACGTTAATGTTCTATTTTTTTATGAAGACTATCTACATGAAACAATAATTCCTTGTCAAGGCAACAAAAACTTCATTAAAGGTATATCACTAGGCTTTCAAATATTTTTAGCTTTTCCCTTAAAACAAAATCATTTTTACTGCAGTACTTCATTTACAGTTCAATTCCATTTCATGGTCAATTCCAAAACCAGGGTTTGACCATAGGAAAATCCCTATTCCCATCCATTTCCCCCTTTTCACTATGTGTAGGAACATGTATAGAGCTATATTTTGGAGGATTGGAATGGTTCAAAAAGAAGAGGCAGATCAAGGAGATAACTGAGAGCTTGGCTGCAGGAACCGTGGATCTAAAACCGAACCACAGTCTTTGCAAGCCACAACGATATTTTATGAATTGAATACACACTAGAGTTAAACTCCCATAGTGAAGTATGATTGCTCCGATTATGCCATACATTGTGCTTGCTCGAATCTCCTTCAGTTTGATCTCTAGTCATCTGTTCATGATTCTCCAGTCCTTAGGTGCAAAAGGAAATCATCCACCGCAGCATCATTTATTATTTGCACTAAAACAAAAACAACATACAAGGACATGCATATGTATCTTACTCAATTAATACATTCATTAATTCACATATGACATTATCCTAAATAATCCGCATATCAATAGGGACAAATCACTTGGCTACAGGAATAAATTGGCATGGCTGCAGGAATTGACCGATAAAGTTCAAACATGATTTTCATAAGTTTAGATTTAAAACATGGATTACATATAGTCAATTCACAATACTTTACTATCACAATGCAACCCAAAAGATGCCAAAAACCTAAGAGTCATGATAACAAAACATGTCAAAGTATCAACTTATCAGGATCGACGTCTCTGTTTTAAATTTGAAATTTATCCCACTTTTTTGCAGGTTTTATCTTGTTCAATGTATCTGCTTGTCGTTCAACATTTTTGTATAGTGTCCTTAGACACTTAGTTTTGAGCTTAGATTTGATTTTCCTGTTTTCTCCAAAAAATTTAAAAGAATAAAAACAACACAAAAGGTTTTAAAAGGAACAAAAACATTTGTTTATTTTTTGTGCTTAGGTAAATTAGTCAGAATTTTTGGGTTTTTGGCGCATCAATGCTTACGTAGATGCATCAACATTTGTGCTCTACTTTGACACCTGCGCTGAAGCAAAGCCCGCCTAGATTTTCAAATTTTCAAATTTCAAATCTTTTGAATTTTGATTAGAGAGTTGCAATTAATTATGCTTAATCAATGTACACACAAATCCATTAACGTCGACGTTTAGAACTGATGCATCCATTGGAAACCTTTTTAGATTAAATTTACGAATTTTCAAATCCATAATAGAAAGCAATGAGTTGGACAATGCTCTCTCCACCATGTGCATTCTAACCCGTCTTCAAATATCCTAATGTGATCTTTCTGGAGAAATTACCCCTTCCCTTTCCAACCTCACCAATCTCACCCACGTCCAACTTAATGACAACAGATTCAATGGTAGAATCCCTTTTGCCCTACTAAGCCTTCCAAGACTACAACTACTGGACTTGTCTTGGAATGAAGTTATGGGAGGGAATCTATCTAGCATTCTACCTGAACAATCTTCTTCCCTTCACACCCTCAACCTTTCAGAGACAATAGTTGGAGGAAGTATTCAAGATTATGTTTCGAACATTTCCTCATTAACTGTCTTGGATCTCTCATGGTGTCATGAAAAAATTATTCCAATTACTATGGCAAATATTAGAACAATTAGAGAATTATATCTCTATAATAACATATTAAGAGGGTACATCCCACCATTTGGGGATAGACCTCTTCTAGGAAGACCCTTTCCTTTGGCCTATATTGGTCTATCCCATAACTAGTTGGATGGTCCCATTCCTCCAATGCTGTTGACTGTGTTTTCGAATCTCCAATGTGTTGATTTGAGTTATAATCAATTAAGTGGAAGTATTTTATCCCTGCCAATAGGCTTCACTACCTTACAAATATTGATCTGAGTTGCAATGCATTGATGAGTAAATTCCCCCCTTTAATTAACCCCTTCAATTAACTAACTCTTACCTCTAGAATGGATTTATCTAAGAAACAACAACTTAGAAGGTTCCATCCCTCTCAACATTTCCAAACTTCCTAAATTGAACAGCTTGTACCTGTACTCCAATTGGTTAAGTAGGGATTTTTCAAAGTCTCGCCTTGATAATCTCAGCCAGCTCATCCATTTAGACATTTTTGATAATCTTTTAACTACGAAGTTCAGTCCAACATAGATTCTAATATTCTCTTTGGAAATGTTGGGATTAACATCATGTAACTTGGAAGGTGGTATTCCAACATTCCTAATAACTCAATATTGGGTTAGCTATGTGGATTTGCCCAACTGCAGTCTTGCATGAAATATTCCCTAGTGGATATGGGCTATCAATTCTCTTCAGAATCTCAATCTTTCTCATAATCACCTTATAGGATTTCTACATCATTCATTGAAGGGAAGTTGACTGGGGAGTCTAGATTTGTATTCAGCTTCCGCTCCATACTGATGGCCTGTTGTATTTAGACATGTTAGAGGATCAACTCAATGGATCCATTCCACCAAAATATTCTAGTCTTGCATATCTGTCTCTCTCTTGAAATTATCTTAACGATAGCATTCCACCATCTATATGTCAAATAGAGATTGTGGATCTCTCAAATAACAAGCTATAGGTAAGATTCCTGCCTGTTTGAAAAATAGCTCTTTTGAGATGTTGAACTCAAAGAACAATTGTTGGGAGGGCAAGTTACGATAGGGGCTTGGAGACATGATTTCTCTTCAAACATTAAAATTGGGTGGAAATGGACTAAAGCTGTATATCCCATCCTCTCTTGCAAACAATAAGGAGTTGGAGATATTAGATTTGAGCAATAACAAAATAAGGGGGGTCATTCCAACTTGGATAGGGAAGCTTTCAAAGCTTAAGATTTTAACTTTGAGATCAAATAATTTTGAAGGCATAATACCTTTAGAAGTTACAACACTGCAACTTCTTCAAATCTTGGATCTTTCATCCAACAAATTTTTAGGAATCATTCCAGCCACCATTTCATCTTTGTAGGCCATTAAAAACTGAATAGTAATAGGTGAAATATTTAAAGTTAGTACTTCTGAATACTTAATTTCTATGGATTGAGTGACAATAATTAACAAGGGATAAAATATGCAGTATGTAAGATCATTGGCACTAGTAAAATGTATTGATTTAGAAAACAATAATTTAGCAAGTGCAATTCTTCCAAACATTGGATTGCTCGAGGGTTTGGTTATTCTTAATATTTCAAGAAACCATATTATGGGTGAAATTTTGAAGAGTTTGGGAAAAATGCTACAAATAGAGTCTCTTGATCTCTCACACAACACTCTCTAGAAATATATCTTTAGAGCTACAATTCTCACATTCTTGAAGTGCCTAGATGTGTTCTGTAATAATCTTTCAAGAAAGATACCACAAAGGGGGCAATTCCAGATATTCAATGCATTGTCCTTTTCATACAATTCAGACTTATCCAACCTCCAACTCAATACATCCTCTTGTGGCCTTCAAAAAATTAAATCTTGTCCCACAAGCATTCTACCAGAAATAAATAGTGATAAGATAGATGAAGAAGAAGATAACATATATGGTGGGCAGTTATCCTGGGAATGAGCTTTGCAGTTGGGTTTTTTTTATTGTAATTGGGGTGTTGTGTGTTACAACAACTTGGAGTATAAAATGCTTGAAAGTAATGGACAACATTGTCTTTTGTCTTTTTAAAAGTTTTAAGATATAATTGCCTTCAATAACAATCCAAAAAGCTATCTGCAACTATGGTAGAAGTTTGCAAACTAATATGAAAGTTTTAGTTTGTTTTCTTAACATATAATGTTGACCTGCCTAATGATATTGAATTCAATCTATTTTTATTTTGGGAGCATATGGTTTATGCTTATTTTATTAAGTAAATTTAAGTTTTGTTCATGTATCATCATGCAGATCTATAAATTGAGAGGGATATTTATTTTGGTCTTCAATGTGACAAGTCAATCAATTATTTATATCTGCATGTTTAGGAGGATAGTGTTTACACTTTGTTTTAGTGTGTTATTTCTTTGTTTCGATTGAGTGGCATGAAGTATGTGTTCTAGAGATCTTATGAAAAGATTGACTGACAAGGTAATATGCATTGATTTGTTAGGGCTAGAAGTTTAAGCAATTTGAGGTATAGAGTTTGTCTAGGTTTTTCAAATTTGAACATCCACTGTATCAACCATTCATTTCTGTCTCTTCTAACATGAAATGTTGATGCAATATTTTCAACTACTTTAGACATCTCCTTATTATTGCTAGGTTTAGCTTCATGTTTTTCAACCAAGAACAAACAATCACCATTTTCATAATTTGACTCATCATCTGAAATACCAGCATCATCTCTAACATAGTAGGCTTTCTTATTGAACTTTCTTTTGTTTTCCTTAAAATTTTGTTTTGTTCCTCTCTCTGGACATCTAGATGCATAATGACCAATCCTTTCACACTTAAAACATTTAAGGGGTAACATACCTTTAAACTTTCCATTTCCTCTCTTCAATTTTCTCACAAAATTTTCTTCCATCTCATTTAGGGTCTCATCATTTGAATCTATATCTGAAGCTTTTGATGCTTTAAATATCGTCTCATTTCTTACTTTGTCTTTCTTTATATTATAACCATTGCATCATGAGCTCCAATAACACCCTCATAAATTGAACGATTGGGAGAAAAACCACTCTGCTCCATAAAGACGACTGAGTCCAAAATCACCTTCAACCTATTCGCCATAACTTTAGAAATGGTTTTGTAGATTGTGTTGCACAGTGATGTAGGTCTAAAATCACTAAAAGGCTGCACTTCCTCCTTCTTAGGTATGAGAGTAATAAAGGTATTTTTAAATTATTTTAAGACAAATCATCCCTCCCTAGATTCTTCCACCACTTATAAGAGGTCATTTGCAAGAACCTCCCACATACACATTGGCATGATTGGCATAACTGATGTAGATGAGTTGATGACTGTACCAGTAGAGGAAAGAAGACATGATTAGTTACTTGTGTTTTCATTGATGGCAACCAATGTCAATTAATATTTGATGATGCTTGCAAATGGATTTTAATGACTGACTTGTTGGATAAGTGATTTGGTCTACCGGAGTTAGAGTTTGTAAGTATGACAGGGTTTACCGTTTGGACTGAGAATTAGGACTTCAACCGATAAAGCAAAGATTTTGATGGAATCGAGAAATTAGTGATGGCTGGAGAATTGTGGTTTAAACATAAGCTTTTATGATGGATTTGCGGATGTGACCAGAACTGCATCCTGTGTTGATTACCGAAAGGCATTTTTTGAATTTTTGATGAAGATGTGCTAGGGTTTTAGGACCGCTGATGAATTCACTCAACCAGTAAAGAATTTTGTTATGATGGTGATCAATGGCGAGTCTACATGAAGGTGGTAACATGGCACAACCCGTGTGAATGATTTGAATTATGTTTTGGCACGATTGATGGTGGAATTTCTTGGGAATCTGCAAAGTGCTTAGCAAAATGTTCTAAGATTTTGACTTCTGTATAGATCAGATTTTTGTGATGAGTTATGATCAATCAACGGTTGATATTGAATTGTAAATTGTTCTAATGATCTGATATGATCTGTATTGTAAATTCAAGATGTAATTAGGTTTTGTGGCTGACTTAGTTGTGATGGCTATTTAGGATGACACAACCGATGTTTTATGTGTCGGTGGTATTAGGAAAATGAGTTAAGATGTCCCAGAGAAGATAGAGATTTTCTTGAGTGTTGTAGACTGTGAAGCATAACTGGATGTGATTTAGCAAGCTGCAAGTGCAAAGTAACATATCACTTTTCACTATTGTTCCCTAAAATTTACAACAACATAAATTCCTTAACCGAGTAGGTCCTAATAGGCCTTTATCTCTTAAGTCCTCTAATAGGGCAACTCTAAAAAAGAGTGTTAATATCCTCTCACAAGGTTGATCTTAATAGATCATTAAGCTCCTAGTAAAAGTGACAGGCAAATCCCTTAACCGGGTGACTCCTAATAGGGTCTACTCTTAACCCAGTATATTGTAAGCTCCTAATCAGGCTAAGATCCTAACAGGGCATACTTAAAAAGAGTACAAATTATTGTAGGTACCAATTCCCATCGTGGTTTTTCCCATTTGGGTTTCCACATCAAAAATCTTGGTGTTCATGTGTGGAATGTCTTTTCATATTGTCTATGTTTCATGCATTATTTCTAAGACATCGGTTATGTTATTTTATTTAAATTTCATCAGAGATTAATGGTATTGATAAGAAATGGTTAGAGAAAGTATTTGATAAGATTGATTAGTTGGTATATAATCAAATTGGTATGACTGCTTAAGAGGAAAAAGTATTGATGGTTGTGATTAATGTTTTAAGAAAATTTGATTAAGAGACTATTAGATCTGATTATAGAAGTTCAGATATCAGTTAAGAGGTTTCAGATCTGATTTAAG
The DNA here is from genome assembly GCF_030272615.1 of Cryptomeria japonica. Classification (NCBI taxonomy): domain Eukaryota; kingdom Viridiplantae; phylum Streptophyta; class Pinopsida; order Cupressales; family Cupressaceae; genus Cryptomeria; species Cryptomeria japonica. The sequence continues at coordinate 39,458,940 of NC_081408.1, forward strand.
TTTTATTTGAGTTCAAAGTTTTAGTTGGTGTTAATACTGATTCACCCCCGACTCTCAGTATTAACCGGATCTTCATAGGATTAACAATTGGTATTAGAGCTTTGATCCTCAATGTGCACAAAGCTTAACCACTTGAGGAAAAGATTATAAGGCAGTCAAGATGATGAAGAAAGAAGGTCCTAAGTTCAACAAGGACAAATACAAGATCTGGAAAGACACAATGAAGATATCTCTTAAAGGTCTTGGCGCTCAATACTAGAAACATATTGAAACAGTATATGTGGCTCCTACTACTGCTCCTTTGACACTAGATGAACTTAAAGAGGAACAAGAGAACATGCAAGCCCTAGAAGCTATTGTAAGTACTTTACTTGATTATGAATATATTGATGTTCAAGGATTGGAAAGTGCACATGAGGTTTGGGAAAAATTAGAGACAATCTATGGAGGAGATGAGCATGTACAAAGAGAAAAAGAGGAAAGCTTGAGAGGAAAGTTTGATGACATGAGAATGCAAGAAGGAGAGAATATTGCACAGTATTGTCATAGAATTAAAGAAGTTGTTGGCAGCATAAAAGGTGTTGGTGGTAAAATTGATGATAATGTGGTGGTAAGCAAAATCCTCAAAACTCTTCAACCTCGGTATGCTATTAGAGTATCAATAATCCAAGAATGGAGATCCATTTCAAAGGATAAGGTAACTGTTGACTCTTTGATCGGTAATCTTATAGATTTTGAGTTAAATAGTTTTGACAATAGTGTAACAAAATCTATTGAATCTTCTTTTAAATCCTTTGTTACCGGTTCTTCTACTAGAAAAGGAAAAAATGTATGTCTAAGTCATGAGTGCAGATCTAGTCATGGAGGTAACGGGGAAAGTAAAGACAATGACGATCAAGTGATGTAACTTGAAGCACTGTTAGATAAGATATTTCCAAGAGGTACTGGTAAGTATAAATGAAAGCTACCTTTAAAGTATTTCTCTTGTAGTAAAATTGGTAATTTACTGCTAACTACCCTAACACTGATAAGAAATATAAGTATAATAAATTCAAAGGGAAAGACAGAAAACATTGTTATGTTGCTGTGGATGGAGGTGTGACCGGTGAGGAATCCAAAGATGAAGATGACAATGAAGAGATTGTGTTTCTAGCTATAAAGGAGGAATTTTCTGATCAGAAGGCACTAGTTTCTCATGTAGAAAAGAATAATGAATGGATTATAGACAGTGGTTGTTCACACCACATGACTAGAGACAAAAGTAAGTTTATTACTCTTAATTAATTTGATGGAGGTGTTGTTAGATTTGGAATGGCTCTCCTTGCATGGTGAAAGGTAAAGGTTCTATTTCTTTCAATGGGAAGAATAATACTGATGATGTATTTTGAGTTAATGGTCTAAAACATAATCTATTTAAGTGTTGGACAACTCAATGATAAAGGTTATTTTCTTGAGTTTAATGGGCAAATCTGCAAAATTCTTGGAGGAAATTTTGAACTGATTGCTACCAGGAAAGAAACAAGAGGTAATTTATTTCATTTGAATGCTAATGTCAATAATTGTATAGTTGCAAAAATGGAAGATAGTTGGTTGTGGCACAAGAGATGTTGTCATATGAATTTTGATAACTTGGTGAGGGTAAGCAAGACAAGTGTTGTAAGAGGATTACCACAAATTGTTAAACCGGATAATGTGATATGTAAAGAATGTCAAATTGGTAAGATGACCTCTATTTCATTTAAGAGAAAGAAGTGTACTTTAAGAAATTTTGGATTTGGTTCATACTGATCGCTATGGCCCTATGAGAATAAAAAGCTATTTTGGTGATAGATATTTCATGCTTTTTACCGATGATTATTCCAAGATGATGTGGGTTAAGAATTTTGAAGCTTTTAGTAAATTCAAAGCATTCAAAGCTCTAGTTGAGAATGAGACTGGTAAAAACTTGAAATGTTTAAGATTAGATCGAGGAGGAGAATTCACATTTGATGAATTTGTCAAGTATTGTGATGAACATGGTATCAAGAGACATATGTTTGCTCCAAGGACACCACAACAAAATGACGTGGCAGAGAGGATGAACAGAACAATTGTTGATGATGCTAGAACAATGTTATTACAAGGTAATGTTTCTAAGATGTTCTAGAGAGAAGCGATCGGTACTGCATTCTATACATTAAACTAGATACTTGTAAAGAAAGGCAACAATAAGACACCTTATGAGCTATGGTATGGTAAAAAATCCTTGTGTTAGTTATTTTAAAATCTTTGGAAGTCAATGTTTTATTAAAAAGGATAACTACACTGGGAAGTTTGATGCGAAATCTGATGAATGAATCTTTCTAGGTTACTCTTCTAAGAGAAAAACATATAAATGCTACAATAAGAAAACTAAGAAAATAGTTGAAAGTGTTAATGTGAAGGTGGATGATTTGTCAAATAAGTCTGAAGGATCAAATAGGTTAGAACCTAAAAAGGATGATAATGAAGGAAGATTGGTGATCTTTGAACCAGAGGCATAGAATAATGGTCAACCGACAAATGCAGTATTAGGTGCTCAACCAGTAAGCAGTGACAATGAAAGTGGAGAATCGACTAGAGAATCAGTAGAGGATGATTTTGAACTGACATAGACTATACCTAGATATGTCAGATTAAACCACTCACAGGACCAAATAATTGGTGATAAGAATGTAGGTGTGTAGACCAGGAGGAAGATTAGAGAAAATTATTGTTTGATCTCTACAATGGAACCCAAGATAGTTAAGGAAGCACTGAAAGATGATGACTGGGTGAATGCAATGAATGAAGAATTAGATCAAATTGAGAAAAATCAGACATGGTTACTTGTTCCTAGATCATAGGATAAGAATGTGATTGGAACTAAATGGGTCTTTAGGAATAAGTTGAATGAAGAAGGAAAAGTGGTAAAAAATAAGGCAAGGTTAGTTTGCAAAGGGTATGCACGGGAAGAAGGTGAGGACTATGATGAAACTTTTGCACTTTTTGCTAGATTGGAAGGAGTAAGGATGCTACTAGAATTTGCTACATATAAGGGATTCAAAGTCTACCAAATGGATGTCAAGTCAACCTTTTTGAATAGAATTATAGAAGAGGAGGTATACATTGAACAACTAGATGGTTTTTCCTTGACTGATGATAAGGACATGGTATGTAAATTTCATAAAGTTTTGTATGGTCTAACGCAGGCACTGAGAGCATGGTATGAGAGATTACATGCACATTTGATCAAGATTGGATTCCAATTTACTAGTGAGGACACTAATATTTATCTTAAAATTGATGGAGACAAGATGCTAATAGCGGAAGTATTTGTAGATGACATAATTTTTGGTGGCAATGATAATATGAGTATGGATTTTGTTGATGAGATGAAACAAGAATTTGAGATGTCTCTAATCGGTGAAATAAAGTTCTTTATTGTATTACAGATCCAAAAACTCGATGGTGGTATCTTTATTTGTCAAAGAAAGTATATTAAAGAGGTGTTGAAGACTTTTGGCATGGGAGATTGCAAACTGGTAGGAACACCAATGGTAATTGGCTGCAAGTTGACTAAACAAGATGATTCACCTAATGTTATTGAAAAAGAATATAGATCTATGATTGGCAAGCTACACTATGTTGTACATAGAAGACCGAACATTGCTCATGATGTTGGATTAGTTGCTAGATTCCAAAAAGAGCCCAAAGAAAGTCACATAGTGGTTGTTAAGAGGACTTTCCGGTATCTTACAGGAATATTAGACTATGGATTATGGTATCCCTGCAATGGAGATTTCACTTTAGATGTTTTTACTGATGCAGATTGGGTAGGCAATGTGGATGATAGGAAAAGCACAACCAGTGGAGATTTTCTACTTGGAGGAAGAATTGTAGCATAGACAAGCAAGAAATAATCTTGTGTTTCTCAATCTACAATAAAAGCTGACTATGTTGTTGCATCCATGAATTGCATGCGGGTCATATGGATGAGACATGTGCTAGAAGGATTCAAGGTAGATATGTCTAAACCATTGACTATCTATTGTGACAATACGAGTGCAATAAATATTTCCAAGAATCCTATACTTCATGCAAGAACCAAGCATATGGAGTTGAAGTATCATTTCTTAAGAGAAAGAGTTCAGGAGAAGCAAGTAAAGATGGAATATGTGAAGAGTAAAGATCAGTTATTTGATATCTTTACTAAACCATTTCCAAAGACTACTTTTGAGTTTCTTAGAAGTAAATTAGGGGTTAGACCCCTACACTGAAAGAACTAAGATGCTAGATTTGCATCAATCCTGTGGATTTCATGTCTATTTTTCACTAAGGATTGATGAAGATGTGAGCTACTCTATAGGGGGAGCGGCTCTGATGTAATATGATATGATTTACAACTCTAATCAAATTGAAGACAAGTGATGCATTTTTACCTTTGGCATTGCTATCAAAGGGGACAAGAAATGAAAAGAGAGAAGACTAAAGGAGGAGTATCGGTAGATAATGTGGTAACAAAGTTGCAAATGTTTGGTCTATATATGGTCTCTTTGATTGTATATCTGATTGGTGTTGCCATCAATTCCAAAGGGGGAGATTGTTGGCATGATTGGCATTACTGATGCAGATGAGCTGATGACTATACCGGTAGAGGAAAGAAGACATGATCAGTTAGTTGTGTTGTCATTGATGGCAACCAGTGTCAATTAATGTTTGATGATGCTTATAGATGGATTTTGATGTCTAACTTGTTAGATAATTGATTTGGTCTATCGGAGTTAGAGTTTGTAAGTATGACAGGTGGTGCAAGAGAACCTAAGGGTGAGTACATACCCTTTTCAATTTTGGCATAAGGATTGTTTCTAGTCCATTACATTGTTTGTTTGGAGCTTGGAGTGCATTTTGTCTTCTTTTTGAAAATTCATGTTTCAGTAAGACTTACCCCGATGACACCGCTAGCATGTAGAGCACAACCATCGGGTATCGAAACAACCGATTTTACCCTATCCTGATGCTCGATGAGTATGCATAAGACCGAAGTGGAACCATCGAATATCAGCAAGAGTGTTCTTTACCCTACCTTGATGCCCGATGAGGTCACCAATAGATTGGAGCGAGTGGAGCCATTAGGTATTGGCAAGACTAGTTTTCGTGCCACCTGATGACTCGATAGGAAAGCATACTGTTTGGAATGCATTCAGCTATTGACATAACATGTTAGGAGCTACACCGATAACCCGATAAGGAAGCATTCTATTGGGAGTGCACCATCAGCCATCGACAAGAGATGTTTTATGCTACATCGATAACTCGATGAGGGAGTGCAAAATTTGTAAATTGTCATCGGACATCGGAGTGAGTGTTTTGATGCTACTCTGATGATCCAATGGAAAAGCAAATGATTTGTAAACTACCATCAGACATCGGAGTAAGTGTTTCGATGCTAACCCAATGACCCAATGACGAGAGGAAAGACAGTTACAGTCAGAAACCGAATTATGTCAAGTTGAATCTCATCTGTTAGAGATAATTCAAGATATGTCTAGGAGGCTATAAAAGACCAAATGGGCACTCTGTAATGAGGTTGGATTGGGATTGTCAGATGTGTTGATTCCATAGGAACAAACTTCTTTTGAATAACAATTGGAAGATCATTTTTTGGTTTCTTTTCTCAGAGTTAGTTTCTATTGTAAACATGGCTTAAATCCTTAAGTGATAATGCAAATAGAGTAGATGTTACTTTTCTGTGTTTTGTGAGTTCCAATTTTGAATTCGTACCAAACTCAGCTCTATAGATAAAGTTGTCTTTCTATTTCTTGTTTTCTATTGGTGACAAGCAATTATAAATATGGCTCTGTCTTGATTCTCCACCGTGGGGTCCACACAACCAATGGAGGCTGTCAAGAAGAGCCAACCATGTACATTAGAGTTCTATATGTAGCAGACCAGGGAATGGCGTTGGCCGTTTCAACTGACTAGCCCTAGGTGAGCTTGATGATAGCCCGACTAGGTATCAGTGACCAAGAGGAATCACCTACAGGGTAGACTAGAGTCTAGGCTATTAGCCTCAAACAAAGGGAAGATAGGATCAATAGGAAAGATCCAAGCTTGAGAGGAAAATGACTTAGGAGAAGTCGAAGGTATAGTTAATGGTAGAGAAAACCCTGCAAGGTGTCTGGTTAGATTCAGTGGATTAGTGAGCTGGTGGATTTACGAAAGTGAATTCACAAAGAGCAGAGTAACAACCCTCGATAGTGAGGACCTAGAGTGGAATAGGGGAATAGAGAGGAGAATTCCTGGGTTAGGCTAGGAAAAAGACCTTGGAGTGAGTCAAGCTGACTCAAGCAATCTAGGGTCCTCCCTATCAACAGGGTTTACCGGGTGGACTAAGAATTAGGACATCAATCGATAAAGAAGAGATTTTGATGGAATCAGGAAATCAGTGATGGTTGGAGACTTGTGGTTTGAAACATAAGCTTTTATGATGGATTTGTGTATGTGACCAAAACTGCATCCTATGTTGATTACCAGAAGGCATGTTTTGAATTTCTGATGAAGATGTGCTAGGGTTTTAGTAGGGTTTTAGGACCGCTGATGAATTCTCTCAACCGGCAAAGAATTTTGTTATGATGGTGATCAATGGTGAATCTTCATGAAGGTGGTAACATGACACAACTTGCATGAATGATTTGAATTATGTTTTGGTGCGATTGATGGTGGAATTTATTGGGAATGTGAAAAGTACTTAGCGAAATTTTCTAAGAGTTTGACTTCTATATAGATCGGTTTTTTGTGATGAGTTATGATCAATCAACGGTTGATATTGCATTGTAAATTTTTGTAATGATCTGGATAATGATCTAATATGATCTGTATTGTAAATTCAATATGTAATTAGGTTTTGTGGCCAACTTAGTTGTGATGGCTATTTAGGATGACACAACTGATGTTTTATGTGTCGGTGGTATTAGGAAAATGAGTTAAGATGTCCCAGAGAAGATAGAGATCTTCTTGAGTGTTGTAGATTGTGAAGCATAACTGGATCTGATTTTGCAAGTTGAAAGTGCAAAGTAACAAATCACTTTTCACTGTTGTTCCCTAATAGTTACAACAACATAAATTCCTTAATCTGGTAGATCCTAACAAGCCTTTGTCACTTAAGTCCCCTAATAGGGAAGCTCTCAAAAAGGGTGTTAAAATCCTCTAACAAGGCTGATCCTAGTAGATCATTAAGCTCCTAATAGGAGTCACAGGCAAATCCTTTAACCGGGTGACTCCTAACAGGGTCTACTCTTAACCGGGTGTATTGTAAGCTCCTAACAGGGCATACTTCAAAAGAGTACAAATTATTGTGGGTACCAATTCCCACCATGGTTTTTCCCATTTGTGTTTCCACATCAAAAATCTTGGTGTTTATGTGTGGAATGTCTTTTCACATTGTGGGTATGTGCACCAAGTTGTGGTACCAAAAAGGTGCCACTTTTTATCTTTTCATAAAAACGCGTCATTGACATGAAAAGGTCATCCAAACCTTTGGGTGGATGCCCAAGGAAAATCCAACCCAAAGGGTTGGTATTCTCCAATGCAAACTATTTAGCGAGTGCCAAATATGGCGTTTGCCCTATTTAGCGCTCGCCAAATTCAAAATTGTGAATTTACACGTTTGGTGTGTGCCAAATTTGGTGCTCGCCAAATGTGAAAAGTGAATTTTTTGCATTTGGTGAGCACCAAATTTGGCACATGCCAAATGCTCTGCATTATCCAATTTTTCATTTTGGGAACATTTTTCATCTTGGGCACAAGTTATACCCACCCAACAGGAGAATATATACATGAAATATAACATTTAAGTATATATTGGCAAGATGTTTGAGAGTGGTTTCAGCTCTATAGGAGTTATAATGTAGATTCTAGTTTTTAGCTGATCATATAAAATTTCAAACTTAGTCAAATTTCAGTAATCAGCATGTCAAATTTTAGTAATCAGCATGTCAAATTTCAGTAATCAGCATGTCAAATTTCAGTAATCAGCATGCTCCCATTAGCATTTTTATCTCTATATCTCTCTCCCGCTCTTATCTCTCTCACTTCTCTCTCTTCTCTCCAGGTATATCCCACCCTCTCTACCTTTCATTCCTTCCTTAATCACATTTCTATCCTTGACTCCTTCCCTTTCTCTTCTTCTATGTCATTCTCTTAATATTATTTTCCCCTCCCTCTCCATTCTCTTGGTTAATGCCTATCCCTTCTATCCTCTCTCTCCCCATATCTAGGTCTCACCCTCCCTCCCTTCTTATATTATTAACCACCTCTCTATCCTCCTTTAGGTTTCTCACCTATCTAATTGTCCACCCTATAGTTCTCTCCTTCTATCTCCACCTTTCTCTCCCTTCCCCCTTACCCCTATCCATTTATGAACTCTCTCTCTCTCTCTCTCTCTCTCTCTCTCTCTCTCTCTCTCTCTCTCTCTCTCCACACATATATATCTCCTCATTCCCTATGTCTTTCTACCTCTCTCTCACCTTCCCTCCTTCCATCTCTCTTCTCCTCCTATTGTTTCTCTCCACTCTCTCTTTGTTCTCTTCATCACTACCTACCCCTCCCAACCTCTCTCTCCATACATATTTTCTCCTTCCCTCCATCTTTACCTCTATAACACTCCTTCTTTGTATCCTTACCCACCTCTCTCTCCCCCTCTATCTCCCTCACCTCTATCTTTCCACCCTTGGTCTCTCACCTCTCTCTTCCTAGCCTCTAGATCGCTCACCTCTATATCTCTCATCTCTAATTATTTCCTCTCCACCTGCATACCCCTCTTTCTCTCTTTGTGAACTTATATATCTTATTTCTTCTCTCTATCCCTTACCTATCTACCTCTTCCCTCTCTCTTTCTCAATCACTCCTTTCCCATATGACCTCTAATGACACCATATGACCCCTTAAGACACCATATAACCCCTCAAGACACCATACAACCCCTTAAGACACCATATGACCCCTTTTAACCTCCTAGTACATGACATGACCGATCTGACCCCTTAGGACAATATGATGTCTTAAGGGGTCATATGGTGTCTTGAGGGGTCATATGGTGTTCTCACACATGTATGGTCCCTTAGAACCCCACATGACTCCTCAGGACACATGACCCCTTAGTACACCATATGACCCCTTAGGACCATATGATGTCCTAAGTGGTCATATGGTGTCCTAAGGGGTCATATGGTGTCTTAACACATGTATGGCCCTTTAGGACCCCATATGACCCCTAATGACACCATATGACCCCTTAGGACCCCATATGTCGCCTAACAATACCATATGACCCTTCAGGATGCCATATGACCACTTTTAACATCCTAGTACATGATATGACCCCTTAGGACACCATATGATCCCTTATGACCAAATGATGTCCTAATGGGTCGTATGGTTGTTGGTATTTTGATGATGTTTAAGTTGTGGTTGTCATTAATGGACACACACTTATTTTATGTATGAGTTATAAAGAGAAACATAAGGATGGAGAGAGAAGTTGGGAGGGAAGGAGAAACATATGGTGTTCTAAAGTATTTGTGGCCCCTTAGGACCACATATGACCCCTAGTGACACCATATGACCCCTTAGGACCATATGATGTCCTAATGGGTCATATGGTGTCCTAAGAAATCATATGGTGTTCTAACACATGTGTGGCCCCTTAGGACCCTGTATGACCCCTAACAACACCATATGACCTCTCAAGACCATATGATGTCCTAATGGGTTATATGGTGTCCTAAGGGGTCATATGGTTCTCTAACACATGTGTGGCCCCTTAGGACCCCAAATAACTCCTAATGACACCATATGAACCCTTAGGACACCATATGACCCTAGAGGGACCCATAAGATCCCTCATGACACCACATGACTCCTTAAGACGCCATACGACCCCTTAGGACATAATATGAACCATTTTAACATCCTAGTACATGACATGACCCCTTAGGACACCATATGAGCCCTTAGGACCACATGATGTCCTAAAGGGTCATATGGTGTTCTAACAAATGTGTGGCTCATTAGGACCCCATATGACCCCTTAGGACACCATATGACCCCTCATGACACCACATGACCCCTTCTAACATCCTAGTACATGACATGACCCCTTAGGACACCATATGACCCCTTTAAACATCCCAGTACATGACATGATCCTTGAGGATACCATATGACCCCTTTAAACATCCCAATACATGACATGATCCTTGAGGATACCATATGACCCCTTAGGACACTATATGACCCTTAGGGCACCATATGACCCCTTAGGACCTCATATGACCCCTCAGGACACCATATGACCCCTTAGGATACCATATGACCATATTTAGATAGAGAGAGAAGAGGTAGATAGGTGAGGGGGAGAGAGAAGAAAATAAGAGCGATAAGCTCACAAAGAGAGAAAGATGGGTAAGGAGTGGAGAGGAAAGAATTAGAGAGGAGAGAGATATGGAGGTGAGAGACCTAAAGCCTAGGAAGAGAGAGGTGAGAGACCAAGGTTGGAAAGATAGAGGTGAGGGAGATAGAGGGGGAGAGGGAGGTGGGTAATGATACAAAGAGGGAGTGGTAGAGAGGTAGAGATGGAGGGAAGGAGAAACATAAGGATGGAGAGAGAAGTTGGGAGAGAGAGGTAGTGATAAAGAGAAAAAATAGATATGGAGGGAGGTAAGGATAGATATGGTGATAAGGAGGGAAGGTGAGAGAGAGGAAGAGAGATTACATAGGAGAGATCTGGAGAGGGGAGAGAGAGGAGAAAGAGAGAGAAGAGAGGGAGTCATATGGGGTCCTAAGGGGTCATATGGTGTTCTAACACATGTGTGGCCCTTTAGGACCCTAAATGACCCCTAACAACACCATATGACCCCTTAGGATACCATATGACCTCTAACGACACCATATGACCCCCTAGTACACTATATGACCCTTAGGACACCATATCACCCCTTAGGACCCCACATGACCCCTCGGGACACCATATGACCCCTTAGGACACCATATGACCCCCTACGACACCATATGATCATTTTAATATCATATTACATGACATGTCCCCTTAGGACACCTAATGACCCCTTATGACAAAATGATGTCCTAAGGGGTCATATGGTGTTCTAACACATGCGCAACCTCTTAGGACCCCCATATGACCCCTAACAACACCATATGACCCCTTAGGACACCATATGACTCCTTAGGACCATATGATATCCTAATGGGTATTATGGTGTCCTAAGGGATCTTATGGTGTTTTAACACATGTGTGGCCCCTTAGAACCCCATATGACCCCTAAAAACACCTTATGACCCCTTAGGACACCATATGACCCCTTAGGACCATATGATATCCTAATGGGTCATATGGTGTTCTAAAGGGTTATATGGTGTTCTAACACATGTGTGGCCCCTTAGGACCCCAAACGATCCCTAACGATGCCATATGACCCCATAGGACACCATATAACCTCTAATGACACCATATGACCCTTTGAGACACTATATGACCCTCAGGACACCATATGACCCCTTATGACCCCATATGACCCCTCAGGACACTATATGACCCATTAAGACACCATATGACCTATTTTAACATCTCTCTTCTCCTATTATTTCTCTCCACTCTCTCTTTGTTCTCCTGATCACTACCTCTTCTTCCCAACCTCTCTCTCCATACCTATGTTTCTCCTTCACTTCTTCTTTACCTCTCCACCTCTCCATCTTTGTCTCATTACCCACATGTCTCTCCCCTCTATCTTCCTCACCTCTATATTTCCACCCTAGGTCTCTCACCTCTTTCTTCTTAGGCTCTAGATCTCCCACCTCTACATCTCTTTTCTCTATAATTACCCACCTCTCTATATCCCCCTCTATCTATGTCACTACTCTCTCTCCCTATCTAGGTCTATAATTCTTTCCTCTCTACCTCCTTACCCCTCTTTCTCTCTTATTTTCTTCTCTCCCTCCCTTACCTATCTACCTCTTCCCTCTATTGGTCTCTCAGTCTCTCCCTTAAATAAGGTTGGGGGTATTGGTTGTATTGATACTTCTCTCTCTCTCTCTCTCTCTCTCTCTCACACACACACACACACACACACACACACACACACACACCTGTCTCTCCCCTCTCTAGGTTTCTCTCCCTTTCTTCCTCTCTCTATCTTGATCCCCCATCTTTCCTTACCCTCATCTCTCTCTCTCTCTCTCTCTCTCTCTCTATTCTTTAGGTTTCTCCCTTCCTCCCTCTCTACCTCTCCAATTATCCATCCTTGTATAATTATCCACCTCTCTATATCCCCCTCTATCTATGTCACTTCTCTCTCTCCCTATCTAGGTCTATCTATGGACACCATATGACCCCTTAGGACCATACGATGTCCTAATGGGAGAGAACTAGAGAGGGGACAAATAGATAGGTGAGAGAACTATATGGGGAAGGAGAGATGAGAGACCTCTAGATGATAAGAGAGGATTGAGATAGATAGAGGGGGAGAGAGAGAGGTGAGTAATGAGACATGATGCAGAGGTAGAGAGGTGGAGAAGAAGGAAGCGATAAATCTAGAGAGGGGAGAAAGAGTTGAAGACCTAGAATGTAGAGAGAGAGAATACATGAGGAAGAGAGAATAAAAAAATGGGGGAGCAAGATATATATGGGGGTATGTATGGATGATGAGATAGAGAGGGAGAGGAGAAGGGAGGGATATACCTAAAGAGGGGGGGAGATAAAAGAGGAGAGACAAAAGAAAAAAGAGAGGAGTAAGAGGGGATGAATGGAGAGGTAGACATGGAGAGAGTGAAAGACCTATGGAAGAAGGAGATAAAGAGGTAAGGGGAGGAAGAGAAGAGGAGGGAGTTCATAAAGGGGTAGAGTTAAGGAGGACAGAGAGAGATAGAGGTATAGAGGGAGGGAGAGAACTATAGAGGGTACGTATAGATAGGTGAGAGACCTAGATGGCAAGAAAGGAGTGAGATAGATAAAGGGGGATAAAGAGAGGTGGGCAACAAAACCTATATGTAGAGGTAGATATGTGGAGAGGAAGGGGGGGAGAAACCTAGAGAGGGTGGGATGGAGAGGTAATGACCTAGACAATGAAGATAGAGAATAAGAGAGGAAGAGAGAAGAGAGAGTGGGGGAGGGAGATAGAGAGGGAGAGGGGAAGAAAGAAAGGGAGAGAACTAGAAAGGGGAAGGATGGAGAAGAGAATAGATATAAGAACAAAGAGATGGGTAAGAGGGGATGGATGGAGAGGTAGACATGGAGGGAGTTAGAGACCTAGCAAATGAGGAGATATATAGGTTTGGAGAGAGAGAGAAGAGAGGGAGAGAGTTCATAAATAGATAGGGGTAAGAGGAAGGGAGAGAAAGGTGGTGAGGGAGGGAGAGAACTAGAGGGTGGACAATTAGATAAGTGAGAAACCTAGAGGGGGAGAGAGAGGTGGGTAATAATATAGGGAGGGAGAGGTAGTGAGGTGAGTAGGGAGGGAGGGAGAGCCCTACATATGGGGAGAGAGAGGATTGAAGGGATAGGTAGGGACCAAGAGAAAGGAGTGGGAGGGGAGAGAAACAATAAGAGAGTGAGAGAGAAGAAGAGAGAGGGAGGGAGTCAAGGATAGAAATGGGGGTATAGGGAAGGAATGAAAGGTAGAGAGGATGGGATATACCTAGAGAAGGGAGAGAGAAGTGAGAGAGACAAGAGAGGGAGAGAGATAGGTCTAGAGTTTGGGGAAGATAAAGAGAATGAGATATAGAGATAAAAAATGCTCTCCATCAGGTTTGCACGTGTTTCAATGAAACTAAAAAAACACCATAGCGACTTCAAGCTCTCTCTTTGCTATAGAAGCATGTAATTTTTTTCACATTTTGATTTCGTTAAGGCTTTCATCTATAATTTCTTTTGTTAGTGTGTCTGTTTTTTGTCAAAAACCAACATGCACTATTTTGGCTATAGTTTTTTACACGTTCATCGGATTTTGAAGAAACTTACATTTTTAGATATTAGACTCCATTCTACACAATTTAAAAAAAAAGTTTTGATTTTCAATTAGTTTTCAATGATTTTAGGGGGGGGCACGTAAAAATTTCCGTTTTTCAAGATGTGTCCACTTTGAAAATTAATAAAAAATCATGTACTCATTAAAAATTTAGCCGAAAAATCTGGCATAAACTACAAGGTGTTAGTTAATTTCTCACCATAGCGATTTTAAAAATTCAAAAAAAAAGTTAACATTTTAGGGGGGGCACAATAGACGCTATGTTATATTTTTTGCATAAAATTAGGACCACTTTTTGTGGCCCCCCTTTTTGAAGCCCTTAATCTCCATCATTTTCAAAACAATTTAGTAGTTTAGAAAGTAGACTCGAAGCACTCTAACTCTTGTTCTTGTTGCATCTTCTAATTTGCAGTGTAACTATGTTCAATTTGTCGTTGAAGTTGAGACTTTGCTGATTTTAGAAAAAAAGTGGCATCTTAAGACCCCCTTTTGGTACCACAACTTAGTGCACATACCCTTGTCTATGTTTTCATGCTTTATTTCTGAGACACCGGTTATGTTATTTTATTTAAAGTTTATCAGAGATTACCGATACTGATACAAAATGGTTAGAGAAAGCATTTGATAAGATTGATAATATTGATTAGTTGGTATATGATCAAATTGGTATGACTACTTAAGAGGCAAAAGTATTGATGGTTGTGATTATTGTTTTAAGCAAATATGATTAAGAGACTGTTAGATTTTATTATAGAAGTTGATATATCAGTTAAGAGGTTTTAGATCTGATTTAAGTTTGATTTGAGTTCAAAGTTTTAGTTGGTGTTAATACTAATTTACCCCCCTTCTCAGTATTAACCGGATCTTCATAGGATTAACAATACATTGGTAAAAAAGAGTTGGAAACCATCAGGCTCTGGTGCATTATCTGTGTTGGATATGGTTGTTCATTGTTGTTGCTAGAATATTTTGTTGTCATTGATGTCAACATATTCTTGTGATTTATTCTGGCGAGATTGGGAAGATTTTCTGATCCAGTTTTGTAGTTTGGTTTTGCTTATCACTATTTTGCAGAGTCCCATATTTCCTCTGGTATATTCCAGTGTGATTAGATCATGTACTAAGACTTTGGGATATTGTTTGGGATGATCTTGTGTATCTTATTTTCATATGGTTCTTGATTTGGTGCCTTGAAAGTTATCTTTCTTCATGGTAGTTGTTGGTTGGTTGTGTTCTTGATCTTTCAGATGTTGATCGATGAAGATTTGATAAGTGATGTTGGTGCAGCTATTAGTGATGATTATAATTTGCTTGCTGGTGTTTCCTAGTCATGTCCTATTTGTTTTGTCAATCTGTATTGATTTTTGTGCTAGTTTTTGGTGACATCTATGAACCGGTGATGATTTTCATGTTATGCGGTATTTTTGGTGGTGTAGCATGTTGTGATT
Source organism: Cryptomeria japonica (assembly GCF_030272615.1). Taxonomy (NCBI): domain Eukaryota; kingdom Viridiplantae; phylum Streptophyta; class Pinopsida; order Cupressales; family Cupressaceae; genus Cryptomeria; species Cryptomeria japonica. Next base: position 39,474,427 of record NC_081408.1, read on the forward strand.
GATCTTGGTGTAATTTTCGGTGGATGTGATTGTTTGGGAATTTGAATTAGGTCCATTCTATGTAATTTAAATCATTATATTGGTCCAGTGATTTATCTTTGTATCGTGTGATGTAATTTTGTAATTATGAGTTGAGGGTTAGGGTCTAGCTAACCTTGTTATCAAGGTTGATGATTTGTACATATAGGTGAGATATTCATGTAATTTGGGTATTGGTATTGTGTCTGCATTATCAAAGAGTGGTGTATGTGTGAACAAGGATTTATCACCCAGTGAAGTGATGTGGAGATATTGATGTTGTAGAGAAGATAATTGTGCTTAACTGGAGCTATCATCATACATTTGTAGATGCTATCATTGCAGCTCATTTCTTCCAAATTTTAGTCTGAATCTTGTTGTAAGTTAGTGAGACTTCCTTAAGGGTTGTAGCCTTCCAGGAAAATATCTTTTGAGCAGTGAGCTCTAGGCAGTGTGCCTGAATGCATGTGCATTCCCCATTGTAATACTTTTACATACTACTGCAGAGTATCATCTTACTATGGGTAGGTTCGCACCGTGGTTTTTCCCTTAATTAGGTTTTCCATGTCAAAAATATTGGTGTTGTGTGTTGTGTTGTTAATTTTCTTATTTGTTTACTGTTGTAGTTTATTAGTTTTGTTTTGGAGTTTAATTTGTTAGATCTGGTGAAGACTAATTCTCCCCCCTCTCAGTCTTCATTCTTGATTGTTGCTAAAAATTGTTATCAGAGCTAGATCCTTTGGTAGAATCCTGATTGCTTGAGGAGATCCGAGATAGCAACTCAAGGTATTATTTTTAAGGACATTTTGAGGTTTGATGGAAGTAACTATGCTATATGGAAGAACAAGATGGAAGTGCACTTGAAATATCTTGGCGAGGATTACTAGAAGATTACTAAGAATGCCTATGTTGTTCCTCAGAATGGACCATCTATTCCTGATGAGTTTAAGAAAGCATAATATAACATCAAAGTGAAGGAAGCATTAATTAGTGACCTAACTAATTCCAAGATGACAAATGTAATGTGACCTTAGACTACACATGAGATTTGGGAGAAGCTTGAGATCCTGTATGAAGGTGATAATCAAGTGAAAGTTGCTAAGTTGCAGAGTTTGAAAGGAAAGTATGAGACATTGAAGATGGGAAATGATGAGAACATACATTCATACATGGCTAAGGTGAATGAACTCATCCTTGGTATTAGATGTGCCAGTAGAAAGATTAAGAAATATGAGATTGTTTCTAAGGTGATGAGATCTTTTCCTCCTTATAAACACAAGGTTGCGTCTATTGATGAGATCCAGAGTGTGACTACAATGATAAGAGATGTTTTGGTTGGAAAGATTTCTACATTTGAGCTTAGCGAATTTGGAGAATCACATGGAAAGTTTGAGATAGAATTTAGAGAATCAACATCTATATGTGGTAAGTAGAAATATGATACTGATGAGTGCAGGATATCTAGATATGAAAGAGAAAGAAGAGAGATAGCAAAGCAAGAACAAGAGCTTGATTAGCTTGAAGCATTGATTGCCTAGAGATTTACTAAAGGTGCTAGTAAGTATGATGGGAAGTTTCCTTTGCAATGTTTTTCTTGTAATAAGATAGGACATTTTGCTTCTAGATGCCAGAAGAGAATGGCTAAGTATGATAGACATGATAAGTTTGATAAGCATGATAGGAATGACAAATATGAGAAGCATGAAAAGTATGATAAGCCTTACAAGTTTAACCAAAAGTTTAAGAACTAGAAGAACTATTATTATGCTACAGATGAAGGTGTTATAGATTATAAATCAGAAGGAGATGAAGTTGTGTTTATTTCTATTAAAGAAGATAAACTTATACCTAGTGATTCCACTAGTTGTTCTGTTGAGGAGAAAGCTTTGGCTACTAAGGTAGAAGACAACAATGAATGGGTGATTGATAGTGATTATTTACATCATATGACTGGTGATAAAAGAAAATTTGTGAGCATAGAAAGGTATGATGTTGGAATAGTTATATTTGGAGATGACAAAGCATGTGTAATCTATGGGAGAGGTTCTATTTCTTTTGATGGTAAGCATAACACTAATGATGGTTTGTATGTTGAAGATTTGAAGCATAATGTTTTGAGTGTTGGACAAATGGTTGATAAGGGTTATGATCTACAATTCAAGGATGGTAAATGCAAGATCTTAAATGCCTCTAGTATAAAGATTACATCTAGGACTAAGACTGAAGGTAACATTTTTCATTTGAATGTTGGTGAGAAAAGTTGTTTGATTGCTAAGATAGATGAGAGTTGGTTGTGGCATAGGAGAATGTGTCTTGTAAAATTTGATTTATTGATCAAGATCAGTTCTACACAAGCTATTAGAGATCTGCCTAAGATTGTTAAACCTATTAATCCGATATGTAAGGAATGACAGTTGGATAAACAAACAAGGATTTCTTTCAAGAGTAAACAATATACATCGATGGACTGCTAGATCTTGTGCATACTGACCTATGTAGACCTACAAATGTTAGAAGTGTGTAGGGTGATAGATACTTTATGTTGTTAATTGATGATTATTCCAGGATGATGTGGGTTGTCTTTTTAAGGGATAAATCAAAAGCATTTGACAAATTCAAAATATTCAAAGCTAAGGTGGATACTGAGTCTGGATTGAAGCTGAAGTGTCTGAGATCTGATAGATGTGGATAATTTTGTTCTGGTGAGTTCAATTCATTCTATGAGATGCATTGAATTAGAAGACAACTATCTACTCCTAGAGACCCACAACAAAATGGAGTTGTTGAGAGGAAGAACCGTACTCTTTTGGATGCTGCAAGAACTATGTTGATTGAAGGAAATGTTCTGAAGATCTACTGGAGAGAAGCTATTAGCACTGCTATCTACACATTCAACATAGTTCATTTCAAAGGTGATACCGGTAAGACCCCTTATGAGATTTGGTTTGGTCATTCTCATACTGTGAAATATTTCAAAGTTTTTGGTGGCAAATGTTATATCAAAAGAGATGAGGATATTGGGAAGTCTGATGCTAGAAGTGATGAAGGTATCTTTTTGGGATATTCTACAAAGAGAAAAGCCTACCGGTGCTATAATAAGAGACTGAGAAAGATAGCTGAGAGTGCAAATGTGAAGGTGGATGAGAACCTTGGGAAGGAGATTAAAGCTTATGATGATGGTCAACATGTTGTTTTAGCTCCCACTCAGCTTGAAGAGCCTAAGCAAAATGATCCGATACAGGCCGTTAATCCGAATGTTGCTATTGTTGGTGATGATGTGCAAGAACCTAAGAATATGAACAAACAGAAGACTCTACGGTACGTAAGATTGAATCATTCTGAGAATCAGATTATTGGTGATGAGAATAAAGGTGTGATGACTAGAAGAAGGTTACCTGCTGAAGAAGTATGTTTAATTTTTAAAGTTGAACCCAAAGATGTTGTTGGAGCCTATAAAGATGAAAAATGGATAAGAGCCATGGAAGAAGAGTTAGGTTAGATTGAAAATAATAACACTTGGGAACTTGTGCCTAGACCTAAGGATAAAAATGTTATTGGTACTAAATGGGTGTTCAAAAAAAAATTGAATGAAGTCAGTGAAGATGTCAAAAATATAGCTAGACTAGTCTACAAAGGATATTCACAATAAGAAGGAATTGATTATGAATAAAAATTTTCTCTCGTTGCCAGAATTGAAGCTTTTAGACTATTGCATGCTGAAGCTTCTTATAAAGATTTCAAGGTATATCAGATGGATGTCAAATCTACATTTTTGAATGGTGATCTAGAGGAAGAAGTTTACATTGAGAAACATGATGTATTTTCACTGTGGATGATGGAGACATGGTATGCAAGTTGAAGAAAGCACTTTATGGATTGAAACAAGCTCCTAGAGTCTGGAATGCTAGATTAGATAAATATTTGTTGAAATTGGGATTTTCTAAAGGTGTTGCTAACAATAATCTGTACTTTAAGATTGAAAATGATAACATTTTGATTGTTGAAGTCTTTGTTGATGACATTATTTTTGGTGGTGATGATGATATGAGTATGAAGTTTGTCAATGATATGCAAAAATAATTTGAGATGTCTATGATTGGTGAGATAAAATTTATCTTAGGTTTGTAGATTGCACAGATAGCAAAAGGCATCTTTATATCTCAAACTAAGTATGTGAAGGAACTGTTGAAGAAGTTTGGATTAGATGATTCCAAACTATTTGGAACTTCTATGTTGACTAGTTGTAAATTATTTAAAAATGATGCTATCTGGTCTGGTAGCAGTCAGGTATAACACTCCTCCAATCATTGATCTGCATTTTCTTGCATTGGGCTTAGGAGATTTACCATCATTAGTCAACTTGCATCTTATTGTCGTAAGATTACATATCGATTTAGAGTTCTCCAACCCAAAAATAGCTTTATTGTTCTGATTTACTTGCAATCCAAGAAAGAAATTCAACTCACCAATTATCATAGGCATTTCAAATTCCTTTTGCATTTCACAAACAAACTTCTTTCCCATGCCATCATTTCCTCCAAATAATATGTCATCCACATATACAACAACAATTAGGATCTTTTTTTATTTAATTTTAAAATAAAGATTGTTGTTAGTAGACCCCTTTTCAAATCCTTGATTCAACAAATAGCTATCTATCCTTCCATACCAAGCTCTAAGTACTTTCTTCAACCCATACATCTCCTTCTTGAGTTTGCAAACAATATCTGGATCATTTGACAACTTAAATCCTTCTGGTTGGTAAATGTAAACTTCTTCTTTTAATTCCCCATTCAAAAATGTTGACTTCAATTCCATCTAATAAACTTTAAAATATTTGCATGCCGCAAAAGCCAAAAACATCCTAATAGCTTCAATTTAGGCAAGAGGAGCATAATTCTCTTCAAAATCAATGCCTTCAATGCAAGTGTAACCTTTGCATACTAATATAGCCTTTTTTCTTACAACATGACCATCTTTATCCAACTTATTCTAGAACACCCACTTTGCTCCAATAATTATCTTATAAAATGGTCTAGGGACTAATTCCCAAGTCTAGTTCTTCTCAATCTGATCTAATTCTTCCTTCGTAGCCTTCATCCAATATTAATCACTAGATGCTTCCTCAATTGTCTTAGGTTCAACTTCAGAAAGTAAACATAGTAGAACTTGTTCTTCAACAACTTTACTTATTGTAATAACACCTCTATTCATATCTCCTATAATTTGATTTTCAGAGCGATTCTTCTAAACATACCTCGGGGTTTTAAATAAAATTGCCAAAGCAACTTGAGTTTCTTTAAGCTTATCTTGCTCTATTCTCTTCTTCTATTCTTTGCCTACTGAGTTGAATCAAATTCATATCCTACTTGTATGTACTTGAGTCTTTAGAAATATTTTCCTCAACCTTCACATTTTCACTTTCAACAATTCTATTTAGTCTCTTGTTGTAACATCGGTAAGCTTTTCTCTTTGTAGAATATCCTAGGAATATCTCTACTATTAAACTTTCTAAGATTTCCTTCATCTCTTTGGATATAGCATTTACTTTCAAAAACTTTGAAATACCTTACTGAGGGAATCCTTCCATTCCATAACTCATATGATGTCTTCCCATACTTTTTTTTGAATAGAACTATGTTAAGGGTATGTACAACAATATGTATTTCTTATCTCCAATACTCTTCTAGTCAGTTTTCTTCTTTGATCATAGTTCTTGTTGCTTCTTGTATAGTCTTGTTCATTCTTTCTAACACACCATTCTACCGAGGTATCCTAAGGGCATACAAATGTCTCCTAATCTCATATTTCTCATAGAAAGTATCAATTTCATTAGAAATAAACTCACCTCCTATGTCAAATGTCAAACATTTAATCCTTATATCAACTTCATTTTTAACTCTAGTTTTGAATATCTTACACTTTTCTAATACCTTTGACTTTTCTCTTAGAAATGTAACCCAAGTCATTCTAGAATGATCATCAATTAAGAGCATGAAATGCCTCTCACCTTGTAAACTCCTTGTTCTGATCAGACCACATAAGTCTATGTGTACCAAATCTAATAGTGTGGTAGAAGATTGTTCCTTTCCCCTGAATGTTCCCTTTGTTTGTTTTCCCACTTGACATTCTTTGCAAACATTGTTATCTGGTTTATTCAATCTTGGTAAATCTCTCACAACTCTTGTCAAATTAATCTTAACCAAATTGTTAAAATTGATTGACACATCCTTTGGTACCATAGCCAACTTTCATTAATCTGAGATAATAAGCAATGTCTTGTAGAAGCTTACAATTTATACATGTTTCCATTTGTCCTCTTTACTACAACAATAACTGTTTTGGATCTCTTTAGGATCTCAAAACCGCCATCCTTAAAAAAACAACATTATAACCATTTTCACACATGTGCAACACTTAAGAGATTATGATGTAATCCTTTCACATAGTATACATTATCAATTTTATGCTTTCCACCAAAATTAAGAGAACCTATTCCAACAATTGAGTAGTCTAATCATCTCCAAATCTAACAAAACACCATCATACTTTTGAAATTTTACAAGCTTACTTTTGTCACTAGTAATATGATTTGAACATCCACTATCAATAAAACTTTCATTTCTGTCTCTTCTAATATGAAATTTTGATGCAACAGTTTCAACTACTTTAGACATCTCCTCATTATTGCTAGGTTTAGTTTCATCTTTTTCAACGAAGAACAAACAATCACCATCTTCATAATTTGACTCATCATTTGAAATACTAGCATCATCTTAAACACAGTAGGATTTTTTATTGAAATTTCCTTTGTTTTCCTCAAACTTTTGTTTTGTTCCTCTCTCTGGACATCTAGATGCATAATGACCAATCTTTTCACACTTAAAACATTTAAGAGGTAACATACCTTTATACTTTCCAGTTCCTCTCTTCATCTTTCTCACAAAATTTTCTTCCATCTCATTCGGGCTTTCATCATATAAATCTTCATCTGAAGGTTTTGATGCTTTAAATGTTGTCTTAGTTCTTACTTTGTCTTTACCAAACTTCCTCATCTCGAATGCAGTCAAGGTGCCATACAATTGTTCTTTGGTGAATTTTGACAGATCATAAATTTCTTAAATGGCTGAAATCTTGTCACTGTAACGTTCTGGTAAAGTCCTCATGGTCTTCTCTATCACATCCTTATCATCCAAGGTACCGCCAAGATCTCTGATCTCATTCACTGCACTGTCAACCTTCTCAAAATAACTTGTTATGTCTTCACCTTATTCTATCTTCAAGTTCTCATATCTACTTTTAGCTGTCTGCATCTTAGCTAGCTTGACTCTGTCATTCTCTTTATAGATGTTTCTCAATCTTTCCCAGACTTTGTGCAAGTAGTATCCAATGCAAGAACCTTCTCCAATTAAGTTTTAGATAGGACACTAAATATAACATACCTTGCTCGTTCATTCTCTTTAAAGGCTTCAATCTCATCTGGAGTAGTAGGACCATTTGTTGGCATCACATACTTCATTTCCACAACTTTCCAAGTCATGTAACTCAGAGAAATAAGGTATCTTCTCATATTCATTCTCCAAAAACTATAGTTAGATCCTTCAAAGGTAGGAATAATACATTTATGTGCCATAAGATCTTTCTCGAGTGGTTAGTCTGACTTTCTAGGAACCAAAGCTCTGATACCAATTGTTGAGTATCCCAGACAACTAAGAGGTGGGGTGAATTAGTTGTACCAATTAAAATATTTTACTTAATCCACAAAAAAAGATTTGGTAAACAAACTTTTGATATCTTAACCATAAAAAAGTATAAGCATGAAAGAACACACACATAAAAAATACACAAGAACACCAAATATACGTGGAAAACCCAAGGAGAGAAAAACCATAGAGAATGCTAATTCCCAATTATGAAACACCTATTAGGATGAAACTAGTTAAGGTGATTTTTACAAATGGTGGCTCACTAAAAGAATTCTCACTGTAGGTGGGCTTACTGCCTAGCTACAACCACTAGAAAAAGAAGGGCTCACTTCCCAGAAGAAGAAGAAAGAAAATGAAAGAATCCACCATTCAAGTACAATTGCCACAAGTTGTAAAGAGTTATTATTTAAAATGTCATAACTTATGAACAAGAGTTTATAATCAGATTTTGAATGTTGAGTGGAATGAGTATGTTGATGAACTATTGAAGAGAATCTGATTGAGTGCAAGATGTTGAAAGTATGCAAACTATGAAGGAAGATTGAGGTATACGATACTTATACAATTTATTTGTTATAAGTACAGTTGTTGTTGCACCAAAAGATAGACTTGTTAATGCCCGATATAACCACTAGACTTATAGAATCCACAGGAGGTAGTGAAGCCATGTCAAAAACCCAAGCATTGTGTTGTATAGCATAAGGAGATCAAGGGCAGACACCTTGCAATAACCCCTCCTAGCACAAGCAAGGGGCTTGAACATGTGACCAAGCTCTAATACCACTTGTTACAAGTGTGGTTGTCATTGCACCAAAAGATTGAATTGTTAATGCCTGTTACAACCACTAGACTTATAGAATCCATAGGAGGTGGTTAAGCCATGTCACAAACCCAAACGCTACGCTGTACAACACAAGGAGACCAAGAGAACACACCTTGCAACATTATTTATTCTGACAAATCAAAATAGTGATGCAGTTATATGTTGATTAATTGATTCAGACTATTAAAAAGATCAACCGTGATGTATATCATGTATTTTATTTGATGAATTTGTGTTAAGTTGGTGTGAATAGGGCTTCTCTAAAGATTGCAAACATAATACAAAAGTTTATTTGCAGATTGATAACCTTATGGAATATAAAACTGATTCATATATCTAAAGATTTATAGTGTTCATTTTGTAAAAATTTGAATGCATGCTTCCAATAATGTAATATTTTAGATTTGCAAGTCAGTGATTCATTTATTTCTAGTATCCTTATGGTTGGTGCCTCGAGGATGTTGAGTTGCTACTCAGATTATGAGTTTGTGATTGTAAGAGTTGGTGCTCTCAAGCAAGGGATTTGGTGATTCCTAAGGGTTGGTACCGTTAAATATTTGTACACATTTATTTGTGATGTTGGATTAGGACTCTAGATTCTAACAACATTCCTCACCTTGGGTTTTCATCCATCTTGGGTTTTGCATGTACATCAGGTGTTGAAGTTTTTATGTGTGATTGATCTCTCTTATCATTTCTATTTTCCTACTTATTACTTTATCTAAGTTATTTTAATTGATTAAGGATAATTTTTTTAGATCTTCTACTGATTCAACCCCCTCTCAATAGAAGAATTATGTTATATAGAGAGAAAGAGAGAGAGGAGCGAGGAGATAGAGAAGAAGATAGGGATAGATATGGAAGAAAAAAAATAGACAGACAAAGATAGAAATTTAAAGAGATATAAACATAGAATTATAGGAAGAGGGAGAGGGAGAGAAATATGGAGAGATAGAGAGAAAAAAATAGAGGAAAAGATATAGAAGAAGAGGGGGAGGAGAGATGGAGAGATGTGTAGAGGGATAGACAAACATAAGGAAGTAGAGATAGACAAATAAAATAGAGAGAGGGAGAGAACAATTTTGATAGAGGGAGAGATAAAAAGGGAGAGACAATAAATAAAAAGAGAAAGAGATGGAGATAGAGATATATGGAAGAGAAATGGAGAGAGGTAGCGATAGAGAGGTAGATAGGAGGATAGGAAGGAAGTGAGATAGTGAAAAATGGGGAGAGATAGAGATAGGAGGAGATATGAGTGAGCACAAGAGAGAGAAGAGATGGAGAGAGGGACACAGATAAGTATATAGGGAGAGAGAAGAAGAGGTAGTGAGAGGGAAAGAGAGAAGAAGGGGGTGGAGAGAGCGTGATATAAAGAGATAGAAAGGTATAGTGATGAGACAAAGTTGTATATAGAGATATATGCGGATAGAGGTAGAGAAAGATATGGATATAAAGAGATAAAGAGAGGAGGGAGAGTGAGTTCTAGAGAAATAGAGATGGAGGTATGATGTAGGATAGATAGAGGGAGAGATGGATATATTAAGAGAGGTAGAGATAATGAGATATAGATATAAAGGGCAAGGGAGAGATAAAGGGGTGAGAGTGAGAGAGAAAGAAGATGATTGAGTAATGCAGAGAGGGATAGAGGGGGGAAAAGATAAAGAGATAGGGAAGGAGAAATGAGGAGTGTGTGTTTGTGAGAGATAGAGAGAAGTGGAGAGTGAGATGAGAGAGAAGTGGAGAGTGAAATGAGAGAAAATTAGAAGGTATAGAAAGAGGAGGTGCTAGAGAGAGATATAGAGATGGAATAAGAGAGGAAGAGGGATAGGTTGATATGGATAGATAGAAATATAAACATATGTGTGTGTGTGTGTGTGTGTGTGTGAGAGAGAGAGAGAGAGAGAGAGAGGGATATATATATATATATATAGAGGTAGATAAATAAAGAGGAGATAGAAGCAAAGTGAAGAGATAAATAAAAATAAAATTTAAAAATATTATTATTCTATAATTAATAAAATTTAAATAAGACAAATAATTATAAACTAAATTATCCTAATACGTTTTCATTATTATTTGTAATTTTTTTGATGAATATGTGCATCAATATCTATTAATATAAAAATATAATAAAAATGTCCACAAAAGAAAGGGTAGATGGACACAAAGTCATTTCATTTTCTAGTCAACAAATCGAATGCCAGTTTAGGTGAAGATGGTCGATTAGAGTAATTCATCTTTTAAGAATGTAATTACGAAATTTTTGATAGTCGTGTACCTTCTCACGCAATTCTTAGCTCATCTGACTGCATCAATTTTCTTACGTGATGCATGGGACATGTCTATTTCAACTGTCAAATTATCGTCCTTGACGCAAATTGGGTAACCCCACGAAATGGATATTTGGAAACGACTTCAGTTTTGGTAGGTGGGTAGGAATCATGTGAAAATGGAACATTCTACGAAACATCAATATTTGAATTCATAGATTTAAAAGTGATGGTTTTGGACTTTTAAAAAAATTATTCATATGTGAAGAATGAAAATTGATGATAACCATTTCAACTCTTAAATTTAACCAATCAACTACTGTTAAAAAACTCAATAATTTTTTTATAGTTAAACTTTAACACAAGATAATTTTGAAATAAATAAAACTAAAATAATGAGTAATGGATCCTTTTCCTCTTTCAAGACATGATGGCTTTTTGATCATGTGCAATACTCTCCAATGATAATGATCATGTAAAGTTTTCTATTATTTTCCTTGATGTGCCTACATTGTGTGTTGTTCATGCTACAAGTTGTTTCGTGACTTGTCTCTCTGGCCAGTGTGTGTCAAATTCAAATTCATTTGAATCAAAAGTTGTTTTTCTTTCAACTCCTCCTCACTTTCCTCAATTTGTGGTTGAGAGATACCAAAGAAATCACTATCTGCTTCCATTTCTGGGGAAAGATGTTCTTCTTCTCCGACAATAGATTCTAGCCCTACAACCTTTTGAATTTCTTCCTCCTTATCTAAACTAGGAGCCAATGGGTCCTCCATTTGATCAACATCTAAGCCATTAACAAGAGAGGCTTCCTTTTGTAGTTGAGTCTCCTCAACCTCTATCTTGTCAAAACCCAATTGGCCACCCTTTGAGGATATAAAACATAGTTGATGGTTGATTCCCTGACTTAGAGCACCAGTTTCACTCTTAATTTGATTAAGTTCCTCTCTATTATTATCCCTCAACTCATCTATATGTTTATCTTCCGCCTTCTCCCAAATGCATCTATGTAGCATTCACTGACTCTTTTATGCCTTTAACCAATTCCAATTGTTTTCCTTCTTCTTTGACATTATCAAGATTATCTTGCCTAACTTGGTTTGTGATATCTTTTATGGAGGCCCATCCTTCTAGGGCTTTCTCCCCTCTCCTTCCTTTTCATGAAGGCAAAAGGTTGATAGAGTATTCCTACTATCTTCCTCTCCAATTAGTGGGGATTTGCCTTTTATGCTTCCTATCAAGCCCCCTAAAGCCTTAGGGTCTTTTTGGGTATCAACATCTAATTCCAAATGTAGCATCCTCATCCCTTCTAAGCTCTCGTTGACTCCTAAACAACTAGCCATCAATTTTCCCCTAAAGGAGCAACTTCTAGGTTGCTTATCATCCAAGACTTTCACTTTCTGATGCCATCTATCACAATCTGATAATATATCTAATTCTCTAAGGACTCCCATATTTGAGTCAATCTCTACATAGATATTTGCCACATCCCCTAATTTTCCATTGAGGAAGTCTTCTTCTACTCCCAAAAAGGAGCCTAGGGCATCTCCTATTCTAATCAAAGCTTCCCCATTCCAACTTTCTATAGGTAAACCTACTAAACTAAGCCATTTTGGAGATTTTTTGAAATTATATTTTGTGGGATCGAAGTTGGGGGTCCACTTGATTCAATGAAAGCCAAAATATTTGAAGAAGATGGATTTCCATATAAAAATTTGATTTTCAAATTCAGACCTATGCATTCTACAAAAAAAAAAAGAGAAAAAAGAAGAAAGAAAAAAAGAGCACTCTTAAGGGGTCAAATACTTATCTTTCCTGAGTAGGCTTTCCTTCACCAGTCCATTATCTCTAAAACATCTCCGCCCTCACACACCACTTCCCAATAAAGCTTTTTCCTTTAATCAATTAGCATTTGGAGCTATAGTATTAGATGACATTATAAAAAAATTATCGCTCTAACTCTTTCTTGGCTTGAGTCCTTCATCTTTATGATAACCCTAATAATTGGGAACCCTCCTCTTCTTTTCCCCTATAGCCTACCTCTTTCCCCAATTCCCACCATTTATTTGATTTAGTGACTTCCTATGAGGATATGATCCTCTTCGAACATAAAGAGGTTCCCTAGATGCTCCATGCAATGATTTTTCCTTAAGGGCACCCTTTTTTCTCTTAGCATCAAAGTTTGAGTGTTTCTTGAAGCTTTGAATGTCAACCCAACCACCCTTGCCAATAGGCATTCTGTTTGAACCCATGATAAATGTAGGGAGAGACTAACTCTTAGATATGCTAGCAAAGATCCTAGGTCCATTTTACCAATGCCTTAGATTTTCGGAGGGGAAGCTCTGTAGTTGGGTGTCCTTTGCCAACCATGGTTGCCCCTATGAGTTGTAGATCCCATTTTGCAAGATAAATTCAATATTAACAAATACAAATTTATTCTAAAATTGAGTGTAAATATATTTAATATTACATAAATTAATTTTTGAAAATTAAAATTGTAATTCAAATAAAATGTTAAAAATAAAATAAATTATATGAAAATTGTTAAAGCTAAAATTTATATTAAAAGTTACACGTAACATAAACCTAAAAAGTTAAAAGTAAAATCAAATCTATCAAAAGAAGATATCAATTCATAATTTATTTATTTATTTAATTCAATTTATATATATGAATAATAATAATTAATACTATTATTTAAAAAGTAATTATATTTGTTAAAAACTTACTATTGATTATATATTTATATATTTTAAAAATTTGAATAATAATATTATTAAATTTTTTATATAATATATCTGAAGATCATTTATTTATATATTATAGTGTAATAATTATTAAAATAAATTATAATTAAAATTTTAAAAATCTAAACATATAATTTATTATTATAAAGTTATAAATACATACTTAATGGTTAATATATTATATTTATTGATCTAATAATGAAAATTTGAAAATAATAATAATAATAATAATATGTAAAAAATTAAAAAAATTATTCTAAAATTAAACAATTAAATTTTTACAAAATAATATTTAAAATCTCAAGCTTTTTAAAAACTTTTAAAAATCAAATCAAAATGAATTTACATTAAATAAATAATAAACTATTCACAATCCCCTCCCCCAAAAAATTGAAGTGAAAAATATTCATCTAGATGTTAAGTGGATCATTAATTATCATTAGAGATGGGATCTTCCACTATTCATAAAACATGGATCAATAAATTTGACTCCAAAACAACATAATTGAATCTCCATAACAATATCATATTTTGATTTACATTGAAAAATATAAACTTATCAAAAAATAAAAACTTCTTTCCCTAGATAGAAGGAAAATTAAATAAATTTCATAAAATTAAATAAAAACGCAGAAGAAAATTAAATAAATTTCATACAGCTTCAAATTGTGCTTTGCAGGGGACTTTACACAGAAAGAAATTTCATACAAATTTCATGCAAATTTTTCATTAAATTTCATGTTGATAAGATGGATGAAGAAGAAGAAGAAAAAGAAGAGAAGGATACATGGTGGGCAGTTGGTCTGGGAATGAGCTTTGCAGTTGGGTTTTCAATTGTAATTGGAGTGTTGTGTCTTACCACAACTTGGAGTAGAAAATGCTTCCAAGTGATGGACGACATTATCATTTATCTTTTCGAAAGATTCAGAAAATAATTGCCTTCTATAATTATATATCAAGAAGTTGTCTACAACTGTGGTACAACTGTGGTACAAGTTTGTAAGCTAATTTGTAAGCTTTAGTTATTTTCTTAGCATATGATGTTGACCTACCTAATAAGATTGAAGTCAATCTATTTTTAGTTCGCAAGCATATGGGTTATGCATATTTTTATTAAGTAAAATTTAAGTTTTGTTCATGTATCATCATGCCTGCCTTATAAATTGAGAGTGGGATATTTATTTTGATCATGAATGTGACAGGTCAATCAATTATTTATATCTACATTTTGTTTTAGTGTGTTATTTCCCTATTCCTATTGAGTGGCATGGAAGATGTGTCTTATAGCTCTAATAAAAAGTTCGATTGACAAAGCAATATGCAATGATTCCTGAGAGTTAGAAATTTAAGCAATTTCAGGTACAAAGTTTGCCTAGATTTTTTAGTTGTAAATCAAATAAAGTAGCACATTGACCATTCATGATTTGTTATTGCAGGTGGTAAGAATTTGTATGGATAACAAGGAATGTAAAATCATTGGGAAATATGAAAGGTGAAGTGCCCTCTTAGCATTAAA
This sequence comes from Cryptomeria japonica, assembly GCF_030272615.1. Classification (NCBI taxonomy): domain Eukaryota; kingdom Viridiplantae; phylum Streptophyta; class Pinopsida; order Cupressales; family Cupressaceae; genus Cryptomeria; species Cryptomeria japonica. The sequence goes on from NC_081408.1 coordinate 39,489,507, forward strand.
ATTTTTATCATGTCATTACAAGGTAGAAATTATAAACAAATTTTAGCTTTCATCTAAATGTTAATGATGCATCAATTTTATGAAAAAATAAAAAAAATTGACATCTTGTTAGTCTAAGTGAATTTTAAAATAACATTTGTGTAATATATTTTTTAATTTTAATTTAAATTAACTTGAAGAATCAAAATCAATAATGTTTATTGATTATTTTATTTTATTTTGACAGATTTATATTAAGGAAAAAAAAAGTCATAACTATTTTATCATTAACAATAAAAATTTATTTATTTATTATTATTTTAGATTAAAAATATAAATTAATTTTTGTCAAAAAAATGTGCAGTATTAAATTATTTATAAATTAAAATTTATATAACATTGCTAGAATTTATTTTATGGTGGTTATTTTATTCTTTATAAGATCAAGAATAACTACTAAATGAATACAATATTTTATAAAATAGAGAAAAAAGTAATAAAGATGAAGATTTTTTCTTTTATAATCATGTAATTTTTTTTTTTTATAATTTATATTAATATAAATATTATGAAATATAAATTAGTAAATTTAACTTAGAATAATGTAGTTAAATGTATCCATACTCTTTGTTTTGATATTAATTTTTTTTAACAAAATTGATAGCTCCATAGGAGAGTCATTACATATACATATAACAATTGACACTTTGATTCAAGGAGATCATACATTAGAAAATTGGCCATCTTAGTGAGGCTATAGCAGTCATATTTTCCTAACTATAAACTGTACTAAATGCATACGATATAATACTTTTCCATTTTATGATATTTATTCCTACTTTTTGGATGAGACCAGTATTGAGGCTGTTTGAGTAGTCATGCTGAGAAAATATTCCTCCCACTGAGATGCTGAACTTAGAGAAAATATTCCTCCCAATTTCAAAATTGCTCTTCCATTGAGATGGTGAACTTAGAGAAAAATTATTTGGAGGGCAAGTTTCCACCGTAGTTTGGAGACATGGTTTCTCTTCAAACATTAAAATTGGGTGGAAATGGGCTAAATTCGTATTTCCAATCCTTTCTCGCAAACTGTAAAGAGTTGATGATAACAAAATGAGAGGGATTTTTTAAGCTACCCTGTCTCCTCCGAGCCAACTAATTAACAAAATAAAATAGCAGAGAGAAAACAATAACAACAATAAACAAATTGACTTACATATACTACTACTCTATTCTTCATAGCAGGGTTAAGAACAAAGTAGTAGTATGCTCTGTTTTTATGCAGACTCTGTTTTCTTTATTGCAAAGGCAAATCATTTATATACTACACAAAATACAGAGGCAAAACATTTATAAACTACACAAAATATCGTAGCCTTTCCCAGGCATTGCAAGGCTATTAGCCTTTCCCAGTAATTATCTCCTCGGAGCTACAATCGCCCACATTCTTGGGCAATCTAGACTTGTCCCACATTAATCTTCCAGGGGGCAATTATGGTGGCCTCCAACTCAATACAACCTATTACGGCCTTCACCTAAGTAAACCTTGCCCTCCAAGTATTCTATTGTAATTGTGTCTTACAACAACTTAGAGTAGAAAATACTTTTTAGTGATGGACAACATTATCATTTTAAAATGGACAACATTATCATTTTAAAAGATTCAGAAAATATTTGTCATTTATTACTATGCTAAAAATTATCTATAATTATGATACAAATTTGTTGTGTAATTTGTTAGCTTTTAGAGACTTTGTTTTCTTAACATATAATACTAATAATATTGAGATCAATCTATTTTTAGTTGTGTAAGCATATGGTTTTATGCATATTTTTATTAAGCATGTCTGCCACATAAATTTAGAGCAGGTTATACATTTTGATCCTCAATGTGATGAATCAATTGTGATGAAGATCTAAAATTTTGCCTTCCAATTCGATTATGTTTGTGTATTTTAAGGGCCTCTTGATGAAGTTTTTATTTAATCTATTATTTGGTATCATCAAGCTATAATTGGCATTGAAGGCTGTGTGAATGCTGTAGAGGAGTGATCAGAATATTTCCTTCCCTTGAAGTCCATTTCCACGCCACACTGCCCAATACACATTTGACAACTATTGTGCAAAGGAGCCAGTACCCACTGCTGCAAGTCAAAGTCCTTTGAACAACATTAGGGATCAAAAGCAAATAAATAGTTTCCTTCACTACGGGTAAATCTGCTTTAGAGTCTTCTTGTTTTATTCCTATAAATATTTAAAAGATATACTTTATTTGCATTTATAAGAGGATTCTTACATTTAATTGTTGGAAGAAAGTAATTTTTCCCATATTTTACGTACACATACTGTTGAAACTGAATTGTAGTTCAATGTATTCATTGAATCTATTTTTTAAAATTTTGTCAAGACTTCCTGTCACATCTTCAAGATTTATGTCCACGTTTTTAGTTTGTTAAGTTGTAGTGTATCATTTGTGTTTGTTGTTTTTTAGTCTAATCTTCACACGACTAGCTCTTAGCCTCACATGACATTTGTCACATGATTACAACTTCAATCCATATCCCCATCTTCTTCAAATCCTATCCCTCCATTAACAAATATGTATTGGCTTTCCATTTTTCCTCTTGAAAAATTTAAAAATCCAAGGGCTCACATCCGATTTGATACGCTTATGCTATCATCATGCTATTCATTTAGTCATCCATCTTAATTATATTCTTATGTTGCCATTTTCTTGATCTATCATCCTAGTCTTAACATCATGCTATTGGTCTACTAAAAAACCACATTCAATCCATCAACACATCAGAAAGAACACATCAAGTGGAGCCATTGGATACACTTCACTTACTTTTAATCAAAAGAGAAAAGAAAAAACAAGGTAAAAGAGTCCATTTATGCACTCAAATTTTCATGTTTTCATTTTTTTCCCTTGTCTTCACAATGTATTTATTATAGTTACCTTTTACATTTGTCATAGGACAAACATATAATAGGAATAAATTTAATGCATACATATTGTCTCCCCATTAATTGTATGCATAAGAATAGTAGTTTTATACATAAGCATACTATTTGTCCACATAACAACAATACATTTTGTAGATAAATATTTAATATTTTTTGTTTTTTTTGGTAATGACAGGGGTATCCCCGCTACCATGTGGGGAGGATTCACAGCCCGCAAGCAATCCCCCCCTCTTAACCTAGGAGGGAGTCAAACCTGAGACCAATGGGGAGTAAACCCATGGCCCAAGCAAACTCACCTATCCATGCAGGCATAGATAAACATTTAATTATGTTGAGAGGTGTAACCTTGTCAATAAGGATGAACTAAAATAGTATGAATGTGTTGTAGTGTCATAAATTGTACACCCTTGCTAGGGTGGTACAATTTCACACTTAGGTTAGCACCTGCCTTAGTGTGTTTGCATCTTGCATTATTATTTCCCTTTAAGCATTTAATTAATTAATTTAATTAAATGTAAAGTCATATTTTATCACTCCTCACATTATAAAACTGGGCCCTTTACCCTAAGTGTCCCCCTTTTTATTTTATTCCTCCAATAAATCATTTAATCATAAACCCTAATTATGTCCTATTTCGACCTTTAAGACCGGATTTCGCATATCAAAACACCTCAAATCAGTTGTAACTTTGGGATTCTCTCTAATATCATCATATCTAACGACCCTGAAAATTTGGTAAAAAGCTGGTCGGACTGTGGCGGGAGTGCACATGGTCCTTGGCTTTTCTCCTGAAATTTTGGGAGCACAATTCTATGATATTATAATGGTTAATCCCAAAATATTTGTGGGAAATTCAATTCCTAGGTCAGCCTAAAGACAGAATTAAGTCGAAAATAAGATCTAGGGTTTCATACATAAGAGCTCGCTTTTTTCATTTGAAGGGAATGAAGATCTATCTAATCTAAGGGAGTTTTCAGCAAAGCAAGCATAAGGACCCTTCTATGTATTGAAAGAGAAGCCTATGTGAAATCTTTAACAACATTCAACAACATTCCATCAAGCATTCATCATCAATTAGGAGCCTTGAAGACATTGAAGAGTAATAGGAGATCTTGTGGCAATATCTCTCCCTTGGGGATTGGTATGATTTCATGTTATTTTCATGTCTTTGTATGAGCTTCTTTACATCAATTTACATATTTACATTCATTCTTTAGATCATTTAGCATATTTGGTTTGAAGCATTGTTATTTACATTCACATTCAAGGTTTACTCTCATGCGTAGGGTATCTCTAGTTTCTTTTATTTTAGAATCTTGCATACACACAAGGTTCTAGCACAAACATTTTCAATACATTAGCGGCTATTTGTGGAGGTGGAAACCACCAACATAGGGGTTTGACTAAGGCAAAACCCCATATAGTCACCCAAACCTTCCCTTTTCAGTTGTAGGTGCAGAAACATGTACCGGGAGGCACTTTCAGCTTAACAAAAGGCACAGGAATCACCCAGAATCATCAGATCTACCCTAATCTGCTTGGGATAGGGGAGTGGTTGTTAGGACCCGGAGGCAACAAAGAGGGGGGGGGGGGGGTGAATCAGTTGTCTATTAATTTCAACCCAAATATAACTTAATAAAACTTGATGCATAATGCCAGTAAATGAAACTTAATGTCGGCTGACAGTTTAACAGTTAATTACAATACTGGTAAAGTTTGATGTATGAAATAGAAAGACAAAAAAAATCCACAACACATAACACATATATTTGTATGTGGAAACCCTGTAAGGGGAAAAACCATGATGGAAAACCCTACCCACAATTAGATGATACTATTGCAAATAGTATGTGTGTACAATATGGGGTCTGCACATGCATAAAGGCCAACTGCCTAGATCTCATTGCTCAATCACAAGATGGGAGTCACATTAACTACAATTCGATGGTTAGATCCAATGATAATGTACTGCTCAAAATAGCATCTTTATATGCTGGATTCAATACCGGTTAAGCTCTAATTGCCTTCACCAAAACATTCCTTGAATCTTCAAATGATGTCTGTGTGTATAGCTCTACTTATATTTGCATATATCAAAATACCTTATTACAATCCTTTTTCACTTCACCATTAATCTCACAAATGAGATCTTACATATATACCAAAACCTAAGACCAAATGTGTAGGTCAGCTCACTAAGAATATTACAATAAAATCAATACAAATGAATCAATATGTGATGCACCATGTCGGCTCAATGCATTTAGAATAATAACTAATAAACAAATCATCTTCATAACGTGTTGTGCTGATCTGAAATAGATAATGCTTGCCGGTCCATAACCTAGACCAATTTGCCAGTAACAACAAATATTTAAACTTGATTAGACCAATAACCAAATCACCAAAACAAGTGTCCAAACAATGTCTACGAGATAACCAAGTAATCTCCAAATGATAACAGATCATCCTCAGTGTCGGTGAACAATATAACCTCCCGGTGAACCAGATACCGGTGACTGTGCATAAGTCACTGAACATGCCGGTGAACATAACCAAAGATCTCCAGTGCTGATAAGTGTTGACAAGTATTGACATCAATGACAAAACCAGTGCAACACATCCATAATACCAACAATCTCCCCCTTTGGCATTGATGGCAACACAAGATGGAAAAACCATCTAAGTGCAAAAGCAAAAATGCCAAAAACCAAAAAACAACAATGTCCCAAGGAGATCAATTACGAGAAATCAAAATACATAATATTAATCCCCCTAGGAATAATCTCTCCCAAAAGATAATGTGTTTTTCCATAGATATCTCTCCCCCTTTGACATCAAATGCCAAAGCAATACAAAAACCAGATAAAATAGTTCATAGAACTTATTACAAAATACCAACCACTCCCCCTGAGAAGTAGCTCTCCTCATCAAAGCCGGAAAAAAGATTTCTTTGTTAATTTTGTCTGTTTGATGCCAAGCATCAACTATCGAAGTCTCTACCAGTGAGGGTATAACTCCAAGTTGATCTCTCAGATATTCAAAAGTTTCCTTAGGGAAAGGCTTGGTAAAAATATCTACAATCTGCTCTTTAGTATTCACATAAACCAATTTCACTTCTTTCACTTCAACATTCTCTTTTAGAAAATTGAATTTGATAGAAACATGTTTAGTTTTAGAGTGAAATATTGGATTCTTAGATATATCAATTGCTGCCATGTTATCATAGTAAATGGTTATAGGTTCTTTTCATTTTACCTTTATGTCCTTTAGCATTTGCTTAATCCATAATACCTATGTACAATTAGTTGTTGCTGCAACATATTCTGATTTTGTTGTTGATAGAGATGTACAACTCTGTTTCTTACTCAACCATAAAATCAATCTGCTACCAAGAAAGAATGCTCTGCCGATGGTGCTCTTTCTGTCATCTACATCTCCTGCCCAATTAGCATCTATGTATGCACATAAATTAAAACTTTCATCTTTAGAATACCATAAACCAAGATTTGTTGTGCCTTGTAGATACCAGAAAATCCTTTTCACTGCTAGTTCATGATTTTCTTTAGGATTACTCTGAAATCTTGAAACAATACATACTGTATTCATAATATCAGGTCTTGTTTGTGTCAAATATAGTAAACCTCCAATCATAGACTTATATCTTGTCGGATTAACAGGTGTTGATTCATCCTTCAATGATAGTTTATCAGTTGTAGTCATAGGAGTACTTACTAGTTTAGAGTTTTCTATACAAAATTTCTTTAGTATTCTTTAGTAATTCCTTCAAATACTTTGATTGACATATGAATATACCCTTATCAGTTTGTGAAATCTACAATCCTAAAAAGAATTTTATCTCCCCTATCATAGACATTTAAAATTCTTTCTCCATCTTATTAGAAAAGTCTTTACAAAATCCATCTTCTCCTCCAAAAATGATATCATCAACAAAAACTTCAATAACCAAGATGTCATCATTTGTCACTTTGAAATATAAGTTGCTGTCAGCATTACCTTTAGTGTAACCAAGCTTCAAAAGTTATTTGTCCAATCTAGCATACCAAGCTCTAGGAGCTTGCTTTAATCCATATAAAGTTTTCCTTAACGTGCAACCCATATCTTTGTCATTTGTCAAAGAAAATCCATCAGGTTGTTCAATGTAAACTTCTTCTTCAAGATCACCATTCAAAAATACACATTTAATATCCATTTGATATACTTTATAGTTCTTGTGTGTTGCAAAAGCTAAGAATAGTCTGACTGCCTCAATTCTAGCTACCGGTGCAAAGGTTTCATTATAATCAATTCCTTCTTTCTGTGAATATCCCTTACATACTAATCTTTCTTTGTTTTTGATTACCTTACCGTCTTCATTAAGTTTATTTCCAAATACCCATTTAGTTCCAATTACATTTTTGTTTTTAGGCCGGGGAACTGATGTCCATGTGTTATTCTTTTCAATTTGTTCCAATTCATCTTCCATAGCTTTAATCCAATGTTTATCTTCACATGCCTCAATAAATGATGCTAGTTCAATTTGAGAAATTAGACATACCCCTTCATTTGCCAGTCTTCCTCTTGTCATAACTCCTTGATACTTATTCCCAATTATCTGACTTTCAGAGTGATTCAATCTTACATACCTGGGTGTATTCACTTGCTGCTGTTCTTCAGTCATTGTGGAATTCTCAAATGATGTCGGTTTGACTGGATCAATGTTCTATACCAGTGTACTCATTGTAGGTTCATCTGTGATTATCTCAATTTTTGGTTCAGAGTCTATAGACCTTGAATTACCTCTAAACTGTTCATTAATCCTCACATTTGCACTCTCAACAATTTTTTGCAATTTTTTATTAAAACATCTATATGCCTTGCTCTTAGATGAATAACCAAGAAATATTCCTTCATCACTTCTGGGATCAAATTTTCCAATGTACTCATCTCTCCTAATATAACATTTGCTTCCAAATATTCTGAAATATTTAAGAGTAGGAGTATTACCAAACCATAGTTCATGAGGGGTCTTACAGGTTTCACCTTTGATGTGAACTCTGTTGAATGTGTAAACCATTGTATTTACTGCTTCTCTCCAATGCACATGAGGTGGGTTTGCTTCTGATATCATGCTTCTAGCTGCATCCATAATAGTTTTGTTCTTCCTTTCCACAACTCCATTCTGTTGGGGTGTCTGAGGTGCTGATAACTGTCTTCTGATTTCATTCATTTCAGAGAATGTATCAAATTCCTTAGATGTGAATTCACCTCCTTAATTTGATCTTAAACATTTGATTTTCTTACCGGTTTCATTCTCTACCATTACCTTGAATAATTTGAATTTCCCAAAAGCTTCTGATTTCTCCCTGAGAAAAGTAACCCATATAATCATCAATGATTAGCATAAAGTATCTATCTCCTTGTAGACTTCTAGTTCTTTCTAGACCACATAAATCAGTATGAATTAAATCAAGAAGATTATTGGATTTTTCTGGAATACTCTTAAAAGTTGTTCTAACCTACTTTCCAAATTGACATTCCTTACATACCGAATTATGAGGTTTTACAATCGTAGGTAAATCCCTTACTGCCTTAATTGTACTAATCTTCACAATGCAATCAAAATTTACATGACAAAGTCTCTTATGGCATAACCAACTTTCATCAATATGTGCAATCAAGCATGCTTTCTCATTGTTATTCAAATGAAAGATATTACCTCTAGTCTGATTACCGATTGCAATTTCTAAACTAGTTCTATTCATGATTTTGCATTTATCATTCTTGAATTGTAACTGAAATCCCTTTTCAACTAATTGACCAACACTCAAAAGATTATGCTTCAAACCTTCAACATAATAAACATTATCAATATTATGCTTACCATCAAAAGATATAGTGCCTTTTCCTCTTATCAAACAAGCTTTATTATCCCCAACTCTTACTAGACCTCCATCGTATTCCTGAAAAGTTAAGAATTTACTTTTATCACCAGTCATATGATGTGAACATCCGGAATCAATGATCCATTCATCCCTTTCTTTAATTTTAGCTGCCAGGGCCTGCTCTACTGGTTAAACAGTAGGTGTCGGTTGATCTTCTGTTATAGCAACAAAAGCCCATCCATTGTCTGTCGGTTCCTCATCAGAATCATCACTAACTCCTTCATTAGTATAGTAACATGATTTGTCTCTATTCATCATAAATCTGTATCTCTGATATTCAGGGTTAGACTTATATGTTCTTTTAGCTACTTCTTTCAATCTTGCATGTCTATCATGACACCTAGATGCCATATGACCAATTTTATTGTAGTTAAAACATTTAAATGGTACTTTACCTTCATACTTACTTCCAATTGGACCTTTAGGTATTTTTCTTGCAAATAGTGCTTCAAGCTCTTCCAGTTCTTAATTTTCCCTTCTGATGTCTTCAAGTTCTCTTGCGTAAAGTGCTTTCCAACTAGATTTCTTAGATGACGATGATGATGTTGTAGATGATGATGATGCCTTAAAAGCTAAGTCTGTCTTAATTGTAGCAAGAAGACCAAATTCCTCAAGTTCAAAAGTTGAAAGTTTTCCAACCAAAGTATCTCTAGATATAGATGTATTAGGAAAAGTTTTCAATTCATTAATAGTAGTTACTTTCATTTTATATGCCAGTGGCAATGCTCTTAGAAATTTAGAAACAATCTCATCTTCACTTAAGGATCCTCCAAAACATTGTATACCCAAAACAATTTCATTGACTCTTTCCATAAAAGCATAAATCCTTTCATCTTCTTCCATTTTCAGATTTTCATACCTAACCTATAAGCATTCCATTTTTGCAATTTTGACTATGGTATGACCTTCATTCAATGTTTCCAATGTATCCCAAATAACTTTAGCAGTAGAACGGTTTGATAATCCCATGATTTTATGATTTGATAATGCGCTCAAAAGTGCTTCTCTTGCTTTGCAATCATTCTCCTGATCTTTAGCCATGGTTGGTGGATTAGGTTGACTTTGTGTAGGACCAACATAGCCATTCTTTGTAACATCCCATATGTCTTTTCCAATCCAATTCAGATGTGTCTCCATTCTGATCTTCCATATACCATAGTTAGTTCCATCAAGTTTCAGACTGTCCTTTCTGAAATAATTAGTTGCCATAGAATCTCCTCAAGTTGTTAAACTTCTGCAAAAAGAGGACTTAGCTTTGATACCAATTGTTAGGACCCAGAGGCAACTGAGAGTGGGGGGGGGTGAATCAGTTGTCTATTAATTTCCACTCAAATATAACTTAATCAAACTTGATGCATAATGTCGATAAACCAAACTTAATGCTGGTTGACAGTTTAATGGTTAATTACAATACTGGTAAAGTTTAATGCATGAAACAAAAAGACAAATAACATCCACAACACATAACACATATATTTATACGTGGAAATCCTGTAAGGGGAAAAAACACAGTGGGAAACCTTACCCACAATCAGATTATACTACTCCAGATAGTATGTGTGTACAATATGGGGTCTACACATACAGAAAGGCCAACTGCCTAGAGTGCACTGCTCAATCACAAGATGGGAGTCACACTGACTACAATTAGATGGTTAGATCCAATGATAATGTACTGCTCAAAATAACATCTTCATATGTTGGATTCGGTATCGGTTAAGCTCTGATTTCCTTCTCCAAGACCTTCCTTGAATCTTCAAATGATGTTTGTATGTATAGCTCTTCTTATATTCGCATATACCGAAATACCCTATTACAATCCTTTTTCGCTTCACCATTAATCTCACAAATGAGATCTTACATATATACCAAAACCTAAGACCAAATGTGTAGGTCGGCTCACTAAGAATATTACAATAAAATCAATTACAAATGAATCAATATGCGATGCATCATGTCGGCTCAATGCCTTTACAATAATAACCAATAAACAAATCATCTCCATAACATGGCATGCTGATCTGGAATAGATAATGCTTGTTGGTCCATAACCTAGACCAATTTGCTGACAACAACAAATATGCATTAGACCAATAACCAAATCACCAAAACAAGTGTCCAAACAATGTCTTTGACATAACCAAGTAATCTCTAGTTATCATCCTCAATGCCGGTGAACAATATAACCTGTCGGCGAACCAGATACTAGTGACTATGCATAAGTCATTGAACATGCCGGTGAACATAACCAAAGATCTCCAGTGCTGATAAGTGTTGACAAGTGTTGACATCAGTGAAAAAACTAGTGCAACACATCCATAATACCAAGAATGGCACCATGGTCCTGCCCAGGATAGTGGCGTGGCACCATGGTCCCTCTGCCTTGCAGTGAAATTTGACAGGTTGCAACTTTAGGTCTTCAGATTTGCAGTCTTTCGGGTGTAGCCTCCTATCTGCAGAAACATGATAGTGGTGTAGCACCCTTGTCCAGGTTAGTTTTGTTCAATTTGCAGCATCAGGTACACATCTAGAATCCTCCCCCTTTCATGCTTTCAGTATCTCAGTTTTAGATCTACAAGTTTGTGCAATTTCGAGTTCATTTATGCTTCATTCTTTATCTCCTAGTCTAGTTGATCATTCAAACCCTAGATTTTGTCATCATTTGCAACAAGAAGAATAGAAACCCTAAGAGGTAATCCTTGGCTCTCTCTTTCTCACAAGAAGTAGCCAAAGTGAGCTATCTGCCTAGGCTCTTTCGTATTCCCAATGTGTTGGCAAAAGTGGGATTAGGTCCTAGTCACCCGATCTCGCTTTTCCCGTCCCCACATGTGTTAACAAAACTACTTTATCTTATATATGTCACTTATATACATCAATTTATTAACATTTAATAATAATTGTACTATTAAATAGTTGCACAATATAAAGCCGCTCTATTGTCAAGATTGTAAAGTAGCTAGACAATATAGTCTAAATGTAAAGATTGTTGCAGTCGTTGAAGCAAAAGCTGCTAGGAAATGACATTCAATGCAAAAGGAGGATGCTAGTAAAATTTTCATGAAAAGTGATGCCTGAGATGCAACGTGTTTGAATAAATTATAGTCCAAGATTGAAGGCCTGATCTAGAAAGAAGAAAAGATGCTATAATTTTATATGCTAATTGTTAGGCATGCAACATAGTCAAGGCAACTTAACTAAATTATTTGTTGTGTGATGTACAGATTGCGTGCTTGTGGGAAAGATAATCAAGGAGTGTGTTATTAAACTCAACATCTTCCTGATAATTTTAGATTTGTTGCAGATATGTTCATGATGTGCTAGGATGGTGTTGGACATTACCTTAAGGTTCTATTCTCATGTTTTAGTAGTTCAAAAGATGTACTTTGGATTAGTAATGATGATGATCATCTAAAAAAGTTTACAATGTTCTACATTACTCCGCATTTTATGTTCTTTCTTTTCATTTTTATATTTATGCTACTCATATAGGTACCTTTGTTATTTTGTCTCGACACGTGTTGTTGTTCTTTGAAAAATGTGTTCTTGGCTATGCTCTTTCCTAGTTAGGTTGACCCCAAATGCTCTATCTCTTGGTCCAGTGATTGAGGTGTTTGGATATCATTTTGTTGCATTGAGGTGTGGTCCCCTTCTAATATCTTTCCATTGTGGGAATGCTTAGTGAAGGCCTATTTTGAATTATTTTTTATTATCTCCTTGGCCGACTTAAAAAATTCTATTTTGGAGATCAATATATATGGAGATTGGTTGTAATGAAATAATATGGAGAGAAGGACATATACAAGGAAGTTGATTATAAAAGGAAGATCTATCTTAATGTGAAAGTGGTTGATCAGTATGGTTGTATGCTGATGTTGACTGATAGCGGTGGTAGTGAGCCTAAGGTTTCTTCTGACATTTCAGTTGTGTGGCATTTGTGCCTTTGTGGGGGATTCTTTCTTTCTTCCTCCGAGTAGCAAGTCCTTTTTCTAGCGGTTTTAGTCGGGCATTGAGCCCACTTATAGTGAGAATTTCTGGCAGTGATCCATCTTTGTAAAAATCACGTTAACTAGTATCACCCTAACAGGTGTTTTTCATATTGGGAATCAACATTCTCTATGGTTTTTCCCTTCTTAGGTTTTCCACATCATATCTAGTGTTTCATGTGTGTGTTATTTCTTGTTCATATCTATTTGTGGATAATGTATCTAAGTTCCTATTTACCAAATGTTTTTTTGAAGTAAAATATTTTATTATATAATTGATTCACCCCCCTCTCAATTGTTTATAATATTCAACAAGAATGCCCCATGCACAATGGCTACTCATAGGTCCATGTTAGTCCTAAAAGGAGCCCCTTCAAATCCTCATAAGCTGAATCCCACTAGTCAGTATAATCTCTTAGACCATTTGGGAAAAAAACACTTCCACAAATATCAATCCTTGAGTTGTTGAGAATGTCTCCCATGCATCGAGTTGTCTTATAAAAATCTCTAACTGAGTTGACTGTCCCCACCGACATCGATGTTGACCAATTTCAAACTAGGATAGGGTATCTTGCCACCGCTCAGAATGTTTCTTTTATAGAAAATGACATCCCTCGTGATAAAATACACCATAATGATCCCTTACACCTTAAGGTGTTTGTCCATAATGCAAAATCAGACTAGCTTTGGTAGACAATGAAGCATGCCTAAATGTTTGCACTTTAAGAGTCATAGCTTCTCTTAGCTTCACTAAAAGTGACATAGATCCTTCTAGGAGGATAACAATAAAAGCTTATGATGATGTTGAGTACCCATCTAAAGGAGTGATCACTTTGCCAATTAGGGTGGGTCCAGTGATACAGAACACCTTGCTGTAGGTTCTAGACCTAGACCTTCCTTACAATATGACTTTTTTGGATCCATGCAATGAAAGCGGTTCCTTCTACCTACCATTAGTGTTTGAAATATCCATCCAATGGGATCGAGATAATGATTTTGGGGGATCCCAACCCTTTCCAATTTTGTGCTAAATTGAAGAGTGCTCTTGAACATCAAGTACAATTAAATAGAGAACCGCCTTCTCCTAGCTCCTCTTAGTACGTGGATCCCCAGACATTATTGGAATTAGTCAAGGGAAAGATGAGGATTCAAGATCAAGTATGTGTAGAGTATTCCATGAACCAAACATTTCTCATTGGTAAGTTTTTTGTCTCACTAAAATCACATCGGAAACCACATATTTTGTGCAAAGAACCTAGGAATATCATCCAATATCAACCCCCCACCACATTTACAAAGTGGGGAAAATTGAACAAAGAAACTCTGGATGAAGATGTGTCACATTGGCTCTATAAAGATGAAGCAAACATACCAGTTGTCAAATTACCAGTGGAACAATATGGTAAAAGTTTCACTATAATAGACATAGTGGTTTGGGTCTAAATAAGCAAGGAAGGATAGAGCCAATCATGCTTGAATTGCACACAAAACTTTGGGATTTGGCTTTGTACCATTGTGAATTATAACCTTATCTGCATGCAAAAAAGGGCATGAAGCTGACGATGAATTGACACTTCAGGAATTCTATCTTGAAAATGACTCCAATGAATGGGAGTGGGACCCTTACTAGTTCACTTCATATGCGTTAAACAATGTATCCATTTTCCCTGATGACTTACCTATAGAATAAAAACATGAAAACATTCCCCTCCTATCAAACCTATCCCCAAGCTTGGATATGAACATTCTGTAATCTTAGCATTGAGTCCAAAGCAAGCAGTTTAGATAGTGATACCGCTAATATTTATAGTTTTTATATTGATTCCCTAGCTTTTTCCAATACCGATGATGGCATGCATCTTGTATACCTCAATCTTATCCAATGTGACCATCAAGAGCCACCAAGTCTAGGTTGCTTTGAAAATGATGAAGCAATTGAAAAAAAATTTGAGTTTCATGAGGGCATACCACGGGGCAATCACAAAGCATGATTTACTATTTATTTGGACTCCACAACATACATTGTGGATTTGACTCCATCTTGTAGCCGCAGAAGTCAAAATCAAAATAAAATAGAGAAAAAATGAAAAGAAGTCAAAATGAAAATCTTAAGATTTCAATGAGGAGGAGCAACTGATTTATTCCCTTTATCATTCATACCTACCACATATATAGTATTATTATCAATCAAGTCTTGAACCTTATTTTTCAATGCAGAACATTTCTCAATATCATGACCAGGTTGATGATGAAATTGGCAAAAGGAATTGTTATCAAAATAAGGAAATGCAAGTTTGGAAGGATCAATTTGTTTTATAGGAGGAAGTTTGATAACATTTATGTGCAACAACTGAGACATAATACTATGTAAAGATTCATTCAAAGGAGTAAACTATCTTTCTCTTTGGAAAAATTTAGAAATAGAAGGCACACCCATTGTAGCATTCACATGGTTGTTGTTGATTGGATCATTGAACTTGATGAAGATTTTTGTTGGTTTGAACTTTGCAAATGGTTGTTGAACACTCCCCCCCTTATCACTCAGAGCCATAGGAGTGGATTGCTCCATTTGACTCACAGCTAGTTGATAATTGTGGAGTGTTGCGCACAACTGCGGAAAGGAAGTAAACTCAGACAAAAGAAGCTTTTTCCTAATATCTTTTTCTAAATTAGAAATGAAAATTCTTTGAATATCATTGTAGTCACATAAATCTGTCCACTTAATTAAATGAATATTTAGTATTTATTTGATTATTTAACCATCAATCAATAATTAATTAAATTAATATTTAATTAATTCATCTTAACCCTCTTCTCCTATTAATTAAATAAATTATTCAATTTATTTGATTCATTTCACTTAACCAAATTCAAACCATTAATTAAATAAATAAATCATATTTATTTAATTAAATCTTCTCTCACATTTAAATAAATTAATATTTATTTAAATTCCCCCAAAATCCCACCTCTCACATTTAAATAAATTAACATTTATTTAAATCACCTTTATCATCCACCCACTTGCATTTTCCTACAAATGCAAGTTGCACAACTATTTTAAATAAATTATTTATTTAAATCACCTTTATCCTCCACCCACTTGCATTTTCCTACAAATGCAAGTTGCTCAACTATTTTAAATAAATTATTTATTTAAAATCCTATTTATCCTCACCCACTTGAAACCTTTAATGGTTTCCCCTAAAGTCTTCAAACTTAATGACTTCCTTCTAAGAGTCTTCTTAAGCCTTTAATGGTTTCCCTTAAAGTCTTCAAACTTAATGGCTTCCCTTAAAGTCTTCTTAAGACTTTAATGGTTTCCCTTAAAGTCTTCAAACTTAATGGCTTATTTCTAGAGTCTTCTTAAGCCTTTAATGGTTTCCCTCAAAGTCTTCAAGCATTTAAATGCTTTATCTTCCTTTTTCTCATGTAAATAAATTAATATTTATTTAAATATCTATCCAAATGCAAATTACACCTTTTAATTGAAATAAATGATTTTTTTAAAGTGAAAATCCCAAAATTCCTCCCACTTGCATTCTCCTACAAAACTCACTTGCATGCCTAAATCCCTTCTAGATTCTTCTAACACCTTCCTAATTAGCCTAATCCATCCCCTAAATATTGTCACATTCCTAAGCAACTTGGAGTCACTTCTCAAAGCCCTCAAAGTCTTTGAAAGGCATTTAAGGCTTTAAGTCTTCAAATGGTTAACCTCTAAAGTCTTCCAAACCATTAAAGGCTCTTACATAACCATTTATGGTTAACTCACCTTTTACCTTTGGTTAGAGGCTTTCCTCTAACTTAACCATCCTTTTGACTCATGGGTCTCTTCAAAGCATTTATTTCTTTGACTAGGGTAGCCATCATGTCCCCTCAAGCATTTAATGCTCCTTATCTCTCCTCTCAAGCCTCCTCATGGTGACACTTGTCAACATGGGATTGGGTTGAAAGTCTCACATGGATTGAATATCTTTCAATCCTAACCCTTGTTAAGATTGCTCAATCTTAACCCTTCACTTCCCCATTTCTTCTATAAATAGAACCCTTCTCCTCAAGCAAAGAAGGAAGCATTAGTGTATTGTTGTTATACTAGTATTAGCATAGAACTTTTTCATAGCATCACTATCTACACTTGCATAGCATTTATTTATCATTTTCAACCATCTTGAATCTCCATATGGCATCAATGGCTAGTGCTAAAAGCTGAGAGCTACACTCATGCGGAACTTGGAGAGGAGAGGAACAAGGGAGGAGCAACTATGAGCATCTTGATTAGCTATTTTATTCTATGTTTATATGCTTTCTATTTCATGCTTAATATCTCTCTTGATATACCTATTTAGGATAATCATTTGTTGCTAACACTAACATTTGTTTCTTGTGCTCTTGTGGGTGTTTCCATCAAATAGATTTTCTAATCCTTTTTGCAGAGCATCATTTGGTGAACCCGACATGAATCCAATAACTTTTTACTAAATTTTTGACTGTTTAGCTTGACTCACAGGTCATTCTCTTGCACTTTTGTTCTTAGTTTAGCGCCTTCACAAATTGATACTTTAGCGCTATTGTCTATACTGTTGGTCTTTCCTATTAAATAGCGCTTTTGTTTTCACACAGAGCAGTGCTATTGTAACAGAGAGTTGTAAGAAAATTCCTTGTAACCAAAAACCAAAACTTTTAGGCTTGTAGAAGCCCACCAAAACATGCGGATTTTTCTAACTAATTATCTTTTGTGCAGGTTTTAACTAACCCCTACAATAGGATTATTTTTAGCAATTTTAGCTTAGGAAATAAATTTGTTCATATTGCTAACTTTGTCTTTCAAGTTAGGATAAAATAAATTCATTTTCCTTTTGGGTTAAAATCAACTACACTTTCATTTGGAGTTTTAAAAAGAACCACATCTTTTGTTTAGAGCTCTAAAAAGAATCACACTTGTTCAAAGTTAAAAAGAATCACAAAAACATAAACACAAAATTATTTTTTGCAAAGTTAGGAACAAATTCTTTTGGTGCTTAAAATCAACAAGGCAAATTTTATTTCTTGCATCAAACTAAAATTCACAATCAACACTTCATTTTGTGCAAGTTAAAAAGAATCCCCAATTTGTCACAGTTGTTCTCAAATCAATTTACTTCAAGAAAAACGTGCTCTTAATTCAATTGACCAGGATTTCCAATTCCTAGATTACAACACATTTTGCCATTGAAGGATAAAAAGAACACCATGGTTGTTGGAGAAACATCTCCAATTAGATAGAACATCATTGCAATGACAAGTTAAAAAGAACAAGTGAATTTCATGTTTGGAACACTTGTGCAAAAGAGTTGGTCAAGTGGTCCTACTTCTAACACACACTATCCTCTCCCTTGGCTCTCGTGGTCCTAGGTGCAAAGAAAAGTGTTAGTAACAATCAAATTTTTATCTTTTTAAGAGAGGCCTGCCAAGGGATTGTTTACTCTTGGGAATGAGCTCGCGCAGTAAATCCTTCGAGCCACTGTAGAAATTGGGTGAGAGTGAAAGCTGTAGCCTTGGGTATAGTTGTTCCTACAGTGTAACTTGCCGAAAGGACAAATGGGCCCACCACAAGTTACAAGGCTCTTAAGTGAGTCACTGCAGAATGAACTTATATTCAAAGACATCAAAAATTACTAAACACCTTTAAGTAGTAGCCCACCAGTTCTATTGATTGAGGATATTTGTGATATAATCCAATGCAAGAGCATAGATGGTTTTGCTCCCAAGATACTCACCATACATATTTCCTTGAGTAAAAACATAGCTTTTTGAAATATCACTTGTGGCTTGATAAAAGTGGTGACTCCCCCATCATAGGGATCATCTATTTGTTGTGCTTGTGCAAGACTTAGTATATCACATCCTTACCTGCCACGGTGGGATTCATAAGGTATGTAGTACCAAAGTCAAAGAAATATCAAGATGTGGGCTGAATTTATCGCAACTGGCCATTTGACCTTAGGGATAAAAAATGTTTGAAGTGTTTTCATTTTAGTCAAGACCAAGTGCAAATTGAGCCAACTATAGGCTTTGGAAAGAAGAACACCTAAAATACACTTAAAAGGTCATGTAAGTCCAAAAATTGGGTTGATCTAGACTCATACTCATTTGTGCCTTTTGAGGCAACATGATTGTGTTTGTGTGCTTGCTTTGTTTTCTTGTCAAAGAAATATCAAAAATCAGTTCCAAAAACAAAGTGATTCATCCAACATAAAACCTTTTTTAAAATACCAACAAAGATCAAAAACAAAGAAAAGAGTATCAACATATATGACCATTCTTCACATCTTGAGAAGGAAGAATCTTCATAAACACATCAACTTGAAGAGAAGACCCTTAAGTTCAAAGGCTTTGATCAAGAGACATAAATTCTTCTATCTAAATAGATAAATCTTTGTCTCTCATAGAGCTTTTCTGCGTCACATGCGCCTTTATCTCCAAGGCAAATCAAACGAGTTTGATCCAGAATCATTGATTTGCAGAGCTTTTATGCAGTATAGAGATTTGAGTTATCACAAAAACTAAGGGGGAAAGATCAATCCCAACTTCTTCCCAAACATTTGTATCACATACAACATAGCTCGAGAAATGCCATCAACACCTGAAAGGGAAGAGGTAGAGTTTGTTCCATTTGTGACAAAAAGATTTTATTGAAGTTAAACATTTCATCCATTTCTTACCTTCACTTCATCACTTCATTTCAACTCTCAAAACATTAAGAGGTTCTTGTCCTAAGTTCTCTTCTGAAATATTGCTTGAATCAAACACAACAAATCACTTTTTAGATTGTTTCTACATCTAGGATAAGCTCATCCTAAGAGACATATCTACGCGGGTTAAAACTAGTGTATGAGTGAATCCTCTCATTACTAGGTAGTCAAATCTGTAACACATCTCAGATTTTTCTACACCTTATCACATCAAACCTTATAAAAAATAACAAGCAATTCAAGAAAGAATTTTGGTCACATTTACCTTTAAGTTCTAAAGATCCATATGCAAAACACTTCACCAAACATCAATCTTTCATTTCATCAACAACTCATCATCATTTTCACCCAACTTCAACAAAAACTTCTAAACCAAATGGCTCATACCCGAACACGGTCAAGGCAACGAGAAATGGAAATAGAAGAAGAAGAGGAAGAAAACATCAACGAATTCCAAGAAGCTCTTGGAGGAAACATGAATGAAGAAAATCCTAGTACTCCTAATCCTCAAGCAATAGAAAGGGCACAACACAACCCTCTCTTTAACAGACTTTTTGATGAGATACTCAAGAGTAATGTTGATGCTCACTTTTTGAGACTTGCTCAAGAGGGAGCCAAATTACCCTTAGACTTTGATGTTGCACAACTATGACAAGAATCAGAATGACAAAGTCACAATGAGGAAGAAAGAGGTAGAGATCCCATCAGACACAACTTTCCTTGAGGAAATCCACCACCTCCTCCTCTGAATGAAATAGAGATGTTAAGGTGACAAGTTGAAAATCTCGCCAAACAACTTCATAGTGGCGTGAAAACAAATCAGTTTTCACTTAATGTCATTTGTCCCTATCCCTTTGATAGGAATCTTTATATGCCACCTTTTCCATGAGGGTTTGAAACGCCCAAGTTTGAAAAGTATAGAGGAAAAGGAGATCCTCGCGATCATGTCAGAGAATTCCATTCAGCATGCCTAGAAGTGGCATACGAAGATACGTACCTAATGCGACTCTTTCCCCAGAGTTTGGGAGGAACAACCACATCATGGTTCTCCCGATTACCAAGTGGCATCAGGACCTTTGAGGAACTAATCCAGAAGTTCCTATCACATTATTCACACAATATTGAATGGGATATCACAATAGCTGATTTGTGCAACACTAAACAAAAACTAGGTGAACTATTCTCAGTCTTTCTGCAAAGATGACGTCAAATGTCTAGTAGACGTTCACTTCAATTACCAGAACGAGAATTAGTGGAAATATTTATTTCCAACTTAAACGATGAGATGGAATTTCACTTGGACCTCAAAGACACCGATTCCTTCAATGACATGATCACAAAAGGTTTAAAGTGTGAAAGGGTTCTCATCAAAAAAGGGCTAATCAAAATCTACAATGAGCCAAAGGATGCCCCCCATCCACATTTCAATAGTGACAAACCAAGCTTCTAGAACAAAAACAAGAATATCATCAATGACAGGGTTGTGGATGGCCGAACTATCAAAAGTGCACAACCTGTTGTTCGATTTGCAGGACAGAATCCCCCACCTAAGACTAACATAGTTGCTCCTCAAAATTAAGGCCGAATCACATCTCAGGATGAACCCAGACAACGTCAACAAAAACCAAAGCGAACGTACACTCCCTTAGGGGAACCCATCGAAACAGTGTTACGACAGTTGGTTTCTTAAAATCTGGTCACCTTACCCAGAACATCAAACTATGAACCACAAGTTAAACTGACATGGTGGAGAGATACTGAACACTGTGATTTTCATCAAGGAAAAGGACACAAAACAAGCAATTGTAATAGATTAAAAGATCTTATTCAAGATCTTATTGACTGAGGTGATATTGAAATCGAAGGACATGATCCAAAGACAAAAAACAATGATCATCTGATGTTCAAGAATCCCCTTCCATCACAAGATCAAAGGGGTCCTTCCACTTCCAAGAGAGGCACTAATACCAAAGACTATATGCAAGCTGCGTATAATTATACTATAAACCACTTATATGATGCCAGTGAACAAATTGCAACCATTACTATCAAAAATCCTAGTTATGATTGCAATGTTGTTACACGTCGCGGCAAGGTCACCATCAAAGTGGTTCCACAAGGCACCACATCTATACCAAAGCAGTACAATCTTGTGGACCAGTTAGATAAAACACCCACACTCATATCTATCCTAGAACTATTGTGCTTATCTCCATCTCATAAAACTATATTGGATCAAGCTCTCCAAGAGGCGTTAGTCCCTGCAAATTTGAACACAGATCAGTTCCAGGCCATGGTCGGAAACCTAAAGTCATCACCATGTCTCACTTTCTCTAAAAGTGAGTACTCTTCCTTCTAGCAACCTCATAACGCTTCACTCCACATTGAAGGGTTCATTAACCAGCATAGGATCAAGCGAGTCTTGATCGATAATGGAGTAGGCCTAAATATTTGTACACTGCAATTGGTTATAACATTGGGATATGCCATTGAATTAGTGGATCCTCGCAAGAAGATCACAATCAAAGCTTATGATGATGCAGAGCGTTCATCCAAAGGGGCTGTGGTACTACCCATCCGAGTGGGCCCGGTGGTGAAACACATCATCTATTAGGTGTTGTACCTTCCTCTTCCATACAATTTGTTGTTGGGAAGACCTTGGATACATGCCATGCAAGCTGTTCCATCCACTTACCATCAGTGTATCAAGTTCCCACATAATGGTGTGGAAATTACAATCCTGGGAGATGCAAACCCCTTTGCATATTGTCATAACATAAACCATCAACCAGAGATTACCGTTCCCAGTAATAGAGAAGCCATCTCATCCACCTCATATGTAAGTCTAGCCTCTCTTTCCAGTTCAAACACTCTTATACCCAAACAAGAGAAGCTCAAAATGAAAATAACAGAGGAAGGTCCTGGGGAATACAATCTAAGCCAACTATTTTGTGTAGGACAAATACCCACTTCCCCAAGAACTCATGGTAAACCATAGCAAGTACTTCATACACCAGCAGTCACACCAGCATGCACTTTGACACCTTTCATCCTTGGAAGGAGTCAAGAAGAGGAAACCAAAGATGAAGATGTAGCAGCATGGATCTATAAGGATCCTATCACCACCGACATTCCACCAATAAAGCTTCCCACATATCAATATGGCAAAGGTCTTCTCATTATGCAAAGAATGGGATATGATGGACAAAGTGCTTTGGGATATTGCAAACAAGGGTGACATGAGCTGCTACTGTCGGAATTGCAACCCAAAAACAACGCGGGCCTAGGCTTTCAAAGAGAGATCTACCCTAAGCTCAAATTCAAAGGAAAACCTAGCAAACCGTTGTATCAACCTACTACAAAGAGGCTGCCTTTGATTATAAAAGCAACACCCCAGAACATAACAACTATCCCATCAAAGCTAGAAATACCAGCAAAACCATCTGCAACACCAGTTGTCCCATCAATCAAGCTAGTAACACCATCAACGACAATCACATCAAAGACACCCCTAGCAGCAACAACTGTATCCGAACCCCTCGCAGTATCTACGACGTTAACAGTTCCAATAGAAGCAACAGAGACAACACTACCAATGCTCCCCGTATTGGATTCATTGATCCCATAATCCTTCCTGCAACACTAATTATACCTGCAGTATTTGACTCAAAGGATATCCCAATACGATACAGTAACCGGTTAATAGAAAGTGACTTAGAAACTGACTCACATGAGTGGGAATTTGATTCAGTATAGCTTAACACTTTAGATGAGGAAGACACATCACTACCTCCACCTCGCAAAGACATCCCTGTTTACGGAGAAGCACAAATAAAAACCACTTGGATTCCTGAACTAGAAACGTCTTCCACAGACCCTACGTCACATCGTGTACCTGATTTTGAGAGGGAGAGTACCATCGACGACCTTACCCATAATGTCTTAATCCTCGCTGAAACATCTCATGAACTGAACCTAATCGATGAGGTAATGCCCATTATCCATCCTGAACTCATCAAATGGAACCAACCTAATCCCCCATGTCTTGACCTTTTCCAAAACAATGAGGCAATCATTGACTTCTTGGAATTGCAGGATAACATACCAACCGGGGATCATAAAGCTGGATTCACCATAGAACTTAATAGCACCGCATACTTTGGGGTGGATGCCAAACCTTTCAGCTACAAAAATATAACAATAAAACATGGATCTTCCAGTGAAAACCACACTGTGGCACTATTTGATCCCACAAAAGTAAAAAGAAAGAGTGTATCCAATGGTGAAAACCTCTCTGAGGTGCCCAAGGATAAAAGGTTTGACATCCTTCCCTCTAGTACACAGCAAGAAAGATCAACGATTCTGATCGAGGAAACACAAGAATACAACATAGGGACTCCTGAAACTCCTCACCTCATACATCTGGCATCTCTTTTGACTCCAGAGGAAGAGCCCAAGTTTGTCAAATTCTTCCAAAAGTGCTAGATTAACTTTGTATGGTCATATGCAGACATGCCTGGTCTTGATCCAGATTTAGTCATGCATCACCTCATAGTAGCAGAAGGAGCCAAGCCTGTCAAGCAGAAGCTTCGTAAGATGCATCCTCAGATTGCAGTATTAGTCAAAGTAGAACTTAAGAAACTCCTGGATGTCAGCTTCATTAGACCCATTGATTGTGCGGATTGGATATCCAACATTGTGCCTATCGCCAAACCAAAAGGGGGCATTCGCATTTGTACTAACTTCAGAGATCTAAATAAGGCATGTCCTAAGGATGACTTTCCCCTACCAAATATCGACATCATAGTAGACTTGACAACAGGACATGCCATGCTTTCACTAATGGATGGCTTTTCAGGGTATAATCAGATAAAGATCGCATTGGAGGATCAACATAAGATGGCCTTCACATGTCCATGGGGAACCTACTGCTAGGATGTAATGCCTTTTGGTCTAAAGAATGTAGGAGCGACCTATCAGCGAGCAATGACCACCATCTTCCATGACATGATGCATACCATAATGGAAGATTATGTTGATGACTTACTGGCAAAATCACTCACAAGAGAAGGTCATTTGAACAAATTAGAGAAAATCTTTGATAGATTAGAACAATATCATGTTCGACTCAACCCAAAGAAATGTGTCTTTGGAGTAACCTCAGGGAAACTTCTAGGATACATTGTCTCAAGCAAAGGCATTGAGGTCAATCCAGCAAAGGTCAAAGCAATCATGGACATGCCACCACCAAAGAATATCAGTCAGCTAAGGACATTACAAGGACGCCTTCAATGCATTCGAAGATTCATTGCACAATTGGCTGATAAGTGTCACCCATTCACACATTTTCTACATAAGAACATCTGCTTTCAATGGGATGCCAGATGCCAGCAAGCATTACAAATTCTTAAAGACTATCTCATGAATACACCATTGTTGATCCCACTAGATCCAAGTAGACCGTTATTACTCTATATCTCAGCAACAAGTACAACATTGGGTGTACTACTGGCACAACATAATGCAGAAGGGAAAGAATGTGATGTTTACTACATCTCTTGCACACTGGTTGGCTATGAACTCAATTACACACCTATTGAGCGAGCTTGCCTAGTAGTAATCTTGGCAGCCACTAAACTGAGGCACTATCTATTGACACACAAAGTACAACTCATTGCAAAGATTGATCCACTCAAGTACTTACTTAGCAAAGCAGCATTGATAGGCCGCTTGGCCAAATGGGTGATGATTCTAAGTGAATTTGACATCGAATATGTGAACAGTAAGGCTATCAAAGGTCAAGTCATTGCAAATCAATTGGTTGATGCACCTCTCATAGGTGATTGTCCTCTCATTTCCAATTTTCCAGATGAAGAACTATTCATGATCACAGAAGCACAACCATGGAAGCTATACTTTGATGGTTCATACACTAGGCATGGCTCGAGGGCAGACATTCTGTTTATCACACCTCAAGGTGACAGCATCTTGAAGTTCTACAGGCTCACATTTCCATGCACAAACAACATAGCTGAATATGAGGCCTTGATCACAGGACTCAGGCTAGCCATATAATGGAAGTTACAAGAACTACAAGTATACGATGACTCACAATTGGTCATTCGATAGGAAACAGATGCATATCAAACCAAGGATGATAAACTCATGCCATACAAGAAAATGGTGGATAGTCTAAAAGCATCATTTACTACAATTACCTTTGAGCAGATACCAAGAGATTAGAATCGAGCTACTGACGCTATGGCAACTATTGCATCTTTCCTAGATCTTCCACAGAATTCAACACGCTACGAGTTCTTGGTAGAACAACTTTGGATCCCCGCTTATGATATCCCCAAATTTGAGATGATATGTCATCTTGTTGGTTCTGAATCCCCATGGTACGGTGAGTTCTATACCTAGCTCCGTGATCACACCCTTCCTCCTAACCAATCAAATAACCAACGTAAAACTTTCATTTGCCAAACTGCTCGATATACCATTATTGCTGAAACCCTATACCGACGTAGTCTTGATGGTACTCTCCTTCGATGTCTAGAACAAGATGAGATAACAAAGGCCTTGGAAGAGGTACATGAAGGAATTTGTGGGACTCACTCAAGTAGTCCGTCACTAGCCAAGAAACTCCTACGCAATGGATACTGTTGGCCATCTATGGAAAAAGACTCCTACTACTTTGTTAGAAAGTGCAAGAAATGCCAAGTTCATGGAGACCTGATACATGCACCAGCACAAGAATTGCAACCAATCACAACACCATGGCCCTTTTATCAATGGGGACTTGACCTTGTGGGTAAAATCCATCCATCTTCATCCAATGGTCACAAATTCATTATTACCGCCACCAAATACTTCACAAAGTGGATCGAAGCTATTCCACTTACCCAAGTCATCGGCAAACAAATCGCCTCATTCATCCTTAATTGCATCATCTGTCGGTATGGTGTACCCATGTCCATCATCATAGATAACGGTCTTCCTTTCAAAAATCAAGATGTCCACGAACTCTGTGAGAAGTTTCACATCCAACACCGTTTTTGCATGCCCTATTACCCACAAGGAAATGGTCAAGTAGAAGCATCAAACAAAAACATATTGAGAATCCTCAAGAAGACAGTCAATGATGTCGGTCATGATTGGCATGTTCAACTGAATCCAGTACTATGGGCATATCGAACTAGCATTTGAACCCCTACAGGCGCAACTCCTTACTCACTAGTCTATGGTGCGGAAGCTATCCTTCCTATTGAGGTCGAGATACCATCTCTATGAGTTTCCTTGCATAATCTTATAGATGACGAAGCCTACAGAGTATCCCATCTTCAGGACTTAGAGTTACTTGATGAGAAACGACAAGCTGCATACAATCACCTCAAAGCCTATCAGTAGCACATGAGCAGAAGCTATAATCATCGAGTTAGACCTCGTACATTTGAGGTAGGTGATCTTGTTCTCTGAGAAAATCCTCATAACCAACCCAATCGAGAACATCAGGGAAAGTTTGAATCAAATTGGCTGGGTCCATATGTTATCAATGCTGTATTTGGGTCCGGGGCATATCAGTTGGCTACTTCAGAAGGAGAACTGCTAGTAGATCCGATCAACAGCATGCACCTCAAACGGTTTTATACATGAGTTGCATAGAGAATTAGGCTCCCATACATACCAGAAAAATACCAAAAACATTCAGAAAAATGTCCTGAAGATATACATCAAAAAAAAAGAGATCATACATCCAAACGGTCAACAACCACTCCGGTGGCACCTTGGATAAGTGCGATGGTGAAAACCTGGCAAACAGGTGCCACTCGTAATGGCTATGGCTCTATTATGTTTCAGGCTTGTTGCAATCACATCCATCCGTCTGAATCATGGCTTGTTATTGATCTGCACTAAAAAGAAAGTACTTCATGCGTTTTGCACCTGCTTTTTCATAGTCATGTCTAAACTGGGGGCAATGCCCTTACCCTCTTTTGATGGAAATGGATTCTACATTACTTGTGATTCGTTGGGTTATTCATTCAAAACTATCTCACAAAAATCCAAAAAAACATTCAAAACAATCATCAAAATACCAAAAACATTCAGAATCACAAAATCCAAAAATAATAGAAAACATGAAAATAAAAAAAAAACATGGCACCACATTGTACATACTCATCTGGGCAGATACCATGCAAACATTGTGATATACTCCACAAAATGCCCACTTATCAATCAACCAAACAATCAACATCAACACTCAAACTATCTTCAACAAGGATGCATCCTTCCTTACCAAAACAGCGACAAAATAACATTTTCTTTGACAAGAAAATTATGTTTAAGCTAGCAAATACTTGGTTGTTTTGTAGGTTATTCATTCATGTATATATATCAGGTTCCTATGCCACTCCAGGATATCCACAAGTGATTAGAGTAGTCGAAATGGTCCCTACAACATTGTTTGTATGTATTCTGTGAATTATTCCGATGAAATTCTGGGGCATGTACTAATGGTGTCTACGTGGGAAGTTCACTAAGTCACATGATCTTATGCGAAATACAGTCATAGATCACTACGGCTTGCTGACTACAGCGTATACCTCGACCATATGAGCATGAACCATTATTGAGGATCCATATTCTTTATTCTTTATATATGTTGTTTGCGTGCAGGTACTATGCTCCATCTTTTGTTCCTACTACCTCATCCATGCTCGATAAGGTTTTATCTCTTATTACGGTATGAACTTGTCTTAGGATATGATCAGCTCAAGATCAAGGAGGATGATCCAAGTCATGCATGAAAGGAGATAATCCTTATCTGTTCTGCAAGCAATACTCAGGTCAACTTGATCCATTATATCAAGTTGCTTGTATTAACTTGCTATATCAAAATCCATGTAAGGAATACCCAGGTCATCTTGAATCATTATGTCAAGTTGCTTGTATTTTCTTACAACATTTTAAAGCTCAATGTTGAAAAATAAAGCACTATGAATCGTCATCTCATCTCATCTATATATTGCATTCCATTGCATTCCATCCATCCATACATTCATAAATAACTGCATATCATTCATACATAGTAATGACAATGGATACTCTATTTTCCTATTCTTCCATAGGAATGAGTCATAGGTCCTCCATTTCTTCTATCTAACATCGAACCCCCCCTCACCCTCCCCATCTCGATAATTAGCATCACATACCCTACAACATGTCCCAATGAACCTAATCAAGCCACGTTCATCACCATCCATCTCTAAATAGGAGGAATTGCATTTCCCATCCTCAGTCATCCAATAAGCCAAGCAAGTAACTCTATTTGCACAGGTATCTCGACTCACGCACACCTAGACTATCAACAGATACTCTGATCAAGTATCTTCGGGTCTCAATAGGTAATTGATCATGGTAATCCGAGACTACATCAGGCATTTATCATAATGACCTAGTCTCAACGGGGCTGCTATGATTAACCACAACCATCCATCACATGCACACACTATCAATTGATCAACCAATCAAACATAATCCAATAGACAATTACATCAATTGTCTAAGTCTCAACGAGTATTTTGCTTCAAATACCTTGACTTCATCAGGCAATTACATCAATTGTCTAAGTCACCCATAGGTCACTTTGATTCACTTACTCAGACTTTATCCTGTCCAAGCGAACAACTGACCTCAATTGTCATGCTTTGACTTGACCGGGGCAATTAAACCAATTGCACCAGATTGTCCAACCACT
Source organism: Cryptomeria japonica (assembly GCF_030272615.1). Classification (NCBI taxonomy): domain Eukaryota; kingdom Viridiplantae; phylum Streptophyta; class Pinopsida; order Cupressales; family Cupressaceae; genus Cryptomeria; species Cryptomeria japonica. Next base: position 39,518,878 of record NC_081408.1, read on the forward strand.
TTTGATCAATTGTATAGTATCAATCAAAAGCACAACACCACATTTGCACCGTATCTCCTGCATAACCTATGGGTACTCACTGGCTTGCCATTTCTCCGTATTCACTCTATTTTCTTCCATTCTTTCACCATTATTGCTAATTTCTTCTATTCTACTTCCCCTCCACTTCTCGTTCTTTTTCGAGAGATCGCCCGATTTTTTGAAAATTTTCGGCCCATCTCTTGAGGGGGCATACCACCCACTAAATTAAATTTTATGGGGTATATTTCTTCACACCTATTTTTCTTTCTTTAAAACGACGTGATAAAACCGCACCGTCTCAAAGAGGGGCAAATGTAGTCACATAAATATGTCCACTTAATTAAATGAATATTTAGTATTTATCTGATTATTCAACCATCAATCAATAATTAATTAAATTAATATTTAATTAATTCATCTTAACCCCCTTCTCCTATTAATTAAATAAATTATTCAATTTATTTGATTCAATTCACTTAACCAAATTCAAACCATTAATTAAATAAATAAATCATATTTATTTAATTAAATCCTCTCTCACATTGAAATAAATTAATATTTGTTTAAATCCAAAATTCACATTCACATTTAAATAAATTAATATTTATTTAAATATCTATCCAAATGCAAATTACACCATTTAATTGAAATAAATGATTTTATTTTAATTGAAAATCCCAAAATTCCTCCCACTTGCATTCTCCTACAAAACCCACTTGCATGCCTAAATCCCTTCTAGATTCTTCTAACCCCTTCCTAATTAGCCTAATCCATCCCCTAAATATTGTCACATTCCTAAGCAACTTGGAGTCACTTCTCAAAGCCCTCAAAGTCTTTGAAAGGCATTTAAGGCTTTAAGTCTTCAAATGGTTAACCTCTAAAGTCTTCCAAACCATTAAATGCTCTTACATAACCATTTATGGTTAACTCACCTTTTACCTTTGGTTAGAGGCTTTCCTCTAACTTAACCATCCTTTTGACTCATGGGTCTCTTCAAAGCATTTATTTCTTTGACTAGGGTAGCCATCATGTCCCCTCAAGCATTTAATGCTCCTTATCTCTCCTCTCAAGCCTCCTCATGGTGACACTTGTCAACAGGGATTGGGTTGAAAGTCTCACATGGATTGAATATCTTTCAATCCTAACCCTTGTTAAGATTGCTCAATCTTAACCCTTCATTTCCCCATTTCTTCTATAAATAGAACCCTTCTCCTTAAGCAAAGAAGGAAGCATTAGTGTATTGTTGTTATACTGGTATTAGCATAGAGCTTTTTCATAGCATCACTATCTACACTTGCATAGCATTTATTTATCATTTTCAACCATCTTGAATCTCCATATGGCATCCATGGCTAGTGCTAAAAGCTGAGAGCTACACTCATGTGGAACTTGGAGAGGAGAGGAACAAGGGAGGAGCAACTATGAGCATCTTGATTAGCTATTTTATTCTATGTTTATATGCTTTCTATTTCATGCTTAATATCTCTCTTGATATGCCTATTTAGGATAATCATTTGTTGCTAACACTAACGTTTATTTCTTGTGCTCTTGTGTGTGTTGCCATTAAACAGATTTTCTAATCCTTTTTGTAGAGCATCAATCATTATCAGGTACATGAAAAGAAATTTGAGCACACAAATTCTTATATCTACCAATGAAATCAATCACTTTTTCTTTAACACCTTGTTTACAATGCATTAAATTAGTGAAAGGGATTTTAGGACCAATGTTGTTTTGAAATTGTTGGATGAAAGCATTTGCTAGTTGTTGAAAAGAATAAGAAGGCAAAGAGAAATACCATTGTAAAGCCTTATCTCTTAGTGGTCTTGTAAATAATTTTGCAACCAATCATTGATCATAAGTAAAATCAATACACAAGGTTTGAAATATTTTGACATGAGTAAGAGGATTACCTTTTCCATTATAGAGTTCCGATTGAGGGATCTCAACATGTTTAGGTGGCACAACTTTAACAATATCAAGAGAAAGTTGGCTCACAACATCAAAGGTGGGCACACTAAACTTGGATTGACCCATGGAAGCAATTTGTTGTTGTAAGGAAGACACGGTTTGAGCAAGATTGTTGATTGTCATTTCGGTGGAAGAATTGATGTTAGACATAGGTGATTGGGAAGGTGGTGTGATGTTGTTGAAAGAAGGCATGGATTGAGAATAAGGTGGTGGGACATTATGATAAGTCGGCATTGGTGATGAGTGGGTAGGAAAAGGGACACTTAAAGGAGGAATAAAGTTGCTAAAGGAATTACCCCCTCGTGTCACACTAATTGGGTGAGGAATAGTAGGAACACTCATGGAAGACATAGGTAAAGATGGAGGATTAAATGAAGAAGAATGATTGCCCCCATGACCTATGGTTGTAGGAATGACATTTTGGGTTGAAGTAGCCATGATGTTGGAGGTGAAGGTAGGAATATTTGTCATAGGATTAATCAAAGGAATAGAGGAATTGACTTGTGTTGAAGGTTGTAAGTAACCTAGGGTTTCAGCACAACTCTTGATAGGCATGACATTAGAATCAACAATATGTGCAATGCCACGCAATATATCAATTCCATTATTATCAGTTTGAAGCATGCATTTAAGACCTTCAATTAATGGAAGAGCTTCACTATTAGGGTATTCTTGGGACATCCATTGTTGAAAGATATCAAATTGATTGTCCAATGTGGAAAGTTGATCTAAAGAAACCCTAGTTAAAGCTTCTTCTTCATCATGGGATCCATCAATGGGGTGAATAAGCACATGATTAGGATGGGAAGAATTAGCATGCTCCTCATTAAAGAAGTCACCCAAATTAGGCTCCATCTCCTTGGTAATGAAACCTTGGGATGCCTTAATTCTAATGCTTCGTCTAACGGGGATAGGATAGGTAGGACTAATAGTGGTTAAACTCATGCACTAGAGGGAAAATTTGAATTTTTAATTGTAGAACAAAGCTTACAAAATTGAGTAATGCAAAATTCAAGAAAATAATGATTACACAATTTGAACTTTGTTGGAGGAGGAGGATGACACAATTTCCAAAAATGAAAGGAAATTGGAATTTTAAAATTAGGGCCAAGGAAATACCATTTAATTTTTAAATATGAATTTTTAAAATCAGGGCAGACTATAATTAACCTCTTAATTTTAAAAATTTTCTTGAAAGTTGAAATGTTCAATTTTGAAGGTATTTTCGAGTCTAGAGGGATCAAAAATCGATAAAATCAGCTAATCTTCTGGATTTAGGCTATTAAATACAATCATAACAGTCTCCCAAAATTTTGAGAAAAAAGCCGAGGACCGTGGCGGGAACTCACATGGTTCGACCAAATTTTTTCAAAATTTTCAGGGATGGATATTACGATGGTTTTAAAGCTAACCCCTAAAAATTGGCGAATTTTACGATCTCTAGATGGGCGAAATGAAGGCGCAAATGTGAAAATAGGACCATATTAGGGTTTTGAAGAAAAAGAGAAATTGAATTGGAATTTTGAAAAAGCTCAAACCTAATGGATAGGGACACCTTGGAAAATGTTTTGAAATCTGAATGTAAATGAAATTGATTTGAAATTCACACAAAATCCAATTAATTTTAAAAATTAGGGTTTGATGACCTAACCACTTAATTTTGAAATTTGAATTTTGGGAAAAGGGGGGAAATTGAAAATCTGAATTGTAGGAGCGAAGACAAATTTGAGAACAATCAAAAATCTAAAAATTAAATGGAAATCCAATTTTTGCACAAGTTCAAGATGATGTTTGAAAATTAGGGTTTTAACAAGGAACCACTTAAATTTGTAAATTTTAATTGCAAATTGAACAAGACAATGAGGAAATTGAATTTGATGATCAAAACAATTTTTCAGATCTAAGATAACCACAAGCAATTTTTACAAATCACGAGTTCAATTTTAATTTTAAAAACTAGGGTTTTTAATGAATTAACCACCAAGTTTGCAGAAATTTGAAACTTGTAAATGAAAAATATGAAATTTTGTTCAAAGGAAAGCATGCAAGATGTCGAGTTCATCAAAATGTTGTGAGAGTTGAGAAATACAACACCATAGGAGCCCAAATGATCTCTGCAAGCTGAATAAACCTGTTACAAGAAGAAGCAAGGAAGCAACAGAGAAAATAATAAACATAGGAAAAATGCTCAAGAATATGAGAGATCTGTATTCACAAAAAAGTGTAATAGAATAATGATACAAAAGAAAAGATTCAACCTCTAATAGGTCAAAAAACCCTAGGCTTGCATATAATAATTAATAAAAGAATTAATTATTATGCACCTAATGTTAGCTTAAGTGTAAAAGAGATAAAGGGGAACTTAATTAATTAAATAAATATCTTTTAATTGATCAAGTAAAGACCTGATTACTCTAACACCCCCCCCTTAAGCTAGACTTAGGGAGAAGCTAAAACCTAGAACAACTACTAAAAGCAGAAAAGATGGGTCCTGACAACGAGGCCTGATCAGGTACCCAAATACAAGGAAATCTCTATGAAACGGAGAGAAAGGAGAAAACCTAATGGGAGAAAACTCCTCTCCAAAAAGAGAAAAGAACATGCTGAAAGAAATAAGAAGGAAGGCCTCATAAAGACCCCCCAAGGACAACTTCCTTCACCCCAAGCATAGAGTGCAACTAAAGATAGCGCGATGATGCAAAAGGTTTTGTGAAGATGTCTGCAACCTGCTCAGCAGTGGGAATGTACTAAAAAATGAGAGAACAATCCTGAATCAACTGGCCAATGAAATGCATGTGAAGCTGAATGTGCTTCGTCCGCTGATGCTCCACTGGGTTGTGAGAAATGTGAATAGCACTCTGATTGTCACACCAAAGAATAGTGGGACTATCAGGAGAAAAGCCAAACTCAGTCATCAACTATCGAAGCCATAAGATCTCCTGACTTGCGAGCACAACAACTCGGTACTCAGCCTCTGTAGATGATAATGCATGAGGACTTTGCTTCTTTCAAGACCATGTGATAGGACTAGAGCCAAGATAAAAAATAAACCCAGAAGTAGAATTTTGATCATTGACATCACCAGCCCAGTCTGAGTCAGTGTAGCCAACAATGTGAGGTTCCTCTGATGTGTAGTGAATGTCATGAGAAATGGAGCCCTGAATGTACTGTAAAGTATGTTTGGCAGCTTGCCAATGACTCTCATGAGGATCATGGGAGAATTGAGAGAAAAGGCCAACCGCAAAGGAAAGGTCAGGATGAGTGTGTGTTAGGTACAACAAACTGCCAACCAACTGCCTATAAAGAGTAGAATCTACTGAAGGAGTGGAGCAAGTAGTAATCAAAACAACCCCTAACTGAAAAGGAGTGGGGGCAGGCTTGCAATCAAGAATGCCAAAGTGTTGAAGCATGTCAAGATCATACTTCTTCTGGTAAATGGAGATCCCATCAAAAGACTGAATCACCTGAAGACTAAGAAAATAGTGCAAAAGCTCGAGATCTGTCATCTCAAACTGGTCCATCAAGGCTCGCTGAACATATAGCACAAGAATCAGGATCTCACCCTCAAGATGTTGAATGTACACTGTTTGATCGGAATGACAACGTGTGAAATTAGTGGAGAGCAAGAATGAGTCCATCTTATCATACCAAGCCCGAGGGGCCTGTTTGAGACCATACAATGAATGTCGAATTCTACAAACCAAAGAACTATCCTGCACAAATCCTTGAGGCTGCTACATATAGATTTCCTCTTGTAGGTCCCCATGTAAGAAAGCACTCTTCACATCCATCTTTAAAAAATGGGCCATCCCCTACAAGATGCAAGGGATAGTACAAAGTGAATAGAGTTCATCTTGGCAACATGGGAAAATCTCTCAGAGTAATCAATACCCTCAACTTGTGAGAAACCCTTCGCAATAAGACGTGCTTTGTACTTATCAATCAATCCATCAACAACATACTTAGTGCGATACTGTTAGGACCCAGAGGCAACTGAGAGGGGGGGGGGGGTGAATCAGTTGTCTATTAATTTCAACCCAAATATAACTTAACCAAACTTAATGCATAATACCGGTAAACCAAAATTTATGCTGGTAGATAGTTTAGCAGTTAATAACAGTACGGGTAAAGTTTAATGCATGAAACAGAAAGACAAATAACATACACAACACATAACACAGTTATTTGTACGTGGAAACCCTGTAAGGGGAAAAACCACAGTGGGAAACCTTACCCACAATCAGATGATACTACTGTAGATAGTATGTGGGTACAATATGGGGTTTGCACATGCCAAAAGGCCAACTGCCTTGAGCTCACTACTCAATCACAAAATGGGAGTCACACTGACTACAATTGGATGGTTAAATCCAATGATAATGTACTGCACAAAATAGCATCTTCATATGCTGGATTCAGTATCGGTTAAGCTCTACTTGCCTTCTTCATACCTTCCTTGAATCGTCAAATGATGTCTGCATGTATAGCTCTGCTTATATTCACATATACCTTATTACAATCCTTTTTCCACTTCACTACTTAATCTCATAAATGAGATCTTACATATATACCAAAACCTAAGACCAAAAGTGTAGGTCGGCGTACAAATAATATTACAATAAAATCAATTACAAATGAATCAATATGTGAAGCATTATGTTGGCTCAATTCATTTACAATAATAACCGATCATCTCCATAACATGTCATGTTGATCTGGAATAGATAATGCTTGTCGGTCCATAACCTAGACCTATTTGCCGGTAATAGCAAATATGCAAACTCGATTAGATCAATGACCAAATCACCAAAATAAAGTGTCCAAACAATGTCTTCGACATAACCAAGTAATCTCCAGATGATAACAGATCATCTTCAATGCCAGTGAACAATATAACCTGTCGGTGAACCAGATACTGGTGAATGTGCATAAGTCACTGAACATGTCGGTGAACATAACCAAAGATCTTCGAGTGCTGATAGGTGTTGATAAGTGTTGACATCAATGACAAAACCAATGCAACACATCCAAAATACCAAAAATCTCCCCCTTTTGCATTGATGGCAACACAAGATGGAAACACCATCTAAGTGCTAAAGTAGAAATGTCAAAAACCAAAAACCAACAATCTCCCAAAGAGATCATTAACCAGAAATTAAAATACAAAATATCTCTCCCCTAGTAATAATCTCTCCCCAAAGATAATGTGTTTTTCCATAGATATATCTCCCCCTTTGACATCAAATTGCAAAGCAATACAAAAACCAGATAAAACAATTCATAGAACTTATTACAAAATACCAACTACTCCCCCTGAGAAGTAGTTCTCCTCATCAAAGCGAGAAAAAAGATTTCTTTGTTAATTCTGTCGGTTTGATGCCAAGCATCAACTATCAAAGTCTCTACTAGTGAGGGTATAACTCCAAGCTGATCTCTGAGATATTCAAAAGTTTCCTTAGGGAAAGGCTTAGTAAAAACATCTGCAATCTGCTCTTTAGTATTCACATAAACCAATTTCACTTCTTTCGCTTCAACATTCTCTTTTAGAAAATTGAATTTGATAGAAACATGTTTAGTTTTAGAGTGAAATACTAGATTCTTAGACATATCAATTTCTGCCATGTTATCACAGTAAATGGTTATAGGTTCTTTGCATTTTACCTTTATGTCCTTTAGCATTTGCTTAATCCATAATACCTGTGTACAATTAGTTGCTGCTGCAACATATTCTGATTTTGCTGTTGATAGAGATGTACAACTCTATTTCTTGCTCAACCATGAAATTAGTCTGCTGCCAAGAAAAAATGCTCTGCTGGTGGTGCTTTTTCTATCATCAACATCTCCTACCCAATTAGCATATGTGTGTGCACATAAATCAAAATTTTCATCTTTAGGATACCATAAACCAAGATTTGTTGTGTCTTGTAGATACAGGAAAATCCTTTTCACTGCTGATTCATGATTTTCCTTAGGATTACTCTGAAATCTTGAAACAATACATACTGCATTTATAATATCAGGTGTTGTTTGTGTCAAATACAGTATACCTCCTATCATAGATTTGTACCTTATCAGATTAACAGGTGCTGATTCATCCTTCAAAGATAGTTTGTCAGTTGTAGTCATCGGTGTGCTTACTGGTTTAGAGTTTTCCATGCCAAATTTCTTAAGTAGTTCCTTCAAGTACTTTGATTGATTTATGAATATATCTTTATCAGTTTGTGAAATTCGCAATGCTAAAAAGAAATTTATCTCTCCAATCATAGAAATTTCAAATTCTTCCTACATCTTATTAGAAAAGTCTTTACACAATCCATCTTCTCCTCCAAAAATGATATCATCAACAAAAACTTCAATAACCATGATGTCATCATTAGTCACTTTGTAATATAGGTTGTTGTTAGCATTACCTTTAGTGTAACCAAGCTTCAAAAGATATTTGTCCAATCTAGCATACCAAGCTCTAGGAGCTTGCTTCAATCCATATAAAGCTTCCCTTAACCTGCAAACCATATCTTTGTCATCTGTCAAAGAAAATCCATCAGATTGTTCAATATAAACTTCCTCTTCAAGATCACCGTTTAGAAATGAACATTTAACATCCATTTGATATACTTTATAGTTCTTGTGTGCTACAAAAGCTAATAATAATCTGACTACCTCAATTCTAGCTACCGGTGCAAAGGTTTCATTATAATCAATTCCTTCCTTTTGAGAATATCCCTTACATAGTAATCTTTCTTTGTTTCTGATTACCTTACCATCTTCATTAAGTTTATTTCTGAATACCCATTTAGTTCCAATTACATTTTTGTCTTTAGGTCGGGGAATCAATGTCCATGTGTTATTCTTTTGAATTTGTTCCAATTCATCTTCCATAGCTTTAATACAATGTTTATCTTCACATGCCTCAATAACAGATGTAGGTTCAATTTGAGAAATTAGACATACCTCTTCATTTGTCAGTCTTCTTCTTGTCATAACTACTTGATATTTGTTCCCAATTATCTGACTTTTAGAGTGATTCAATCTTACATACCTAGGTGTATTCACTTGCTGCTGTTCTTCAGTCACTCTGGAATTCTCAGATGATGCCAGTGTGACTGGATCAACATTTTGTACCTGTGTACTCATTGTAGGTTCATTTGTGATTATCTCAATTGTCGGTTTAGAGTCCATTGACCTTGAATTACTTCTAAACTGTTCATCAATCTTCACATTTGCACTTTCAATAATTTTCTACAACCTTTTGTTATAACATCTATATGCCTTGCTCTTAGATGAATAACCAATAAATATTTCTTCATCACTTCTAGGATCAAATTTTCCAATATACTCATCTCTCCTAATATAACATTTGCTTCCAAATATTTTTAAATATTTAAGAGTAGGAGTATTACCAAACCATAGTTCATGAGGGGTCTTACCGGTTTCACCTTTTATGTGAACTCTGTTGAATGTATAAAAAGTTGTATTGACTGCTTGTATCCAATATACATGAGGTAGGTTTACTTTAGATATCATGCTTCTAGCTGCATCCAAAATAGTTTTGTTCTTTCTTTCCACAACTCCATTCTGCTGGGGTGTCCGAGGTGCTGATAATTGTCTTCTGATTCCATTCACTTCACAGAATGTATTAAATTCCTTAGATGTGAATTCACCTCCTTGATCTGATCTCAAACATTTGATTTTCTTACCGATTTCATTCTCTACCATCACTTTGAATATTTTAAATTTCCCAAAAGCTTCTGATTTTTCCTTGAGAAAAGTAACCCAACACATTCTAGAATAATCATCAATGATTATCATAAAATATCTATCTCCTCATAAACTTCTAGTTCTCATTGGACCACATAAATTAGGATGAATTAAGTCAAGAACATTATTAGATTTCTCTGGAATACTTTTAAAAGTTTCTCTAACTTTCTTTCCAAATTGACATTCCTTACATACCGGATTGTGAGGTTTGACAATCTTAGGTAAATCCCTTACTACCTTAGTTGTACCGATTTTCACAATGCAACCAAAATTTACATGACAAAGTCTCTTATGCCATAACCAAATTTCATCAATATGTGCAATCAAACATGCTCTCTCATTGTTATTCAAATGAAAGATATTACCTCTAGTTTGATTACCGGTTGCAATTTCCAAACCAGTTCTATTCATGATTTTGCATTTACCATTCTTGAATTGTAATTGAAATCCTTTTTCAACTAATTGACCAACATTCAAAAGATTATGCTCCAAACCTTCAACATAGTAAACATTATCAGTATTGTTCTTACCATCAAAAGCTATAGTCCCTTTTCCTTTGATCAAACAAGCTTTATCATCTCCAAATCTTACTAGACCTCCATTATATTCTTGAAAAGTTAAGAATTTACTCTTATCACTAGTCATATAATGTGAACATCCATAATCAATGATCCATTCATCCTTTTCTTCAATTTTAGCTGCCAGGGTCTGCTCTACCGGTTGAGCAGTAGGTGTCGGTTGATCTTCTGTTATAGCAACAAAAGCCCATCCATTGTTTGTCGGTTCCTCATCAGAATCATCAGTAACTCCTTCATCAACATAATAACATGATTTGTCTCTAATCTTCTGAAATCTGTATCTCTGATATTCAGGGTTAGGCTTATATGTTCTTTTAGCTTCTTCTTTCATTCTTTCATGTCTATCAGGAGACCTAGATGCCATATGACCAATTTTATTGTAGATAAAACATTTAAATGGTGCTTTACCTTCATACTTACTTCCAACTAGACCTTTAGGCATTTTCCTTGCAAATAGTGCTTCAAGCTCTTCAAGTTCTTCATTTTCTCTTCTGATTTCTTCAGGTTCTCTAGCATAGAGTTCTTTCCAAATAGATTTTTTAGATGATGATGATGATGTTGCAGATGATGAAGATGCCTTGAAAGCTAAATCTGTCTTAATTGTAGCAATAGGACCAAATTCCTCAAGTTCAAAAGCTGAAAGTTTTCCAGCCAAAGTGTCTCTAGATACTGATGCATTAGGCATTGTTCTCAATTCATTAATAGTGGTTACTCTCATTTTATATGCCAGTGGCAAAGCTCTCAAAACTTTAGAAACAATTTCATCTTCACTTAAAGATCGTCCACAACATTGTATACCTAAAACAATTTTATTACCTCTTTCCATAAAAGCGGAAATCCTTTCATCTTCTTCCATTTTCAGATTTTCATACCTGACCTGGAAGCATTCTAGTTTTGCAATTTTGACTGTGGTATCACCTTCATTCAATGTCTCCAATTTTTCCCAAATAGCTTTAGCAGTAGATCGGTCTGATAATCCCATGATTTGCTGATCTAACAATGCGCTCAAAAGTGCTTCTCTTGCTTTGTAATCATTCTCCTAATCTTTAGCCAAGGTTGGTGGATTAGGTTGACCTTGAGTAGGACCAATGTAGCCATTCTTTGTAACATCACATATGTCTCTTCCAATGCAATTCATATGAGTCTCCATCCTGATCTTCTATATACCATAGTTAGTTCCATCAAGCTTCAGACTGTCCTTCCTGAAATAGTTAGTTGCCATAGAATCTCCTCAAGCTATTAAAATCCTGCAAAAAGAGGACTAGGCTCTGATACCAATTGTTAGGACCCGGAGGCAACTGAGAGGGGGGGGGGTGAATTAGTTGTCTATTAATTTCAACCCAAATATAACTTAACCAAACTTAATGCATAATACCTCTAAACCAAACTTTATGCCGGTAGACAGTTCAACAGTTAATAACGGTACCGGTAAAGTTTAATGCATGAAACAAAAACACAAATAACATACACAAAACATAACACAATTATTTGTATGTGGAAACCCTGTAAGGAGAAAAACCATAGTGGGAAACCTTACCCACAATCAAGGATGATACTACTACAGATTGTATGTGTGTACAATATGGGGTCTGCACATGCACAAAGGCCAACTACCTAGAGCTCACTGCTCAATTGCAAAATGGGAGTCACACTAACTACAATTGGATAGTTAAATCCAATGATAATGTACTGCACAAAATAGCATCTTCATATGCTGGATTCAGTACCAGTTAAGCTTTTCTTTCCTTCTTCATACCTTCCTTGAATCTTCAAATGATGTCTACATGTATAGCTCTGCTTATATTCGCATATACCTTATTACAATCCTTTTTCCACTTCACTACATAATCTCATAAATGAGATCTTACATATATACCAAAACCTAAGACCAAAAGTGTAGGTCGGCTTACAAAGAATATTACAATAAAATCAATTATAAATGAATCAATATGCGATGTATTATGTCAGCTCAATGCATTTACAACAATAACCAATCATCTCCATAACGTGTCATGCTGATTTGGAATAGATAACGATTGTCGGTCCATAACCTAGACCTATTTGTCGGTAATAGTAAATATGCAAACCCAATTATATCAATGACCAAATCACCAAAACAAAGTGTCCAAACAATGTATTCGACATAACCAAGTAATCTCTAGATGATAAAAAATCATCTTCAATGTCGGTGAACAATATAACCTGTCGTTGAACCAGATACCAGTGACTGTGCATAAGTCATTGAACATGTCGATGAACATAACCAAAGATCTCCAAGTGCTGATAGGTGTTGATAAGTGTTGACATCAATGACAAAACCAATGCAACACATCCAAAATACTAATAGATACAACCAACGACACTGAACCATCTTTCTGCCCTTAGGAAGAGGACAAAGATCCCAAGTATTATTCCTCATCAAAGAAGAATACTCCTCCTCCATAGCACAATCCCACTCAGGGTGTCATGTTGCCTTTGAAATTTTTTGAGGATCATCCGAAATGGAATGACTCAAAAGACTAGAACCCACAGTGTGAGAATGGGTGTGACGAGTATCTGAAGGATCACCGGCCATAGATCCTGTCGCCTCAACAATAAAGAGAGCCCACTTGGGCATATGAGGTGGAGAAGGTGGAGGTGGGGATGGTGGATCATCAATAGCATCATCAAAATAATCCTCAAAATAATCATGAAGAGATGCAGTGGGAGGAGTAGGTAGAGGGGTAGACACTGGAGACAGGGTATCCACTGAGGGAAGGTGCTCATTAAACTGAACATCTCATTGAAACAAGACCTCTCTAGAATCAGAATCAAACAACCTGTATGCCTTAACATCCTCACAGTAGCCAACAAAAGTGAGGGGTTGGCTCTTCCGTTCCATTTATTTCCTCTGAGCATCAGGAATAAATGCCCATGCCTCACTGCCAAATACTCGGAAAAAAGGAAACATCAGGCTTGTCATGATACCAAGCCTCCTCAGGAGTCATATGTCGAATTGCCTTGTGAGGCATCCAATTCTGAATGTAGTTTGCACAATTGATTGCCTCAGCCCAAAAAGATGCATCCATGGACTTGGACTGAATCATACAATTTGCCATCTCCTATAAAGTCTTGTTCTTTCTCTCAGCGACACCATTCTATTGAGGGGTGTAGGGAACAATAAACTGATGGTGTAAACCATGCTCAGTGCAAAAATATCTGAAATCCTGATTGACATACTCCCCCTCATTATCTATATGTATCTGCTGAATAGAACAATAAGACTACTTCTCTAAAAATGTCTTTAAGATTTGAAATGAATCAAAGACATCAGACTTGTACTTAAGAAAGTACACCCATGTGCGTCTGGAGAAGTCATCAATAAATGTCAGTACATACTTGGCACCAGAAAAAAGGAGTAGGGAATGACATGAGGTCACTGTGAATCAACTCCAAAGGTGTCAAAGCACGAGGGGCTCATCCCTTCGGAAAGGGATCTCTCTGATGCTTGCCAAGTACACAACCATGACAAACACCATCAGTGCAGGAAATCTATGGGAGCCCAAGAACAAGTGCCTATGTACTCATCTGTTGAAGATATTTGTAATTGACATGGCTCAAGTGCTCATGCCAAAGCTTACTCACTAAATCTACATGTGCTATAAGAGATGAACCTGTACCCGTAGAGGGCTCAAATCCATCAAATCTATAAAGATGAGATGCAGTATCAACACTCCCAGTAGCCACAACCAAATCAGAGTCATGGAGGTCCCGAATAACTACATCATGTGGTGAGAACTCAACTGTCTTACCAGAGCCAGAATGGCAAATCTGATAAATGGACAAGAGGTTCGTTGAGATGTGAGGAACAACCAGAACATCCTGTAGAGTACCCACATCTAAAGAGATAGAACCTGAACCCAAGACTGAAAGATGAACAGAGTCACCTATTGCAATATTTGAAGTACCACAAGAGGCAAGAGAAGTAACCAACTACAGAGTATGAGTCATATGGTGAGAAGCACCAGAATCTAAAATCCAAGTGGACCCATAGGTTGAAGCTCGAGCAGTGAGAGCATGACCTTTCCCTGTGGAAGGAGAAGATGCCTGAGGTGAGGAGATATGATGATACTGTATGGCTTCCTCTAAAGCCTCTAACAGTTTCCAACACCTAGAAACTGGATGTCCTTCCTTGCCACAAAAACTGCAAGTATCTCCTGATTTCTTCTTAGTCTTGGAGGAAGACTCACCAGACTATGAAGGTTTCCCTTGTCTTGGAGGAAATGGTGGTTTAGAATCAAACTTAGGAGGTGGCTTGGAGGAATGCTCACTGCCTGCAGAATTCTTCTTTGACTTCGGTTTCTACTTTTGCTTCTCCTTAGAGGACTAAGCAACCAATGCTTTGTTCTTGGACCCTGAGAGCATGTCTAGCTGAGAAAGGTGAGACTGCTCACGAGACAAATGCTCAAAAAACACATCAAAGGTAGGCATGGTAAAACGAGCACCCAAGCCATCCATGGTGGAGTAGAAAGCAAAGGCAAAAAACTAAAAAGGACCCCGAAGCTTCAAAAGGATCAAGTGAATGCACTCTGGGTCTTTCTTGATTTTTCCACACCCCTGGAGAACAAATCTGGTAGCCTTTAATTTGTTCAAAAAATCCTCAATGGTGGGAAAGGAATCAAGTGATAAGGAAAGCAACTCTACCTCAATCTGTAATGCCTGGATCTCATTAACTCTCCTGAAGAGAGTCTCATACTTCAACCACATAGCTCAAGGAGTGGGCAAAGCATCAAGGTGAAACAAAAGACTATCGGAGACATGTAATGAAAGCAAACCCATGGCCTCATCCATCTTGTTTCTGTGCTGAAGAATCTCAAAAGGACGTTGCAACAAAGGTTGAACCTCATCCAAACAAGACCACAACCCTCATGCCTTGAGAAGCCTCGTGATGCGAGGCTTCCAGGTGTGATAGTTGTGTGATGTCAACAACTCAACTAAAGAATCTACCATGAAACTCTGCACCTATACCTGCTCGTGTTTTTTATTATTATGTGATCTTTCAGAATAGATAGAAGATGCAGAAGGGTTTGTTTGTTTTGAGAGATTTGGTGTTCTAGATTTATTATATAAATGACAGAAAGAAAGAAAAAAACACCCCCCCAACAAGAGATAAACCCAAACCATAGTACATACTGGTGAGAATGAAGCAGTGCATAAGAAAAAAAATTTCAAACTGAAATTTCATGTACCTGATGAAATATTTGAGAAACAAGATTACATATCTGAATAGAGCATGCTGAGATCTTTCCAACACTTATTCATTTTCGAAAAACAGAGTCTGTTTGCCCATTCTATGGCCCTAGAAGTGTAAAAACGTGACCCCACTTTGACTGAAAAAAGTATAGTCAAACAGAAAACTTGAAAAAACATTCCAACACCATGAGGTCCGGCTTGTAACTAGCTTTCTAACGCCTATTTGTTTTCGAAAAAATGACTCCGTATGCTCAAGATATGAAGAAAAAATCAACCCCCGTTCAAAGGAAAGAGAGAGGGGCAACGGTGGCTATCTTGTGGCAGGACTGAGAGGAGGTGGCCCGAGGGCGGCGCTCCAGTGGCAAAGCGACTAAGCAGGGGCGACGGGCGGGCTGTGGTGATGGACGGGTGGCACAATGGCGGCGGCCGGGTTGTGGGCGGTGGAGACTGACGGGGAAGGCCGACGGGTGGGGGTCGATGGCGGTGGGGCCTGCTCTGTCAGGGCCAGTGGCAATGGGGCCTGCTACAGGCTAGAGGGCCCACGGTACCCTGCGTACCATGGGTTAAACCCCAAAAATTGATTTTTTGTTTTTTTTCTTTTTAACATTCTTTTGCCAAAAATTTTGAATGATGATTTTTTTTATTTAAAAAAAATAAAATCAAATTTCAGGCCTGCATGCCGTAAAAAGGCAAAAATTGATCTTTTATTTTTTTAAAAATTTCTCAAACTGCGTGCCAAGGTCGTACGACTTGGTACAGAACAAAAAAATACCCCCAGAGGCTCAGGTGTTGAAAGTGGTCAAGTTTTATATGACCATAAGGGTTTTTGGGCCTTCTGAGCATGATGGTGAGGTTTGTTTAGGCCCAAAGTGCTAAGAAAAAGGCCTATCCCTAGGTGCACAAAAATATTTTGAAACCCCAGATCTGCTTCCAATGCAAAAAAAACTCAAAACAAGAACAGGCAGCTGCAGATCTAAAGCTCTAATACCATGTGAGAGTTGAGAAATACAACACCACAGGAGCCCAAATGATCTCTGCAAGCTGAATAAACCTGTTACAAGGAGAAGCAAGGAAGCAACAGAGAAAATAATAAACACAGGAAAAGTGCTCAAGAATATGAGAGCTTTGTATTCACAAAAATGTGTAATAGAATAATGATACAAAAGAAAAGATGCAACCTCTAATAGGTCAAAAAACCCTAAAAGGGAAAATCCTAGGCTTACACATAATAATTAATAAAAGAATTAATTATTATGCACCTAATCTTAGCTTAAGTGTAAAAGAGATAAAGGGGAACTTAATTAATTAAACAAATATCGTTTAATTAATCAAGTAAAGACTCGACTACTCTTACAAATGTAATGGTGGGAAAATGGTGAATGATAAATCAAGAAGGAAACTACCATTTCCGTCAAAGAGAGATGAGAGTTTCGCTATCAATTACCATTCAAGCACTTTTCACCATTACATTAGAAAGAGGAGAGGATAATTCGCTAGATTCAATCTCTCCACACAAAGATGGTAGATTGAATTCTCAATGAATGGGGAATGCTAAGTTGATCCCCTCTTTCTTGTTTGAAATAGAAAGGAGTTGATTGAATTATGTAGTGCAAAAGTGACAAAGAACTGATTATAACTTGAGATCAAAATATGGGATGAAGCTGTGCACCTGGATCTGGCAGTAAAATGTCAAGACAAAGTCGGCTTGCGAATTTGAGGAAAAGTTACTCAGACCATGGAAGGAATGTACACGGGCCTTCAAAAAGTCTGCAGAACGAAAAGGGTTTTTTTGCCTTTACAAATAAAGCTTGAATCTGAAAATACAGCTGCGCACTTGCAACCTACAGACAAAAAAAATAGGAAAATGGGTTGGGATTGGGAGTTTTCCTTTAGGCCAAACCCTAGGGTTTGGAATTAACCAAGTAATGAAAGAATGTATTTGCAAGTAGATATAAATGAAGGACTAAATTGTAAATCACCTCAAGGGAGGTTGTAGTAGCAATGTTGATAGAAATGCTTGTGTGTAATTGAATGCTGAAATCAATCTCCTCTTCAATGGTTGAATCCTTGACTTGAATGCAACACCTAGCCTTGAAGGGAGACTTGAGAATGCTCAATGTTGGAAAAGAATGCTTGAATATTTGAATGCTCTTGAATGCTTGATCGCTTGTACATACTCCAATCTTGTCCAACTTCCACCTATTGAACTTCATGCCAATGAGAGAATGAATGCCTCCTTAAAAATGTTGGTGGATTTGAATTTCGTCATGGGCTGAGATCAAGGGAGTTTCCCGCCTAAGGTGCAACCAACAGTGCAACCCTAGGAAGGATCCTACCCCAAAATAGGGCAGGGATAGGGGTGCCACACCCCTATCCTGGGAGGAAAAGGGTGCCACACCCCTATCCAAGGGGGGACAGTGATGCCACACACCTGTCCTACCCCTTTCTCAAGGGTAGAGTGCAGAGGGGGTGATGCATAGGCCAATAAAGAAGCTGTTTCCGCAAGCTGAGCACTCTCTGGTCTTTGATCAGGCTAGAGGATTCGAGTTTGCATGCGTGAGGACCCTAATGAGTTACTAAAAACCAATAAAATATGGACTAGTAACAAATTGAGATGCAAGAGGTGTGTTACTTGTTGAAACATAAGTAATGGTGACTTGGATGCTAGGCATATAATCAACTTCCATTTCATCACTATCTTACTTCTACACTAGTGCACCTAGGATACTGGTGGGGATAGTTGTAGTAGTGATAGATCATGGGTAATAGTGCAGGAAGTATGAATATGTGGAGAAACAAGAGGCAAATATACAACATTAGAAGGATGATAAGAAAGACTATAATTTGAAGAAAAAGATCTAACACTAACACAATGAGATGAGTGGATAACACTAACAATATAACATTATAAGGGCATCTAAGAGAAAATGCAACTAGTGGGATGTGAGATACATGGTGCACTAGTAGAGAAAGAGGTGAAGAAAACACTAGAAGACATAGAAACATGAGAAGTAGAGATCACATTAGAAGTGGACTTAACTGTATATGGTGAAAAGGGAACGATGAAAATTTATTGTAAAACCATAAAAGATCCAACCCCATAAAAACCCTAGTTCTACAATAAAGAATCCACCATAAACCAATGAAGAACCTAAACCATGCAAATCAACAAAAATGCAATAATTATACCATTCACATGCTTAGTAGGGTTTGATCTCCATTGTCTCCTATCTCCATTGATCTTTCTTATTATGACTACTCTCAGATTTTTTATGTGTACAAGACCTCAACAAAGAATGGATAGTGGTTCTATAGATGTTTGATTGCTTGACACTTGAGTGATTAGATGCATTAAAATTAAGATTGACAAGGATGAGAGTATCCTCTTATATAGAGAACACCTTAAAAAAATGGAGGGTTAAGATTATGAGGATAAACGGTAGCTAAGATTAAAGGGTAGGTGAGAAAAATAATAAAATAAGAAGAGGATAGTAAGATAAATGACAAGTGTCATTGAGGGAAAAAGATAATTAATTAATTAAATTTATAAAGATCTATTTAGTTAATAGAAGAAGTTGGACCAATTAAATAAATAAAATATTTATTTAATTTAGGGAAAGGATATTTTAAATAAATAAAAAATATTTATTGTAATAAGGAAAGGCTAGAAGAGGATATATGAATTAATTAAATAAATAAAAATATATTTAATTAATAGAAGGCTTAGGATAAAATAATTAAATAAATAAAATATTTATTTAATTAGTACATGATAATTTTAGGTGTTTACAATGACATAAGAGGGAGGTCTACCTTAAAACGAGGGGATGAAGGGAAAGTGAAAGAGGGGGAGTGTGTAGATAGGGAAGAAGATTCATAACATAAAGAAGAAAATGGTACAATCATAGTATTAATGTCATGAAGAATGTATATACCAAATGATGCTCTAAGTAACTAGTTATAAAGATAGTTATATAGTTATGTACGAGAAGTATCCTTGATGAGCTCTTGAAAGAGTAACAATCCAATAAAGAAAGATCACGCTTATTTACATATTTGTCATGATTAAAATTAGATCATTCATTAACCTTAATAAAATTCTCCTATCAATAAAATAAGAAATGATTTAAAGAATAGAATCAATACTTCTCTTTACAAATAAATTAAAATTTCAATTAAATCATGAAATAAACAAACTTTTAAAATAAAGAATTATATAACAAAAATAAATATATAGCTTATCAATGTTACCAAATTTTAACTAACTAGCAGTTGCACCTTGGTGTGCAATTGGTACGCTGAATATGAGTTGAAGATTAATTAGGAGTGGATAGACTGAAGGCTCCAAAATAGCTTAGTTGTACATCGTGTTATTGATGACTTGGAAAATCTCAGTCATATAAAAAATGATCAATGGTATGTAATATGTGGCTAACTTTTATGTCCTACAAACATACTGTGTTTAGCCGTTTGAGGGGCAGGTTGCACAGACATTGACTAGGGGAGAGGACCCAGTGGTTGTGCACCCTAACTTCGTGCTTTTCAAAATCTAATGTGGAAATTTCAAATCACTCCCTTTTTTTTACAGCAGCTTACTTGACAGATCCCATGCATATAACTAAGGTTTCAAGGCCACATCATCAAGTATGGTGCCACATCAACATGCTTTTGCCAAGGTGTCCAAAATAGCCCACAACAAAGTGAGACCAAAAGATGTGCAAAAGAGGCCCCTATTCTTGTGGAGCTGATGAGGCATCACATGATTGGTTGCTTTTTACAGCAATTGGGACATTTCATAGTAATAACAACTTTAAAGTCGCAACTATTGGTACAATATATTGTAATGATTAATATCTAAACACACAAAAAATGATAAATTATGTTTCAAACAATAATTTTTATTTGTACTATTTTTGGAACAAAAGGTATCAACAACCCTCACAACAATTCATACATGCTCAACTAGGGGGAAGGACCCAGTAGTTGAGCATGTTCCAATTGTTGTGAGGGTTGTTGATACCTTTCGTTCCAAAAATTGAACAAATAAAACCTATTGTTTGAAATAAAAAATATCAATTTTTGTTTGGAAATGTACCAACAGTTGTTAGGAAATGTACCAATAGTTGTTAAGAAATGTACCAATATTGTAAAAAGTAACCAATCAGGTGATGCCACATCAGCTGCACAACTATTGGGGTCACTTTTGCACGCCTATTGGTCTCACTTTTCTGGGGGGCTGTTTTGGACACCTTGGCAAAAAGCATGTTGATGTGGCATCATTTTTGATGATGTGGCCTTGAAACCTTAGTTATAAGCAAGGGACTTGTCAAGTAAGTTGCTATAAAAAAATCGGAGTGATTTGAAATTTCCAAGTAGGATTTTGAGAAGCGCAAAGTTAGGGTGCACAACTACTGGGTCCTTTCCCCTATGAAACCTTTTAAATAGCGTCGTATAGCCTAAGCTCTACTGCATCTAATTCATATACGATCTGCAATGCCCAACAAAATGTGCCCTCGTTAGTAACGTGCAAATTTTTTTAGTTCCTGATCCCCATAGGGCACTGGCTTTTTAATTACAGCTGCTATTTTTTTAATGGGCCCAGAGATCATAGTTTCCTAGGGAAAGGTGGGGGACCCTGCAGCATGCTGGTGAACCAGTGCGAGTCCCTATAATGAGGTAAAATCAATAGACTAAAATCAATATATGCCAACCCCTTTGGTCTCGCCGAAAAATATTCCTTTGTACTTGCTAGCCTGCCAGCCTTTTGACAGGGCCCCTGCCTTGCAATATATAGTGCACCACATAATGCGAGGCAGGGGCCCCGCCAAAAGGCTGGCGGGCCAATGGGTACCTTAAAAAAAAATTATTTATATTATTTATATGTTTTATTTATATTTTATTTAATAAATTTTTAATTATAATTTTATTATTTAAATTTCTTTTTTAATGTACTTTACTTATTTTTAATTTTTTAAAAATATATTTTCTTTATTTTTTTAATGTACTTTATTTATATTATATTTTTAATTTTTTAACATATTTTATTTAAATATTTTTTTATTTTTTAATATATTTTAATTATATTATATTTTTTTATCTTTTAATATCTAATTAGTTATGGTTATGGTTGGATGCATAATATCATGAATAATATTCATTTTTCTATAATATCATTTGAAAAATGTCAATATTGCTTAACATCAATCATTATTCTACTGATTAGATATGAAGAAAATAAATAAATATGATATGGAGGTTTAGCCTACAAAGTTCTATATAGGCTTATTCCAATCCAAGCTAATGGTAGACACAAACTTAGATGTGATAGATAGAGGAGAGGACCTAGTAGTTGAGCACACTAACTTCACACTTCTCATAATCCTACATAGAAATTTCAAGTTACTCCTAATTTTTTACGACAACTTACTTAGCAAATCCCCAACTTATAACTAAGGTTCTAGGGCCATATCACCAAATTTGATGCCATATCAGCATGCTTTTTGCCAAGGTGTCCAAAATAACCCCCAATAAATGAGACCAATAGTTGTGCATAAGGGGCCTCCATACTTGTGCAGCTATGTGGCATCACATGATTGATTGTTTTTAACAAGGAGGGGTACATTTCATCCAATTATGGGTATTAAAGCCACAACTAAAAAGAGAGGGACAAGAACAATTTATCTCCTCACTTTCTATGGTATTCCAAAGGTTCAAGATGAAACATCAACTATAGCTATTAGAAAAGAGAAACATGCCAAAAAAATCTTTGAAATTTAATGTTGTAATAAATGAAGATGCAATTGAACAATTCAAGTAGTATGAACTTAAATATTCAACTTTTCAACAATCTAGCTTGATAAATGCAACTAATTAATAAAGCAATTAAATGCAAGAATGTAAGCAAATCAGATTATGCGAAGTACATAAGCCAAAATAAAAAATATGCCAAAATAAGACACGCCAAGTTTACAAACATGATATATATGGAAATAATATCCTAGGCTTATGAATGCAAACCAAGATCTCAAATTTCATTTAAATAGCATTTCAATGTAAATAATTTCAACTATAATCATAATGGGAGTGTTGATTGTTAAGATTCTCCTCCATTAATGCAATAGAGTTGATATTGTGAAGAGTGTATATGAGATCTAGAGTTAATGATTAAAAAGTGATTAATTTTAGCATAAATAATAGATCATGAAATGAATAATAGACACAATAAGAAAAATATAGAACAAAGATACATAATGGAACTTGGATCTAAAAATTGAAGCATAAAGTATTGAACACGAGTGTTGAACAAGATTAATTTGTTACAGTTGATATAATTCCCTATTTTAAAAAATAAAGAAATATAATATAATTAAAATATATTAAAAATAAAAACATACAATATAAATAAAATATATAAAAAAATAAAAATAATAATATAAATAAAATACATTAAAAAATAAAGAAAATATATTAAAAATAAAATACATTAAAAATTTACTAAAAATATAATTTAAATCTATTAAATAGAATATATAAATTTAAAATATATTAAAAATTAGAAAAATAAATAAATATATTAAAAAAATACATTAAAAAATAAAAAATAAAATTAAAAAAATATATACTCAAAAGTTTATTAAATAAAATATAAATAAAAACACGTGATGATGTGAGATTTCAGTCAGAAATCTTGTGGAATCATGAGAGATTTAGCCTCAAGTCTTCTGATCATCCCTTACATTTTAAATCAGGGGAGCATATTAAAGTTTGAGCGTATGGGACAATCCAAAAAGTTTTTGAATGTAACGTTACATTGTTAGTGATGAAGATAACAAGACTAAAGAAGTGATATTGTGGGAAGAAGATAAAGAAGCATGAATAAAGGGTAAATGGCAATGCCTCCAAATTCTGGGTAAATGGCAATGCCTCCTTGAGAGTCTGTATGGCAAGAAGACCGAGTATGGCATTCGATAGGGTCAATGTCAATGTCAATGTCTCCTTGACTCTGTATGGCAACAAGACTGAGAGTCTGGGTCAATGCAGATATTCCAACACGCACTCCTCTATTATTGTCATTTGCCCCACCAACTATTTCTTCATATCTTCCATACAGATTGCTCTTTAACCTCATCACTCCCTAGTCTCTCTAGTTTACTTTTCATTTCCACTACACCCTAGAAATACTTACAATGATAAGAATGACGATGTGAAGTTTTCCAATATTTTCCTCGATGGGCCTACATTGTGTGTTGTTCACGCTATAGTTTGTTTTGTTGACTTGTCCTTCTTGGCAATGTGAATCTAGGTAATGCAAATTCATTGAAACCAAATATGGACGTTTCATTGTCTAGTCAACAAACTGAATGTTGGTTTAGGTGAAGATAGTCCATTAGAGTAATCCATCTTTGAAAAATATAGTTACAAAATTTTTGATGGTCGTCTACCTTCTTATCTCGTCTGATTGCATCAGAATGCAATTTCAGTTCATGTGATGGATTGTAGCTATTCAGGTTCCAAATTCGCATTCAATAACACAATTTTTTTAAAAAATGTTACATATCGTTGATTGTGATCAATAGATTTAGTTGCAGCTTTGATTTTTTGAATTTTTTTGAAAAAATCAATAATACAAGTTTTATAACCCCTTTTTGAAACCAGTTTAACTACGTCTAACGTGTTGCAGTAAATTGTCTGCTCACTTGTGTTCATACAGAGACCTGGAGAGGGCTTCAAGTCATTCTTTATATATTCAACTAGAGGCACTCAGAGCATTAGAAAAAGCAACCAATACGTGTGGCAGTCTAATGAAAATGTGTTGGGTAGCTATAGCCTTTGTTCTACTCTTCCATGTCAATGACGGTTAGTATTGTCCCTGCCATGAAAGAGTCTCCCTTTTGTGTTTCAAGGCATCTGTTCTTGATTCATCTAATCAACTACTCAACTCGTGGCATTGTTTCAACTATTGTGAGTGGAATGGATTCCAATGCCATCCTCACACACAACATGTCATTTGTCTCGATCTCCACAGTTCTTGGGATGCTTATTATTATGGTGACCATCCCAATCTCAAAAGGCCTCTTAGTAATTCAACTCGAGATGTTCTTTCCTCTTTGTTCAATTTGAAACAGTTTCCTCCTTGTTCAATTTGAAACAGTTAGAGCACCTGGATCTCATTCTCAATAACTTCTCTAGAGTTCTCATCCCTCCTAGATTGGGAAGACTTAAGAGTTTGCACTACTTGGACTTATCAAAGGCTAGGTTTACTGGTGATATTCCAAGGGATCTAGGGAACATATCTACTCTACAATACTTGGATTTATCAGAGGCAAGGGTTAGTAGAGATATTCCCAGGGAGCTGGGGAACATGTCTACTTTTCTCTACTTGGATATCTCTCACAACTTCAATCTAAGAATAGTGGACATGCGGGCGTGGAGAGGAAACATGAGATATTTATGGGAACTTATCTTGGAGAAAGTGGATATGTAAAGAGTGGAAATCAATGAGTTGGAAAAATCTCTCTCCACCATGTACACTCTCACCCATCTTCAAATGTCCCACTGTGATCGTTCTAGAGAAATTCCCCCTTCCCTTGCCAACCTTACCAATCTCACCTACCTCCAACTTGATGAAAACAGATTCAATGGTAGCATTCAACCTTCCAAGAATACAACAAGTGGACTTGTTAGGTAACTCAGATCTGGGAGGGAACCTATCAAACATTCTACCCCAACACTCGACTTCCCTTCACACCCTTGTTCTTTTAACCACAATAGTGGGAGGTGAAGAAATAAAACAAAGATAAATAAAAAATCACATAAACAAATAGCTCAACATATGCTACAACATACAAAACCAAATCTTTATTATTTCTAAAATAGATTACAATGGCTTTATTTATAGAAGACTTGAGACCACTGATGAGGAGATTTTAACTAATAATTTTTATGGTGGATCGGTGATAAAAATAGAGTGCTAGCTATGTAAGAATCTATGCATAACAATATTGCATCATGGTAACATTTCAATGAATGATGGTGAGATTGCTCTGTAAATGGTTGAAACTAAGCTCATAGTGGAGGTGTGGAGTTTAATGGTGGAACTCCATGTTCCCTGGAATTGATAAAAACATTAGTTATATTTGATTGCTTGCATGGAGGATTTGACTACTTGCATGGAGGATCTGCACATGGAGACATAAGAGGAGAACTGAAGCAGAGGCCTCCTTACACCTAAGGACAAGTCCAAAAGGTTAGGGTCTAACCCTTCAAAAGTCAAAAATGACCCTACAAGAAAGGACTCTGGACATCTTAAGTTATAGAACTACTCTCCACTACTCAAGCCTAACACCTACTCAAGATGAGTAAAAGGCTTCAGCTTCTCAAACATGCCTTACCGGTGACTCTTGTTCTTAGGGATTTTGGATTTGGCCTATTCATGAAATCTAGGAACTATTCCAAGCATTGGTGTTGGACTTAGGCACCAATTTCTTATACCTCCTTTGGAAACCTACCCCTTAGGCTAGTAGCCCATCTATACCGGTATTTTGTGTTAAACTCCAAAATCTTCCACACACTCTGACACACTACTCACCATTCCAGATACCCTTTTCGGAGTTACATTCATCCCCAAATGGTTTGATCAGGTCTGTACTTCCAAAGTCTGAACCCCTTAGAGACCAAGAGACCTAATAGGGGCAATTAGGCCTAATTTACAGAGCAACCCCCTTTACCATTATCCCAAATGCAAAACTAACTTTATGAGCATGTGGGGGATGAAAAATAACTTCTAATTCCTATGTTACATGCATGAAATCCACCACTATCAGATTTTAGGATGACTGTCCTAAATGTTGTCCTAGGTAGTCACATAGAGATGCCTACCTAATTCACTTCAAGCATCTCACAACCCAGTCTTCCCTACAAAAACCCATGAAAATGTTAATGTACATTGAAAAATATTGCATTCCACCAAAGGAAAGAACTTCTATAGGTAGAAGATGCAAGATATGCCCATTATTTCGTGAAACCCTAGTCAAACCTTGGTTTCCCAGGTTATAGTAAAAAAAATAAGGGTTTCTCACTACATAGAAACAATCACAGTCTCAAACCACCACCAATTAAAATCTATTTCACCCCTCTATCTAATCCATGAATGGTGTTCTTCAATCCAATCCGTACAGGCACGTAAAACTACTACAAACTTAGAATTTTTGGGAAAACTTCAGTATTTATGTGTTCAGTTGCTTCACAACTTCACCATACAATATCAGCTCCCTTGGGAATCATGCCCAAAAGGTTTATTAAACTCTCCAATGGTTTCCAACTGAATTTGGAGTAGTTTGGAGCCATTGAAAGGCTTTCCCCAATCGTATTTCAAAAAGTTGCACTTTTGCACTCAAAATTTGCATTTGTCAAAAGTTGCAATTTTGCAATTTTGCACAAAATGTTGTCAAACTTTCTAAGGTTTGGATACACACACATGGATCAACCAAGGACTCCTAAACCATGTTAAAAACCTATCAAACACAAAACTAAACCATCTACTACCCCTATTGACCACATTGTCCCAATTGGCTTATCAAATTGCCTAATTGGTGACATGGGCTTACATGGTAGTGTTTATTGAATACATGAAACACACTTGCATAACACAAGACACTAAGACACTACAATGATCCTAGTATTCACTCCTAGAGCCATGATTGGCATATTGATGAGGTGCCCCTGCACCATACTCCCCGGGAGAAGAGATCTCAAGCCCACTTGAGATCAGAGTTTGTAAGTCTGCACCATGGTTGGAAATTTGTTCATCCGTCATCCAGACTACCTCTGAGTCTATATTGTCCTACCAAGCTACCAAGTACTCAATGTACTCCCTATTCCTTATTTTCTTTGTGACTCTAGTGTCTAACACATTGCTCAACTTGGGTGATTAATGTTTTGGAATGTCATTGTCTGTTGTAGCCTGCATTGGTACCTCCACTTCATTGTCGCTACCTTTGAAAAGTGTAAGATCACACACATTAAAAATGGGTGATAATCCAAGATCAAGAGGAAGTTGGATTTCATAGGCATTATGTCCACATTTCTTCAAGATCTGACATGGTCCAATATTCCTCTGCATGAGTTTGGTATGCTTACACTTTGGGAGTCTCTCCTTCTTCAAATGTACCCATACCAAATCCCCAACATGAAACTGTACATCTCTCTTTTTCTTATCAGCATAAGCCTTGTACTTCTTTGCAGATTGTTGGAGATGAGACTTCACTTGATCATGCACTTCCTTGATTGCTGATGCAAAAGCTTCACCATCTACACTAATGGGCTCTTCCTTGGGTAAATCCCTTAACTCCAATACTCCCCTTGGGTGGATGCCATACACAATTTGGAAAGGACACTTCCCTTTGCTCCTATTAATAGTGTCATTGTATGAGAGTTCTGTGTGTGACAATATATTGTCCCACTTCTTTCCATGATGCCTTGTCAAACATCTTAGTAGGTTTCCCAATGACCTATTGACAACTTCAGTTTTCCCATCCATTTGAGGATGGTAGGCTGGTGAGAAAGCTAGGTTAGTTCCCAAATTCTTCCATAGGGTCCTCCAAAAGTGACCTATGAACTTCACATCTCTATCTGAAAATTTTTTTAGGGGCAATCCATGTATCCTGACTATTTCTTTTGAAGAATAGGTCTGCAACATATGATGCATCACAAGAAGTCTTACATGGCAAGAAATGAGCCATTTTACTAAACCTATCCACCACTACAAAGACATTGTCAAATCCCCTCCTTGTTCTAGGAAGACCCAACACAAAGTCCATACTTACACTCTCCCATGGCCTAGAAGGAATGGGTAAAGGCTGATACAAACCTGCATTTGTGGACTTCCCCTTGGCTTTCTGACATATTACACATGTTTCCACAAACCTTCTTACATCTGCCTACAATTTAGTCCAGTAATAATGTCTCTTCATAAGCTCTAGGGTCTTCTCAAGGCCAAAATGACCTGCCATAGCTCTACAATGCCTCTCCCTAATGATACTCAACCTCATGGAACACTTAGGAATACACAATTGTACTCCTTTAAATAACATTCCATCTTGTATCAAAAATTCAGAAAAGTCAATATGATACCTCTCACCAAAGTTTTAGCATACCTTGTATATCTCTCCAAAGTCTTCATCAACATCATACATACTCTTTAAGGAATCAATACCAACACTCTCCATCTTGATTTGGTTGAGTTAAGATCCTCCTACTCAAAGCATCTGCAACTTTGTTCTTGACTCCCTTCTTGTGTTTGAGGGTGAAGGAGAAGGCTTGTAGGGTCTCTACCCACTTCATGTGCCGATGGTTTATCTTCTCATGGCTATTTATGAAACCGAGTGCTTGATTATCAGTAAAAACTATGAACTCCTTAGGAAATAAATAGTGCCTCCACTTCTTCAAAAACTGTACTAAAGCATACATCTCCAAGTCATAAGATGAGTATCTTTTCTTGGCATCATTTAGCTTTTCACTGAAAAAAGCAATAGGCCTTCCTTCCTGACTGAGCACTGCCCCAATAGCCATGTGGCTTGTATCACACTCCACCTGAAATATTTTGTTGAAATTTGGTAAGGCAAGGACTGGTTGTTCTGCCACCTTCTTCTTCAATGTTTCAAATGAATCATCTGCCTCTTTGGTCTAATTGAACTTGCACTTTTGTCCTCCCTTTATGGTGTCAAGCATGGGTGCACAAACATGACTAAATCATCTTATGAACTTCCTATAAAAAGTTGCTAAACCATGAAAGCTCGAGACATCATTCATAATCTTAGGTGTTAGCCAAGATAATATAGCACTCACCTTCTCTTGGTCCATTTTCAACTCACCTTGTGAGATTACAAAGCCCAAATGGATGATCTCCTCTTGCATGATCAAACACTTATCCAAATTGATCATTAGTTTCACTTCATGTAACCTTTTGAGAAGCATATCTATGTGATTGAGGTGTTCTTCCCTTGTGTGGCTGAAGATCAAGATATCATCTAGGTATACTATGACAAATTTGCCTATAAATTCCACCAAGACCTCATTCATCAACCTCATAAAGGTACTAGGGGCATTGGATAACCCAAATGGTATGACCTTCCACTCATATAATCCCTCATTGATTTTAAAAACTATTTTCCACTCATCCCTTGGCCTTATCCTAATCTGATGGTATCCACTTTTTAGATCCATTTTGGTGAAATACTTAGCATTCCCCAAGCAATCAAGCAAATCCTCTATCCTAGGGATTGCAAACCTATACCTTATAGTTATCTTGTTGATGACCCTTGAGTCTGTACAAAGCTTCCAAGTGCCTTCTTTCTTGGGTGCAAGGACAACAGGTACTGCACATGGACTTAAGCTCTTGCCAATTAGGCCCGATTCAAGTAACTCTTCAATCTTCCTTGCCATTTCTACATTTTGGTCAGGAGTGAGTTTGTAGGTTGCTTTGTTTGGGAGAGTACATCCAAGGGTCAGATCTATGCAATGACTGATGTCTCTCACTGGTGGTAGGGATCTTGGCATTCCATCTGAGATGATGCCTTTGTACTTATCAAGCAACTGTCTGACTATAGGCTCTATGTGCTCCTGTCCTCCTTCTTTCCCTTCTGCAAATTGTTCTTTCTTTGTCACCTTGGGGCTAGGCATGAGGGCATAGCAAAATACACTTTTCTCTGCAATCTCCTTCATGAACTATTTTCCTTCTACCATTAGCACTTTTGCATCCTTCCCTTTTGATTCCATCTCTTCCTCTATCAAAGGTAAGAGTTGTAACACCTACCATCCTTGGTGATTGAATAGGTGTTTCTCAACCCATCATGATGATCTTTCAAGTCATACTGCCATGGTCTCCCAAACAAGAGATGGCATGCATTCATCTTGGCTATATCAAATAGCAATCTATCTTTGTATGATCCAATCTGAAACTCCACCAAAGCCTATTCTTCTACCATTGCTTGCTAACCTTGGGTGAGCCATGAGACCTTGTAGGGGTAAGGATGAGGCAACCTTCTAAGCTTTATCTTTTCTACCATTTCAAGTGATACAAAGTTCTCAGTAGATCCGAAGTCTATCAAGACCTTACATACCTTTCCTCCTGCCTTGCAAGTGGTTTTGAAAAGAGATTTCCTTTATGTAGGCTGCTTGTCAGGAACCTTCATGGTGGTTACTACTCTCCTCATCATCAGAGCCTCTCCTCTTTCAAGGTAGCCATAGATATTAGGAGCATTAACACTTTGATAAGTGTTTGCACTTGCCACACTTTGACAATCAGATTCTTGCACCAAATTGCTTCTCCTTTCTCTCATGGAGCTAGAAGCCTTCTCTGAACACCTATTGGCCAAGTTCCCTTCTTGGTTGCAGTTATAGCATCTAGGAGTTCCTCTGCCTTAGGATCTTCCTCTAGAGGGTGGTCGTCTACCCCTAAAGCTCCCTCTTGGATTGTAGCTTCCTCCTTGGTTGTAATTGCTCTCTCCTCTATGACCTTCTTGGCTAGAATCACCTTGGTATCCAAAGTCATTTCCTCTACCTCTGAAAGGGCCACTTCCCCCTCTTTGTTGTCTCCCTTTACCTCTGCCATTATGTTCCTACCTTGTTTTCAACTTCTCCTCCACCTTAAGTGCCAATTGAAAACACTTTAGGATTGTCTCCGAGGTGTGGAGATTCAAATCTTCTTGGATTGCAAATCTCAACCCATTCAGATATCTTGCCACCTTCTCATCTTAACTCTCTTTCACCTTGGTCCTCACACACAATTCCATGAACTCCTCTGTATAGGAAATCACATCCATCTCCTTTTGCTTCAAGTTTTGTCTTCTCCTATGCAATTGGACATTGTAGTCCATTGGGACATAGGCTTCTATCACCAAAGTCATCATCCTCTTCCATGTAGACACTCTTCTCTTTCCCTCTTTCACCCTCTCATCTTGGACAAAAGTCCACCAAGTTAGTGCAGCCCCTTTCATTTTGGATTGGGCCATCTTCACCCTTTGGTGCTCTAGTATGTCTTCACTTTCAAAAAAATTGTCCAAGGAGTCTATCCACTCCATCACTGTATCAGGCTCCATCTTGCCTGCAAACACAGGCAGATCCATCTTCACATCCATTGTTCTTCTTTCTATGGACTTGAGGACACTCATAAGGGGTCTCTGGTCTACATGAACCTCTAGTTCTTCCTACCTAGGGGTCTCCTCTTCATCCACTTCTTCTCCAGAGTCTCTCTCTTCCCTCTCCACTCTGTCCTTCAACCGGTCCATCTCATTTCTCAAGGACTGATTCTCAGCCTTGACTACTTTTCTCTCTGCCATCTTCTTCTTCACCAGGACATTCAACTCACCATTGGTCATTCTTGGAGGTACATCTTGGGATCCCTCTTCTTTTGATATCATCTTCTCCTTCTATCCAAAGAACACTCCTATGCTCTGATACCACTTGATGTAGAGGCCTCATTACACCTAAGGAAAAGTCCAAAAGGTTAGGGTCTAACCCTTCAAATGTCAAAAATGACCGTAAAAGAAAGGACTCCACATCTTAAGGTTTAGAACTACTCTCCACTACTCAAGCCTAACACCTACTCAAGATGAGTAAAAGGCTTCAACTTCTCAAACATGCCTTACCGGTGACTCCTGCTCTTAGGGATTTTGGATTTGGCCTATTCATGACATATAGGAACTATTCCAAGAATTTGTGTTGGACTTAGGCACCAATTCCTTATACCTCCTTTAGAAACCTCCCCCTTAGGCTAGTAGCCCATCTATACTGGTATGTTGCCTTTAGCTCCAAAATATTCCACACACTCTAAAAAAATACTCACCATTCCAGATACCCTTTTGGGAGTTACATTCATCCCCAAAATGGTTTGATCAGGTCTATACTTCTAGGGTCTGAACCCCTTAGAGACCAAGAGACCTAATAGGGGCAATTAGGCCTAATTTACAAAGCAACCCCCTTTACCGGTATCTCAACTGCAAAACTAACTTTATGATCATGTGGATGATGGTGAATAACTTCTAATTCCAGGGTTACACACCTGAATCCACCACTATCAGATTTTAGGATAACTGTCCTAAATCTTATCCTAGGTAGTCACATAGAGATGCCTACCTAATTCACTTCAAGCGTCTCACAACATAGTCTTCCCTGCAAAAACCCTTGAAAAACTTAATTTAGACTGACCAATCTTGTATTCCACCAAAGGGAAGAACTTCTAGATGTAGAAGATGCAAGATATGGCCATTATTTGGCAAAACCCTAGTCAAGCATTGGTTTCTTGGGTTACAATCAGAAAAATAAGGGTTTCTCACTACACAGAAACAATCAGAGTCTCAAACCACCACCAAGTCAAAGCTACTTCACCCCTCTATCTAATCCATGAATTTTCTTCTTCAATCCAATCTATACAGGCACGTGCAACTACTGCAAACTTAGAATTTCTGGGAAAACTTCATTATTTCTGTGTTCAATTACTTCACAACTTCACCATACAATATCAACTCCCTTGGGAATCATGCCCACAAGGTTTATACAACTCTCCAATGGTTTCCAACCAAATTTGGAGTAGGTTGGATCGTTTGAAAGGCTTCCACCAACCGTATTTCAAAAAGTTGCATTTGTCAAAAGTTGCAATTTTGCAATTTTGTACAAAATGTTGCCAAACTTTCTAAGGTTGGGATCCACACACATGGATCAACCAATCACTCCTAAACCATTTGTTAGAATATTTAATCTTTACTTGGTTTAGGTTTATTTGTATTTAGTTTAGGATATTCCTTTGGAACTCCTACATGTAATTTGTCCTCTAGTACATGTGTGAGGATAAGTCATTTCTTTTATTTTCCTTTATTAAGGAATATTAGATTTCCTCCATAAGAGGATATGGACACATGGCACACATATTTTATGAATGGTGGCATTCATAGATTTGGGAGTTACTTTGTAACTCCTCTCCTCATCTCTATTTAAGAGATGTCTCCTCTCTCATTTCTTCTTGATGAAATTATTATAAAGAGCTTCTTGGTCTCTCTCTCTCTCTCTCTCTCTCATATTTTAGGCATTGCCTCATTCATAATATCACAAGGGGTTTTTCTTTGCTTTTCCCCTTTCAAACGTTCTTGTGCCTCCTTCTTCACATTTGGGTGATTTCTCCAAGGTTTCTGCATTTCTCTTGGTAACATTTACTTCATTAATAAACTTACTTGGATTTTGTTTTTTCTTTCCTTTCTATTGTATTTCCTTTCACCATTTCAAAAACCTATCAAACACAAAAATAAATCATCTACTACCCCTATTGACCACATTGTCCCAATTGGCTAATCAAATTGCCTAATTGGTGACATGGGCTTACATGGTGGGGTTTATTGAAAACATGAAACACACCTGTAGAACACAAGACACTAAGACACTACACTGATCCTATTCTTCACTCCTAGAGCCATGATTAGCATGTTGATGAGGTGCCCCTATACCAAGAACGGTCTAAGAAGTGGGAGAAATTACTTCTTCCAACACTCCCCTTTAATTTCTACCACTAATACTTCACATCAGAACCTTTGTTTTAGTGGGATATGCTGGCCCCTTTCTAAACATGATCAAATTTCACGTAATCTCTTAACTTTCTACTATGAACAATTTTCTTTAAACACTTTTAACTGGTGGTCTTCAAACCTTTTTCCCTCTTCGCATCAGGGTGACAACATTACTATGTTTTCCTTGATTTCTTGAATCGTTTGCTAAGGATCTCTTTAACTTTTGACAATAGGAGTTATGCTTCTGCAATTGTAGCTTTGGCTACATTGGGTGACTTCTCTTCTCTAGATCACCTTGGGATTTTGTGACTTATCCCTAACCAATACAAATCTGAAGCGGTTTTGGCTTACCACGAAGCATCACACTAAGTGATTTCTAGCTGACCATGAATCTTGCATACAAGTGGTTTCAGATGAACACAAACTTCACACATGCGTGGTTTTAAATGACCACAAACTTAACAAACAAATGGTATTAGATAACCACAAAACTAAATATTGCACCTTGCTTCTACAAGATTTCCTCTTCTTTTCAGTTGCTCTTTCCTGCTATCGCAATTTCCTCACATTACCCACAATTGACTTGGGTATTCTATTTTTCAACATAAAATTTCTCCTAACCTTAATCTCTTTAGGCTCTTTTTGAATCTTTAATTTACTCTTTGATCTCTTCTAGACCTCATGCAATGACTGGCAATGCAGTCTCTCCCTCCTTAAGCTACAACTTCACCATGACCAATTTTGACTAGTTAAAATAATCTCCAAATCTTTACAAACACAAACAATGATCCTCTTTACCTTTGAAATTTTTTCCAAATGCAATCTCTTGCTTTTGTTTTTTCCTTCCTCATATGAGTGATCACTATCGTAGATCTTCTAAAAACACTCTAAACACCTCAACAACTTTCAACAAAAGCAATCAATCCAAATCTACCACAATCTCAAAAACTTGGGGTCATACTTCTTCCTATGAGGGAGTATGGCTCAGGCCAACTCTAATGATCCTAGCTCTGATACCAATTTTCAAGGCAGAGATGAAAAATAAAACTGAAAATAAGCATGCTACAACATAAAAAAAACGTGTATTGCTTCAACAAATTGAAAAAACAAACTTTTTTATTAATCATGCATCTGAAGGAGAAACATTCGGTTCTTGGTCATTTTAACCTTGGCAATCAACATGTCACTAGGATGTTTATCAAAGATTTTGCAAACATCATTATTAAAGAGAATGTTGTATCCTTTTTCAATTAATTGACCAACACTCATTAGATTTTGTTTTAATCCATCATACATAATAAACTACAACCACTATCTAAAAACCATACATCCTTAGAGATTTTTTGTGCCACATTGCATGTTATAAATAAACTACCTGAATTATTATTAGATACATTTGAATAATTTTCTTCGGGTTTCTCAAATTGTGCTTGTTTCTTTCTGTATTCATATGCAAAATGACCATATTTCTTACAATAATAGCATTAAATATTGGATTTATCAAACCTCGATGATTGTTCTTCAGATTGGTTTCTACCCTGTCCTCTATTACTAAAACTTTGATTGGACTGATTGGTCCTTTCTCCTTGATATGTATTCATCTATCCACCTCTGCCTCTTCCTCTTCCTCTGGAATTTGATCTTCCTCTTCCTCTGCTTGATGAACCTTGCACTCTGAAAGAATTCTTAAAAGAGGTATTATTATTTCTATTCAATCTTGAATCATATGTCAATAAAGAACCAATTAACTCATACACTAATACATGTGACAAATCTTTTGATTCTTCAATTGTTACAACTATTGAGTCAAATTTACTAGGCAAACTCCTAAAAATTGTTTCAATCACCTTTTGTTCTATTAATCATTTTGCATTATATCTAATTTGATTCACAATATTCAATACTTGATTCATAAATTGGTCTCCAGACTCAGATTTTTTTATTTGTAATTTTTCAAAATTTCTCCTAAGAGATTGTAGTTTATCCACTTTCACCTTTGTATTACCTTGCTAGGTGTAGACATATAAAAATGACAACTTTCCTAAATGAATATTTAATGTTAATTTTATTCTCATTCCTCTATTTAGTTAAATCTAATTTAATTAAATCATCCACATTCCTCTATTTGATTAAATAAATTATTCAATTTATTTAATTAAATTCACCTAGGCATTTCATATAATTTAATTGAATAAATCACTTTATTTAACTAAATCCCCTCTCTCTCCTTTTAATTAAATTGTTCACTTCCAATAAATAAATTTAATTTATTTAAATCCCCCACTTGCATATATTTTGTTGAAATAAAGCAATTTATTTTAATTAAAATTACCCTCCATCCACTTGCAAAATCCTACATCTCCCACTTGCCTCCTAACCCTCTTTCTAGATTCTTCTAGAAACCCATATATTCCTAATCAATTATCTTAAACCCTTCAATTATCCCCTTTCCCTAAATTTGAGGATGTCACTTCTCAAATTTGGAGGAAAGTCTTCCAAAGGCATTAAAGCCTTTATGCCTTCAACAAGCTAACTTGTTGAGTTCCCACAAATTTGGAAGGACTCTTACAAATTTGTCCCCAAAGTCTTCCAAACCATTAATGGTTAACTAACCCTTTTGGCATGGTTAGAGAATTTTTGCCTAACTCAACCTTCATCTAACCCAAGGGTCTCATCAAGCATTCTTGGCTTTACCCTTGGTTATCCCTTTAACCCTTGCACAAGAATTTATCCTTTGGGTAAAAGATTTATCCAATGGGTAATCTTAACCTAACCTTAACCCTTACCTTCTAAGGTAACCATGAGGTCTTCTCAAGCATTTAATGATTCTTACATCTCCTCTCAAGTAGTCTCTTGTTGACAATTTTCACCATTTCATTGGTGAGAATTGTAAACATGGATTGATAACTTTCAATCCTAACCCTTGATAGGATAATCCAATCTTGACCCTTCATTGCCCTGTTTTTCCTATAAATAGAGCTCTCATTCCTCCATTTCAGATCCAAGTCTTTAGCATCAAACTTATAGACATTTTGTTAATAATTTAAATCATCTTTATATAATATTTAGCCTCTCTTTGATAGAAATAATCATAACATCTTTATTTATAATCATGGTAGACTAGTGTGATATGCTAGGATAGTCTTGTTACTAATCCTTTTATCTTATCGTCATATGCATGCTAGTTTAGTTCATCTTTTTATTAATATCATGCACATTAGGATTGCATTCATGTTAGATTGATCAAAAGCATCCCTCATTCCCATGATCAAACTTCCAAGAAAACCCACAAATCAAACCAAACAAGGCAGTTTAGCACATAGGAGCAACATCCTAGCGCATCTGAAGCAAAACTTAGCACGTCCAAGATCAAACCTAGCGCATCCATTCTGAGAAACAGAGCATAAGTCATCAGCGCATTTGACAACTAAACAGTAGCACTTCTTGGGGACATATTAGCACATTGAAGCATCAGCCTAGCACATTGGGGGCAAACAGTAGCACTTTAGGTCTAAACATTAGCGCCTACGCATACCAAATTAGTGCATAACCGTTACAGAAATAGCAGAAGTCAAAACATTGTTTTAGCGCATCACAAGGGAAGCTTAGTGCATTGGTGGTGTCAAACAACACATTTGAGTTAAACTTTAGCGCATCCAGTTTCTGTCTAAACACAAAGATAAAACTGTGAAAACAAAGAGAAAAAAAAAACCTTTTTGAAAATTTTAAACAATAGTTTCAAATACCCTTTTTGATCCTCAGTCGACTTCATCAGGAAAAGCTCGAATTAGAGCATTAGAACTATTCCAAACAATTTAACAAGTCATTCTTAGAATAAAAGTCCTCAAAAGTCCAAAACTAGCTAAGGATAACACTTTCTCCTATCAAAATTAGGTTAAATCATCACACTGATCAAAAGTTCCGCCAATTAAATGGATTCCATCATCAAAACATACCTAGTTTAAACCTAAGTTGTCAAATTGAGTTTCCATATCAGGAAGACGCTTATTCCATATCATTTGATGCACTTTGTCGTGAGGGGGCATCTAAACCTTCATTTGATAAAACTAGTCTTAAGTTTACAAACAAAGTATCATAATCCAATCAAATCAAAGGAAACCATTGATCACCTGTGTATGACTACTCATATTTTGAGAAGAAAAAGTCTTCATCATAACACTAAGTTAAGGAAATGACAACCTAGTTCCCAAAAACTTGCTAAAAGGAATAGATTTTGCTACATCAATCGCCAACTCTTCAAATCTCATCGCACATTTCTCTGTCATATGCACTTATATCTTCAAGACAAGTCAAACAAATTTGACAAAGAGCCATTGAGAAGTAGAGAGTTTTGCCAAAAAGCAACATTCAACCAATGCTTAAATCGTGGAGGAAAGATCAATCCAGCTTTCTTCCTAGAAGTTTGCATCACTTACAACATACCTCGATTGGAACCACCAACTCCTCAAAAAAACACAGAAGAGGAATTCATCCCCTTTGTCATAGAAAGTTTCTACTAGATGCCCGTTGTCACTCACTCTCAGTGAAACAAGCAAAGCGAACCACAACTAGAGTCCATTATGGGTTGAAGATTATCAAATCCTTTCGAGTATCCAAATCTAAAAGACATAGAGATTACAGAGTATACTAATGCCTTTAGAACAAGGTCTCAAAATTATACTTATTAGGAACAACAAAGAGAAGAAGAAGCATGTGACCCTGAACAAAACATACCTGAGGCAAACATACCACAACACATGCCTACCCAAACTAGGGATAATGGGAGGGAAGAAATCTTCCCTCGACAAACAAATGCACCCTTGGTTGCTCTCACCCAACAAATGCAAATGCTGCAAAGACAAATGCAGGACATGCAACAAGGGTCAATAGTATGTATTCCTTAAACAAAATTTGTCCTTACTCGTTTGACAGAAGGTTAAACATGATATCTTTTCCCCTGAATTCAGACATTCCCAAATTTGACAAATATTATGGTAAAAGCAATCCTCGCGATCATGTTTGGGAATTTTGTACCATGAGCCTTGAATTTACCCATAATGACACCTATTTGATGAGGCTATTCCCAAGAAGCTTGGGAGGGCAAACAATGGAGTGGTTATCCAAACTCACACCTCCTATCAGATCCTTTGATGAGTTAGTCAACAAATTTATCACTCAATACTCCTACAATATTCAACATGCAATCACCTTGCTAGATGTCTGCAATACCAAACAAAAAAACAATGAAACATTCATGGTGTTTCTTCAACGTTGGAGACGAATGGTTTCGAGATAT
Organism: Cryptomeria japonica; assembly: GCF_030272615.1. NCBI lineage: Eukaryota > Viridiplantae > Streptophyta > Pinopsida > Cupressales > Cupressaceae > Cryptomeria > Cryptomeria japonica. Next base: position 39,558,288 of record NC_081408.1, read on the forward strand.
CCTCGAGATGTGCCCAAAAAGGAAAAGATGGAAATTTTCATCGACAATTTGAATAGTGAGATGAGTTACTTACTCAAGCTCCAATGCATACCATCTTTTGAGTTGATCAAAAATGGAATCCAAGTACAGGAGGCATGTATTAAGAAAGGAACATTGAAATTCTTCAAAGAAGGACCTAATTCATCTAACTCTCATTTCAATAACCAGAACAAAAACAAGAACAATAGATAAATCTTGATTCTGGACCAGAAACAAAAATACTAGAAATGAAGGAGGAAACAAGGCTAATGATGTGAAGTCCAAACAACCAGTATTAGCCTTATCAGGTAATCCTCAGGCTACCAAGAATCAAAAGAGTGCTAATTAAGGAACTAACACTTATGCACCAAATACCAATCTAGAATCTGCAAATACAAACAACACAAATCGAGGACCTAATCCAAATTCAAGGGGTAACACCAACAACTTTCCAAATAAACGCATTTACACACCATTGGGGCAATCATTAGAATCAACATTCCAAGAACTCCTGGCAAACAAGATTATCTCATTACCATCTATAAACAACTTTGAACCTGAGGTCAAACCACCTTGGTGGAATGACTCATATTTTTGTGATCACTATCAAAATAGTCTATTGACCTCATGCAATCATCATGTTAAATGTTTTTAAGCCTCATGCAATCATATTGATCCACAAAAAGATCACTATCAAAGCATATGATGATGAAGAAAGATCATCCAAGGGAACTGCAATATTGCTAATTCAAGTGGGACCGATACAAAGGGACACTATGTGCCAAGTCTTAGACATAGACCTCACATATAATATTTTATGCGGTCATCCTTGGATACATGAAATGCAAGAAGTACCCTCAACTTATCACCAGTGTGTTAAATTCCCTTACAATGGGTAGGAGATTTCTATATCAGTAGATAATAACCCTTTTCAACATTGCAATGCTATGGGGGTAGTCCAAGACAACTTGGTTCCACATTGTTAAGTACAAATGCCAATAGTAAAGCTCTAAGTCAATAGATAATAGGATGAGAGGGGGGTGAATCATACAAACTTAATCTTCAATATATTCAATAGATTCAACCTCGGTAGCATATACTACAGAAAACTATAAAACATTTAAACTCATGAACATATAACATCCCAACACATATAACACCAGATTTAATGTGGAAACCCAAATAGGGAAAAACCACTATGGGATTTCAGACCCACTAAGAAATATACTCTTCTAGAGTATGCTCGGTTAAAAGCAAATCTTGTTAAAGATTACGAACACATTGCTAGATGTGACCTGGTGAAGGGATTTCCCTCAGATCTGTTAGGATCTTGCACTTTGCTAGAAGTGACCTTGTCAAAGGATTTCAAACACTCATTTAGAATGTCACCTTGCTAGACGATTTACAAATAAGACTGTTAAGTCCACTCGGTTAAGAGATTTTCTATCACTTAAACAATAAACAACAGTAATAAAATATATCTACAACTTCACATCTCAAATGTTAAAGCAGATTCTTATTTTCTCAAAACAATCTTGTCATAAGACTTATCTTGTCCCTTGATGGGCTTGCTGGGCTTCCCAATCTGTTCTTCAATTAGATCTCCAAGCTTCTGTGCTCGGTAAATATTTTTGTAGCATTACTGTGCTTACAATTGCCCACATACATTGTTCATCAACATTTCCTTATTTATAAATAATTCTCACCGCTTAATCTCCTTGATCACATTTCCCATGATCAATCTTAGCCATCAGATCTTCACACTTGTCTAGGTTCAATGTATCCTTCGATCTAAAAATGTTTTACCTTGCCTCGGGACTTGCATTCCTTTCTTGGAACTTGCACAAGGTTATTGTGGTTCAATCTGAGCTATAGATCTTCCCGTCGATCTTCCATTGCCATAGATCCTTAACAAACTTCATGTGAGGCATACCAATCATTTAATCAACTCCAACTCGTCATTGTCCTTCATTAAATAATGCTTTTATTCATCCAATACAATCTATTATAACTCGGTTTTTACTCGATTAACATTGAACTTAACTCGGTAGACATTCTGTCTTCATTTACTAACATCGATAACCTTAGGGTTTACCGACTAGGTTCCTTTGCTTGATGACATAGTACAGTATTAAACAACATATTTAGGATATCAAAACAATCAAAACAACATGATCTCATCATTGTCTAACTCGGTAGTTGTTGCCCATTGAATAATTTATTTCTCCCCTTTATTATCATATCCTTTCGGTGACACTTACCGACTTCTTAATACTCATCAAAACATACTTCTTAAGATATGGCAACATCATACTAAATCAGAAAATCAATCTCTTGACATTAATGACAAAATAATATTATTAAGATAGTTATCATCCTTCTTCAGTTATATCTGTATATGGTGAAAATGGATAACAATAATAACGATATTGAAAGGCTAAATGAATTCAACCACAAAACCCTAGCCTAACAACAACAAGGATCCACCATAACATATGAAGATTACCTAAGACAATGCAAATCAACTAGAATCATAAAGATTATACCATCACATGTCCAATAGGGTTTGAATCTCCATTCTTCCTATCTCCATTGATCTTGCTTGATATATTTGCTCTCATATTTTATGTGCACAAGAGCTCAACAAAGAACGAAATGTGGTTGCAAGTAGGATCACATATGCCAAGTAGTCAAATTGATCAAATGATTAGCCAGTTAGGGTTAGATAATGAAGGAAGCATCTCCTTATATAGAAGACACAATATGAAATGGAGGGATAAGATTGAGAGGTGTAAAAGGAGGTCGGCTATGATTAGAGGGTAGGTAAAGAAAATAATAAAATAATGAAAGGGGTAGGTAGTGTATGAATTAAGAGATGAATGACATGTGTCATGGGTAGAAAAGGTTAATGAATTAATTAAATAAATAAAGATTTATTTAATTAATAGAAGAAGTGGGATAATTAAATAAATAAGATATTTATTTAATTTAGAAAAAGGAAAATTTAAATAAATAAATGTATTTATTTAAATGGGAAATAAGGCTAGAAGAGGATAAATGAATTAATTAAATAAATAAAGATTTATTTAATTAATAGAAGAATTAAGCTTAGATAATTAAATAAATAAAATATTTATTTAATTAGACTGGACAATTTTGGGTGTCTACAATATCAATAATCTCCAACAACCTTCTCAATATCTTTAATAAAATGCCAACAATCTTTCTTTCTACTGTAATGCCAACAATCTTTCTTTCTACTGTAATGCCAACAATCTACCCCTTTGGCATTGATGGCAAAACCAACTTGATAAAACCAACTTGATTTGGATTGTTGTATCTTAACTTCTTCATTCTGAAATCTTCTCTGAAGTCTTCTCCCCCAGTCAGTAGACTTTTGTTATCTTCTCCATTTTTACTTCATTTAGTCACCATTTAGTCTTCTCCCCCTTTGACAAAAATGCCAAAAAGAAAACTTATCCAGGGTTCCTTCTCCTATGAAGTGATTGCCTCACTATTTTACACATGTAACATTTAGGACTCAGTCAGAGCAACTTGTCTCTATTCATAATTCCCTGCACACTTTTAGAAAATGTCCTAAAGTGCGTAAAACAACATCAATCCACAAATAATAATCTATAGATTCACTCAATTGATGCTGTCACCGAACTCTGTCAGTGAATAGAAGATAGGGATAGGACCCCTAACTTGCTTCTGAGATACTCAAAAGTGTCTTTAGGTAGCGGCTTGGTGAAGATGTCTACAATTTTCTCCTTTGAACTGATATATTCCAGCATAACATTCTTCTCTTGAACTTCTTCTCTGAGATAATGATACTTTATAGATATATGCTTTGTCTTAGAGTGCATTACCAGATTCTTTGAAATGTTAATAGCACTAGTGTTGTCACAAAATATAGTTATTGGCTCGATAACCTTTTCATTTATACCTTCCAACAGTTGTTTGATTCATGCTATGTTGGTACAATTCAATGTTGCAGTGACATATCCAGCTTCAATTGTTGACTGTGAAATGCATCCTTGTTTCTTGCTAAACCAACTTACTAGTCTACTTCCTAAAAAGAAAGCTCCACTAATTGTGCTTTTCCGGTCATCAATGTTTCCTACCCAATCAACATCAGTATAAACTTTTAGATCAAAATCATTCCTCTTTTCATATATTAAGCCATAATCTTCAGTGCCTTTCAGGTATCTAAAAATTCTCTTGATTGTTGTCATATGGGTTTCTTTAGGATCTACAGAAAATATTGCAACTATACCTACTACATGTGTTATATCCATCCTGTTGTGAACAACATATTGCTACTTTCTAATCATAGATCGGTAAAGTGTCTCATCAACAGATGCAGATTCATCATTCTTTGATAGTTTACAGTTGGTAGTCATAGGAGTACTTACCGGTTTAGAATCCTCCATTCCAAATTTCTTCAGGATTTCCTTTATATACTTGGATTGAGTAATGAAAATCTCATTCTTCATTTGCAGTATTTGTAAACCTATGAAATACTTTACCTCACCAATTAATGAAATCTCAAATTCTTTGCACATTTCATTTCCAAAGTTCTTGCATTGAGAATCATTTCCACAAAAAATAATATCATCAACAAATATGGCTGAAAGCAATATACCATTGTTTTCATCATTCTTCATATACATGTTGTTGTTCTCACTTGTCCTTATAAAACCAATCTTGATTAAGTAAGAGTGCAATCTTTCATACCATGCTCTGGGTGCTTGCTTTAGACCATATAAAGCTTTGTTCAGCTTACATACCTGATCTTTATTCTTGTCTTCAACAAATCCTTCAGGTTGTTCAATGTAAACTTCTTCTTCTAATATACCATTCAAAAATATAGATTTGACATTCATTTGATATACCTTAAAAATTTTGAAAGTAGCATAAGCCAACAATGTTCTTACTCCCTCAAGTCTAGCCACAGGTGCAAAAGTCTCACCATAATCTATTCCTTCTTCTTGAGCATAACCTTTGCATACTAGTCTTTCTTTGTTTTGAATGACCTCACCTTTTTCATTTAGCTTGTTTCTGAAAATGCATTTTGTACCGATTACATTTTTGTCCTTTGGTCTTGGAACCAATGTCCATGTTTCATTATTCTTGATTTGATCAATCTCTTCTGTCATAGCATTTACCCAATCTTCATTGTTAAATGCCTCTTTTACTATTCTCGGTTCAAATTCAGATATCAAACATGTGTTCTGTCTCAGTTTGTTCCTTGTCATTACTGGATAATCCTTATCTCCTATAATTTGACTTGATGCATGATTTCTTCTGACATATTTGGCTAATATAGGCTTGGTAGGCTATGTATGATCTTCTTTATCACTCGGTAACTGAATACAATCTTCAGGTTCTTCAACAGTTTTCTCGGTAGGACTTCTTAGTTGGACATATACAAATTCTTCATAACTCTCTAGTTCTTTGGAACTTCATCATTTCTTTCTACAAATTCATCAATTTTCACATTTTCACTTTCCACTAATTTGTTAGATGATTTGATCAAACATTTAAATGCTTTACTTCTAGAAGAGTAACCAAGGAATGTTCCTTCGTCGCTTTTCTTATCAAACTTCCTATTTCTGTCATCTTTATGAACATAGTATCTACTTCCAAAGATTTTAAAGTAACTTACATTAGGTTTCTTGTCATACCAGATTTCATATGGTGTCTTCATACTTCCTTTCTTCAATTGTACTTGGTTCAGGGTGTAGACTGCAGTGCTTATTGCTTCTCTCCAGAATGTTTGAGGTACATTCTTTTCAATCATTAGGGTTCTGGCACAATCTACAATAGATCTATTTCTTCTCTCAACTATCCCATTTTGTTGTGGAGTTCTCGGTGCAGATACTTGCCTTTTTATACCATGATCATTGCAGAATAAGTTAAATTCATCAGATGTGAATTCTCCTCCTCTATCAGATCTAAGACATTTCAACTGTCTTCTTGATTCATTTTCAACTCTTACCTTGTACCATTTAAATATTTGAAAAGCTTCTGATTTTTCTTTTAAAAACATTACTGACATCATCCTTGAGTAATCATCCACAAATAATATGAAATACTTATCACCATAATAACTTTGAACTTTCATGGGACCACAAAGATCAGTGTGTACAAGATCTAAAATTCCTTTAGAGGTGTAGGACTTACTTGTAAAGCTTTATCTTGTCATCTTACCCATCTGGCATCCTCGACACATAGCATTCTCAAGTTTTTCCAAGCTCGATAGACCTCTTACATGATACTTCTTACTTATTTTGATCAGATTATCAAAATTTATATGACAAAACTTTTTATGCCATAACTAGGTTTCTTCTATTTTAGCATATAGACATTTGTTTTGAGTTGAGTCAAGATGAAATGTATTACCTCTTGTTTGATTCCTGATAGCAGCTAACTTTCCATGTTTGTCATGAACTTTGACAATTCCTTTCTGAAATTCTATTCGGTAACCTGTATTGTTTAGCTATGCTACACTCAACAAATTGTATTTCAATCCTTCAACCTAGTATACATCATTACATTTAGCATTGTCAAGAAGTGTGATATATCCTTTACCTTTCACCGGACATGGGGCATCATTACCAAATCTTACATAACCTCCATCATAATCTTCAAGTTTTACAAACTTGTGTTTATCACCTATCATGTGATGAGAGAATCCACTGTCTATAATCCAAGAATCATTAGTGTTTATGTGAGATACTAGGGATTTTTCTTCATACTTTTCTTCATCTAATCCATCTTTAATAGCCACATAAACAACTTCCTCTATTTTAGTTTCATCAGATTTATCATCATCGGATTCCTCATCAGCAACTAGGCATGTCTTTCTATCTCTCCTTCTGAAGTCTCGGTGTCCTCTGTAGTGATTATCTTTCTGTCTGTCTTCTCGGTAATCTCTCTTTTCACTAGATTCTTTGTCAGGACAGTTAGAAGCCATATGTCCTATTTTATCACAATTGAAACATTTCGAAGGTAGCTTCCTTTTATACTTACCTTTGCCTCTCGGTAACCTCTTGGCCAATAGTGCTTCAAACTCTTCTTGCTTTCTGATTTCCTCATACAATTTGTGTACTTCTTCCATGTTTTTGCAAAATCTTGCACTTGCTCCTTCATAATACTTATTCATTCTATCGTTATAATCATTAGATTCACCAAGATGAAAAGAATTGAATGCAAATTCAACTTTGTTTACTGAAGAGCCATTGTTATCAAAATTACTTAGCTCAAATGCATGTAGCTTACCAATAGTAGCATCCAAAGAAACTGGCATGTTTGGTATAGACCTTAATTCATTGATTGTAGAGACTCGAATAGCATAAGAAGGTAACAGGGTTCTCAATAACTTACTTGTTACATCCTTTTCTTCAATAGTTCCGCCTGCTCCTTTAATTTGATTGACAATCTCTTTCAACCTTGTACTATATTGTGTTATGTTTTCTCCTTCATTCATCCTCATGGATTCAAGTTGTCCTCTTAGACTATCTACCTTTTCTCTTTGGACATGTTGATCACCACCATACACAGATATGAGCTTGGACCACATTGCCTTTGCATCATTACAACCTTCTAGATCATTAAACTCTGAGTCGGTTAATGCTAATGTTATTTCAATTATAGCTTGAGTATGCTCTTGCTTTGCCTTTATCTCTTCCATTGTCATTGGGTAGGTGCTCAGTGCAATGTAATCATTCTCTAGATAATATGTAGCATATTCTCCAATTCCTGGTAAGTGCAGCTTCATCCTTTTCTACCATGTAGAGAAACTTGACTTGTTCAGCTTTGGTGCATCCCTTTTATACATCTTTGGATCTTTGTCTCAAGTGCCTTTAAGCTTTCCTTCCGGAGTCCAAAGCTCTGATACCAATTGTTAAGTACAGATGCCAATAGTAAAGCTCCAAGTCAATAGATAATAGGATGAGAGGGGGGGTGAATCATACAAACTTAATCTTTAATATATTCAACAGATTCAACCTTGGTAGCATATACTACAGGAAACTATAAAACATTTAAACTCATGAACATATAACATCCCAACACATATAACACTAGATTTAACGTGGAAACCCAAATAGGGAAAAACCACTGTGGGATTTTGGACCCACTAAGAAATATACTCTTCTAGAGTATGCTTGGTTAAAAGCAAATCCTGTTAAAGATTACAAACACATTGCTAGATGTGACCCGGTTAAGGGATTTCCCTCAGATCTATTAGGATCTTGCACTTTGCTAGAAGTGACCTTGTCAAAGGATTTCAAACACTCATTTAGAATGTCACCTTGCTAGACGATTTACAAATAAGACTGTTAAGTCCACTCGGTTAAGAGATTTTCTGTCACTTACAAAATAAACAACAGTAATAAAATATATCTGCAACTTCACATCTCAAATGTTAAAGCAGATTCTTATTTGTTCAAAATAATCTTGTCATAAGACTTATCTTGTCCCTTGATGGGCTTACTGGGCTTCCCAATATGTTCTTCAATCAGATCTCCAAGCTTATGTGCTTGGTAAATATTTATGTAGCATCACTATGCTTACAATTGCCCGCATACATTGTTCATCAACAATTCCTTATTTATAAACAATTCTCACCGCTTAATCTCCTTGATCACATTTCCCATGATCAATCTTAGCCATCAAATATTCACCCTTGACTAGCTTCAATGTATCCTTCGATCTGAAAATGTTTTACCTTGCCTCGGGACTTTCATTCCTTTCTTGGAACTTGCACAAGGTTATTGCGGTTCAATCTGAGGTGTAGATCTTCCTGCTGATCTTCCATTGCCATAGATCCTTAACAAACTTCATGTGCAGCATAACAATCATTTAATCAACTCCAGCTCATCATTGTCCTTCATTAAATAATGATTGTATTCATCCAATACAATCTGTTATAACTGGTTGTTACTCGGTTAACATTGAACTTCACTCGGTAGACATTCTATCTTCATTTACCGACATCGATAACCTTAGGGTTTACCAACTAGGTTCCTTAGGGTTTATCGACTAGGTTCCTTTGCTCGATGACATAGTACAGTATTAAACAACATATTTAGGATATCAAAACAATCAAAACAACATGATCTCATCATTGTCTAACTTGGTAGTAGTTGCCCATTGAATAACTTATTTCTCCCCTTTATTATCATATCCTTTCGGTGACACTTACCGACTTCTTAATACTCATCAAAACATACTTCTTAAGATATGGCAACATCATATTGAATCAGAAAATTAGTCTCTTGACATCAATGATAAAATAATATTATTAAGATAGTTATCATCCTTCTTCATTTATATCAATAATCTCCAACAACCTTCTCAATATCCTTAATAAAATGCCAACAATCTTTCTTTCTACTGTAATGCCAACACACATAACATGGAAAAACAAACTTCCTCGACGCCAGATCATTAGCAAGAAAAGCTCAAATCTTTATCCATGGATTTCAAACAAAAGATGAAAATCAAAGAGAAAGGCATGGGAGAATACTCTTTGGAACCTATGTGTCTAACCAGCTTACCAGCATTGCCTAAATTTCATGGGCAACCTTCTACATTAACACATCAAGCAACACAACCCATCGCCAAGTTTGATGGCAAATTTATCCAATTAGGCACACTAGCACATGAATTAGAAGAGAACGACATCCTTAGTTTTCTATACAAAGATGAAGAAGAAGTAAGAGCTACTACTATGGAAGTAGCTATACCAACACAACTGTATGGGAAAGGATACCTGATCATGCAACAAATGCGGTACAATGGCAAAGGACCCATCGGCAAGCATCAAGAAGGTGTCACAGAACCATTGGATCCTCATTCATAGTTTTCTAGAGACAAAATAGGATTGGATTGTGGACAGACTCTACCCCTAAAGAAGAAACCAAATAAATATCAAAAACCACAGTGGAAAGCAAAGAAGAAGTACAAGGAGGACTCATGGCAGGAGGCACTACACGAATCAATAGAAACAATACGAAAGGAATGCGAACACGAGGAAAAAGAGAAACAACAAGAGGAGTTGGCCATTCAAAGAGAAGAAGCATCCTATGCAGAAGTACATCACATTCAGGAACCTATTCCAAACAAGGCAAAATCACCCCCTGAAAACATCACTATTCCCCGAGGAGAAACAGTATATGAACAAATGCAAAGAGTACAAGAAGGATCTGATATGGAATCAGAGAAACCTATCAGACTGGTATCAATCATCAAGGATCTCTTTTCACCTTACAACACCTCTGTCAGCAGCACTGAAAAACTTTGGGACAATACTTTAGAGACTGATTCTAATGACTATGAATGGGGCAGCTGTTCAAATGTTACTGAAGATATTCCTGAAAATACTAGTCGTACACCCCTTTCTCAAGAAGGACAAGGCATAGAGTCTAGACTACATGAATTTGGTCCACAAAATATCTATGAAGCCAAAGAAAATGAGCAGCGGCATTACGAGCAAGTCTACATAAAAGATGATACCATCGAGGACCTCGACAATATCATTAACTTATTTCATATTTCAGCCAACCTTAACGATACCTCTATCATGACACTTACCGCAATCGAACTCGATCCACCCAATGACTCTTTACCACTCATCTTTCCTGATCTCATAGACTAGGATGAACCTGAAAACCATGACATGCCTATTATCCCAGATGATGACTCCATTATCCATTACCTATGAACTGTTAACCCGAAAATAGACTCTACTAGCAAACAAAGTAATGACATCTGCAATCAGGGGAGTGTCAAGTCTCTCAGTCGCAAAAATAAAAGAAATAAGGGATCTACTGCTGAAAACCAGTCAATGGCAACACTAGATCACAAAAAAGTAAAAATAAAGGATGCATCTGAGGGTAAAAACCTTTTTAAGGCACCTAAGGATGGGATACTTGACACTCTTCCTAAACACTATCAGGAGCGATCACCCATATTGATTGAGCCTACTCAATCCATCAACATTGTTACAAAAGAAACAACCAAAAACATACTCCTAGCAGAATCTCTGATAGATGCAGAAAAGCCAGAGTTTATCAAATTCTTCAAAGAAAAGCAAATCAATTTTGCTTGGTCCTATGCAGATATGCCCAAGATTGATCCACACTTAATCATGCATCACTTATCTATTGCTCCAGGAGCTCAGATAATCAAGAAAAAACTAAGAAAGATGAATCCACATGTGGCATTAATGGTCAAAGATGAACTAAAGAAACTATTAGACGTCGGATTTATTTGACCTATCGACTATGCTGAATGGATTTCAAACATTGTACCAGTTTCAAAACCAGACGGAAGCATCAGGATATGTACAGATTTTAGGGATGTTAACAGAACCTGTCCAAAGGATGACTTTCCTTTGCCTAGCATCAACATAATTGTAGACCTCACAGCAGGCCATGCAATGCTATCATTAATGGATGGTTTTTCTGGCTATAATCAAATCAAGATAGCTCTAGAGGATAAAGATAAAACAACGTTCACCTGTCCTTGGGGAACGTATTGTTGGAATGTCATGCCTTTTGGCTTAAAGAATGTTGGGGAAACATCAATGAGAAATGACGATAATCTTTCATGATATGATGCATACCTTCATGGAAGACTATGTGGATGATTTATTGGCTAAGTCATTTACCTGGGTAGAACATTTGGGCACACTAGAGAAATTTTTTGAAAGATTGGAGAAATTCCAATTCAGGCTCAACCCTAAGAAGTGTGTCTTCGGGGTAACATCAGGAAAATTATTAGGCTACATCGTGTCAGCAAAAGGCATTGAAGTAGATCTAGCAAAGGTACATGCCATCATGGAAATGCCACCTCCCAAGAACATTAGCCAAACTCAGATCTCTGCAAGGATGACTCCAGTCAATCAAGCGATTCATCGCCCAACTAGCAGATAAAAGTCTACCATTCAATCATTTGCTACACAAGAATGTACCATTCAGATGGGAAGCCAAATGTACAGAATCGTTCTATCAAATCAAGCTATATCTAATGAACCCACCAGTTTTGGTACCATTAATAGAAAGAAAGCAACTTATTCTCTACATATCAACAACACACATATCATTGGGGGCACTATTAGCACAAGAAGATCAAGAAGGCAAGGAACGAGCTATCTATTACATGAGCAGAACATTAAATGGATATGAGCTCAATTACACATTCATTGAGAAAACTTGCTTAGCTGTAGTCTTCGCTTCTCAAAAATTTTGACATTACATGCTAGCTCACGCAATCAAACTAATAGCCAAAATTGATCCTCTCAAGTATTTACTCAGCAAAGCAACTCTCACAAGCAGACTAGCTAAATGGGTCATAATTCTCAGTGAATTTGATATCCACTACACAGAGCGTCGAGCTATCAAAGGGCAAGTAATTGCATATCAATTAGCTAATGCACCACTACCAGATAAAAAACCAATGGAGATCAAATTTAAAGATAGTGATGTCCTTGTTGTTACCACTGAGAAATGGACCTTGTACTTTGATGGTTCCTACACTCAACATGGCTCAAGTGTCGGCATCTTGTTCGTCACTCCTGAAGGACACATCATACCCAGATCATATAGACTCATGTTTCCATGCACAAATAACATTGTTGAGTCTAAGGCACTGGTTACAGGAATCAAAATGGTTGTGGAATGGAGAATCACAAAGTTAAAAGTCTATGGAGATTCCCAACTAGTCATAAATCAGATCAATAATGACTATGAGACAAAAGATGACAAGTTGCTGCCATACAAAAGAATGGTGGATGACTTCAAACAGTATTTTGTACACATCACCTTTGAACAAATACCAAGGTTGGACAAGAGAGTGGCCGATGCAATGGCTACTATCGCTTCACTATTACAAATTCCAGAACAGTAGGATCGTTATAAGTTTTTGGTAGAGCAACTATTTTCCCCATCCTATGACAGTTCTGCTTCCCATATTATCTATGCCTTAACTAATTCAGACTCTTTGTTATATGGAACAATTTATGAATATCTCAAAACCAATACCCTACCCATTGACCTATCTCAAAATAAAAAATGCAACTTTATCTGGCAAGCCGCCCGCTATACTCTAATTGTTGATACTTTTTATCATCGAGGTCTAGATGGTACTCTTATGTGTTGCGTTGATCGTAATGAATCTAACTCTGCTTTACAAGAGCTTCACGAAGGTATCTATGGCACACATTCAAGTGGTCCTACTCTTGCTAAAAAACTTCTAAGAATGGGATATTACTGGATGACAATGGAAAAAGACTCTTATCATTTTGCAAAGAAATGTCCTAAATGCCAAATCCATGGCAATCTTATACATGCACTAGCACAGGAATTGCAGCCATTTACAACATCTTGGCCTTTCTATCAGTGGGGATTGGACTTAGTAGGTAGAATACACCCTTCATCTTCAAATGGACACAAGTTCATTATCACTGCAACATAATATTTTTACAAAATGGATCGAAGTAGTCCCCATGACCACAGTAACTAGAAAACAAATTGCCTCTTTTATTCTTAACTATTTGATCTGCAGATATGACATTCGCAGTTCCATCATCACAGATAACGGACATCCCTTCAAAAACTAGGATGTGTGAGAACTATGTGAACGATTCAAAATCCAACATCGTTTCTCTATACCTTACTACCCACATGGGAATGGTCAAGCAGAGGCATCAAATAAAATAATATTGAAAATCCTCAAGAAGATAGTAAATGATGCAGGAAAGGATTGGCATGTGCAACTCAATCCGACACTTTGGACATACAGGGCTAGCATCCAGACACCTATAGGAGCTATGCCATATTCATTGGTGTATGGATCAGAAGAAATTTAACCTCTTGAGGGAGAAATTCCCTCACTCAGAGTATCTTTGAAAGTCCTCATTCCGGATGAGGAGTATCGAGTAAACAGACTACAAGAGCTAGAACTTCTAGATGAAAAGTGACAACATGCCTATAATCACCTCAAAGCATACTAGCAACGCATGTGTAGAAGCTGCAACCATAAAGTCATCCCTTGGAATTTTAAAGTCGATGATCTCGTACTCAAAGAAAATCCTAGAAATCAACAGGATCGAGAAAAGAAGGGGAAGTTTGAACCTAACTAGTTGGGTCCCTATGTCATCATCTCAGCCTATGGATTAGGCACCTATCAGCTAACAACTTCAGAAGGCAATGTGGTCGATGAACCAACCGACAACATCCATCTAAAGAAATACTATAGTTGAGTATTCTAATGCACGGAAAAAGTGAAAATACAAAAAAAAAAATCAAAAAATCAAAAAAATAAAATAAATAAAATCAAAAAAATCAAAAAAATCAAAAAATCAAAAACAACAAAAAGGTGCAATAAAAATGAAGGGTGAAAACCTGGCAACAGGTGCTGCTTATGAGAGAACATCTCCTCTATCTATCTTTGCTCCTAACTTTTGTATCCAAAATTAAACACCATTGGCCATCACCCAACACTTTATCAAAACAACATTATCTAGGACATACTTAGCGTAGTCACTGCCCTTGCTTATCTGAATATCAGTTCATCATCTCCCACCATGGCTTGGTAATCACTACACATATCCACATCAATCAGTATCTCTAGCTAGGGGCAACATCCAGCTAACTTCAAACATGTCAGTAAAACAAGAATCACAACATGCCAAGAAAATCCTGTCAAGCACAACTCTAGCAATCCAGAGAACAAAACATTGATCCACTTAACAAATTCACAACACGTGATGGATGATTTTCTGAAGTATAAATTATTTCATCTTGCATGAAGTTTTGACTATTTTTGCACTTGAACTCTTTTGAACTATTTGATCCCCTAAATTTTCTCAATAATGCATCGCGCTAGAGAAAGTGATTGGGACTCCAATATTTTTTAGTTTTCTGTCTGTGAGGTGATCACTTGTACTATGCAAATACTTGTCTCGAGATGTGATTCAAAGCATATCACTGAAGACATTGTTCCACTTTGCACATACAAATGGTTTAATCTTGTTTGTTTTTACACAAGCAACACTTAGGTCATGTTGGTTCAACTATACCTCGATGCTTGTGCCATCTTGCAATATCAAAATTCATGTAAATTTTTCTAAGGTCATTATGGTTCAATTATACCATTATGCTTGTATAAATTTTCAACATATCACAACGGCTCAATGATGATAAACACAAAGAAAGCAACAACATGTGACTATACAAGAATGACAAACAACAGAATGAGGATAATCAATTAGTTGCATATCATTTTACAATTAGTTGCATATCATTATTATACATCTCATTTTCAAGATACATCTCATAGAATATCATTATCATACATCTCATTTTCAAGATACATCTCACAACATATCATTATCATACATCTCATTTTCAAGATACATCTCACAACATATCATTATCATACATCTCATTTTTAAGATGCATCTAACAAATCATATCATTGCATCATGAATCATACAATCATATCTTTCAATACCAAATCAAAAGCATTTATCTAAGCATTACATCATCTTCCATAAAACACATCACATGTGGATATATATATATATATATATATATATATATATATATATATATATATATATATATATATATATATATATATATATATATATATATATATATATATCAAAACTGGTCAAATATACAAAAGATGTCATGTCTGTCCAAATACAACACAATGATCAAAATACAAAGGAGGCAAGTATCTCAGGTATGACTATCTCTTGAGGTTGATGGTCTCGTAGCAGATATCCCGGCACCTGGATCTCTAGGTGGATCATGATGAGGTGGCCCGGTCACACCTCTACTCTCTGTCCTAGACTGAGTCCGCATGGATTGACTGGATCTCACCACAACATAGCTAGGAGCTCTATGATATCTAGAACCACATCCTCGTGTAAACATCTATAGTACTCAGCCTCCTTGGTTGCATACTGCATCTCTCTCAATGTGTCTCTCATAGAACCACCGCCACCACTCTCTCTAGGTTATCCGCTCAAGCCTCTGCTCGACCTAAGCGCTCTAAAATTGTATCCCGCTCTGCGATAATCTGTGTAATTTGACGCTGCTGGGCCAGTACCTATGCCTGTAGCTGTTGCACTGACAACTGTAAGGACCTAATCTATGCATCCTCTCGATGGGTGGGTATCCGAATCTGGAGGGGTACCTATGTCATGGTACCCCCTACCCCTATCCTTGTCCCTGTCCTCAGCGTTGATGGTGGTAACACATCTTATCTCCTCCTCTGGGTCAGCCACCTAAACTCATCCATCCCACCCACAACTACTATAACCTCACCCACTTCCCCAACTCCAATCACCAAACCTCCCCTCCCTCTCTCATCAACTGCTCGCCTCACTAATCTATCTCCTCTCATCCCTATCTCTCCTCCATCCCCTCCTCTATGTCCTCTCCTCCCTCTATCTCCTCAATCCCCTCCTCTATCTCCTCTCCTCCCTCTATCTCCTCTCCCTCCTCTATCTCCACGTCTCCTTCCACCACCTCCCCTCCCATCTCCCCCGTCATCTCCTCCACCATCCCCATATCCCTCCTCTAGCTCCTCTCCCTCATCTCTCTATCTCTCTAGCCTCTCAGGCTGATCATCCTCCTCCTCATCAAAAGTGGGAATCATCTCCGTTGGATACAATATTCGTGCCATGGAATGGGCCACGAAGAGCACTACAAACTCCTCTGTCATCCCCGCATCTACCACCTCGTAGGCATAATCCCATATCTGTCTGGCCAAATGCATATACTCCTCCACCTCCGCAGCACTATCAATAGTTGGACACCACTCTGGCACATCCTGCCTCTGATAAGCATATAAGCATGCTCCCTGTGGTATATCTTGTTGTCAACCATACTGCCATTGAACTCGGCTGTGCAGGAACCTCTCAATCACAAAAGGCGTCCACCCTATTAGGAATCATGACATATATACATAGGGCATCTCTAGCCCATCCTTAGCCCACACCTCACACTCCATATACGGTCTCCAAATAACAATATCAATGTCATCTAATACCCTCCTCCAATGCTCTAGCTTGCCCAACTTACGTTGGACAACTATCCCTGTATATCCATAAACATAAGCACGACCAACTGGCCTATCTTTGTTTGCAAGTGGCCTCGCTGCGGGAATGTGCTCACAAGCCCACACCTATAATAATGTGACCTCGACTGATAGACTATTGTATCCTAAGTACACCACCTGATGCAAATCTCTGTACAAATGGGCCAACATGCAGGACCCCCATGCAAATCGATGACCCTGTGTCACCATATCCTCAAGAACCAATCCCCATCCCACTATTAGTCCCTTCAACCTACGATCGAGACACAAGAAGCCACCTACAAAACCTGCCAGTACTGATGGTAGTGGGGCATAATCAAAATCTATGAACTCCTACCAAGGGATCTCATATCCATAAATCAGATCATCATGGAAAATCCGGTGAAGCGCCTCTGTCCCACCCTCCTTGGTCTACTCATAAGGCAATAGTGCCCTTACCACAGGGATCTGTAGAATCTGATAACAGTCCTCTGGAGTGACTATAATCTCACCCGTATCTAGGTGAAAGGTGTTCGTGTCACTATGCCACCTCTCTGCCAATGTTGTCAGTAAACCCCAGTTAATGATATACCGAGGCATGTCCAACAAAGAGGACAACCCACACCTCTCAATAATATCTCTATCCACCTATGTCAATCGCAGAATCAGAGACCATGGCCTCGAAAATCGCTCTCATGACTGGAGAACACCAAGCCATTTCTGTAAACAGGCAAAACATGTCCAAATATCAATTCCCACATCAAATCCAACCCATATCAAAATAAAAAATTCATATCAACTTGAAACATCGAATATCAAATCAAGTTTCATATCGAAAATCAAACATATCCAATCAAAAATTCCATATCAACTTGAAACAACAAAAATCAAATCAAGTTTCATATCAAAAATCACACCCATATCAAAATAAAAAATTCATATCAACTTAAACCATCAAATATCAAATCAAGTTTCATATTGAAAATCCAACCCATATCAACTTGAAACATCAAAAATCAAATCAAGTTTCATATTGAAAATCAAACCTATATCCAATCACAAATTCCATATCAGCTTGAAACAACGAAAATTAAATCAAGTTTCATATCAAAAATCCAATTCATATCCAATCAAAATTCATATCAACTTGAAACAAATCCAAATCAAATCAAGTTCCATCTATCAAATCCATATCAAGAAATCAACTCCAATCCATATCGAGAAATCAACTCAAATCCATATCAAGAAATCAAATCCATATCAAGAAATCAACTCAAATCCATATCACAAGACTCCTATCAGGAACCATATCGGAACTCATATCGGACATCATATTCACAACAAAAAAAATAAAAGATCTAAAAACAATAGATAATCAGGATCATCATTCAATCAATCAGCTTGGAACTCCAACAACAAAAGCCATTTCAACAAGAAATCTATCAAACAATCACACATCAACATAACAGACACAAATATTGGCTACAACACCCATCCAGGAACACTTGGAAAACACCTACTCACCCCAACCTATCTCCCTTCATCTAATTTTACCCCGTAACATCATATTTTCCTCCTAAATCACTATATTTTCTGCCCACGTGCTAAGACATCTTCCCTATGCGCTAGCTAAACTTAGCTACGCACTACAAACTTTACCCTATGCGCTAGCTCTACCCTATGTGCTACCATCTTTACCCTACGTGCTAGCTCTACACTATGCGCTACCCTGTTCCACCCATGCACTACCCTCTTTCCCCTATGTGCTAGCTCTACCCTATGCGCTACCCTATTCCACCCTTGTGCTACCCTCTTTCCCCTATGTGCTAGCTCTACCCTATGTGCTACCCTTTTCCCACTATCCGCTATCCTGTTAGCCATATGTGCTATCCTACCCCTACGCGCTACCCTAAACTTGTGATGTGCTACCTAACAACCCCCGGACACTACCCTAATTCACTAACCCTATGCACTAACGGTTTTATCGTATGTGCTACGAAAATGACCCTATACGCTAAACCATGAAAATCCGACACAAAAAATCAAAAACGTGATCAAAATCGACCAAACAAAAAGCAAAAGGGGCAAAATTTAGATGACTTACAGGTGGACCATATGTGGCGGGCCTCCGGTATTGATGAACGCACTCGAATCGGTGTGAAGCATAGGGAACCGACATTTTTGTCACTCTCCAAATCTCACTATCACCAAAAGTCAACAGGCACAAATGATAAAAATAAAATCACTTTTCACCTTTTTATAGGGTAAAAGGAAATTAGGGTTAGTAGGTGGGGCATGTATTTTGCTCGTGCTCTTGCTTGTAACCCTAGGAAACATCATTATTAGAAGATGAATCAATTGGCATGCATTAAACGTAGACGAAGTTTTAAAATGCGCTCAAATCAACAACAAATATCAACAACAACCAAATTTCCATTTTTTTGATTCATCTCCTAGGGGGGCATTATCAATACCATTTATCAAATCTGGGGCACGACATCGACATTTCGACACACGACATCATACCGATCAAATTTTGGCAACACATCAATTTTCTTTGAATGAACATGTGCACACACGTCACTTCAAAGAGGGGCAAAATGTAGGCGTATAAAAATGACCACTTTCCTAAATGAATATTTAATGTTCATTTTATTCTCATTCCTGTATTTAGTCAAATCTAATTTAATTAAATCATCCACATTCCTCTATTTGATTAAATAAATTATTCAATTTATTTAATTAAATTCACCTAGGCCTTTCATATCATTTAATTGATTAAATCACTTTATTTAATTAAATCCCCTCTCTCTCTTTTTAATTAAATTTACATTTAATTAAATTGTTCACTTCAAATAAATAAATCTAATTTATTTAAATCCCCCACTTGCATTTATTTTGTTGAAGTAAAGCAATTTATTTTAATTAAAATAACCCTACATCTCCCACTTGCCTCCTAACCCTCTTTCTAGATTCTTCTAGAAACCCATCTAATCCTAATCAATTAGCTTAAACTCTTCAATTATCCCCTTTCCCTAAATTTGAGGATGTCACTTCTCAAATTTGGAGGAAAGTCTTCCAAAGGCATTAAAGCCTTTATGCCTTCAACAAGCTAACTTGTTGAGTTCCTCCAAATTTAGAAGGACTCTTACAAATTTGTCCCCAAAGTCTTCCAAACCATTAATGGTTAACTAACCCTTTTGGCATGGTTAGAGACTTTTTACCTAACTCAACCTTCGTCTAACCCAAGGGTCTCATCAAGCATTCATGGCTTTACCCTTGGTTATCCCTTTAACCCTTGCACAAGAATTTATCCTTTGGGTAAAAGCTTTATCCAATGGGTAATCTTAACCTAACCTTAACCCTTACCTTCTAAGGTAACCATGAGGTCTTCTCAAGCATTTAATGATTCTTACATCTCCTCTCAAGCAGTCTCTTTTTGACAATTGTCACCATTTCATTGGTGAGAATTGTAAACATGGATTGATAACTTTCATTCTTGACCCTTGATAGGATCATCCAATATTGACCCTTCATTGCCCTACTTTTCCTATAAATAGAGCTCTCATTCCTCCATTTAAGATCTAAGTCTTTAGCATCAAACTTATAGACATTTTGTTAAGCATCTAAATCATCTTTATATAACATTTAGCCTCTCTTTGATAGAAATAATCATAACATCTTTATTTATAATCATGGTAGACTAGTGTGATATGCTAGGATAGTCTTGTTACTAATCCTTTCATCTTATCATCATATGCATGCTAGTTTAGTTCATCTTTTTATTAATATCATGCACATTAGGATTGCATTCATGTTAGATTGATCAAAAGCATCCCTCATTCCCATGATTGTCATCCCTAAGTCAGTTTGCCCAGTGATCTGAGAGCAAAGGCTTTGGCTTAAGGGGTCTTGTGAGATAGAGAATAATGGATCATCCCTTGGGAAGTTGAGCTATTCCATATAGCTCCATAACTTGCACCAAGAGTCCCATTGGTGTGTGGACTAGTCATGATTTCGTAATTTTCATTTCATTACACCACTTTTCCCACATACAATAGGTTATCTCTAGAATCTCCCCTGCTTTCTTTGATCTCATTCCTGCTAAAACGTTACGAAAGATTGACTCATCCATTACTTGCTAAATTAAAAAAAAGGCTTTTGCATCCTTTTTTCTATTATCTCTAAGCTGATCTTTTTCTGCTTGTTGTAATCTCTGATAAGCTGCTTCATCCTGTGGTTATGCAGAAACTTTCTCTACCAAATCCGAAATATCTTGTGAGAAAAACAAAGTCTTCATTTTAATTGTCCAAAACTCATAATTCTTACCATTGAAGATTGGAATTTGAGGCCGAATTTGAGCATTATTTATTGCCATGACTTGCTACAACAATCTCCTTTCTCTCTCGGAAAAATTCTGCACCAAAAAATAACTCAGATCTACATAAACATTTAACCTTGTCTTTGATACCAATATGAATAAAATTGTCTTTGTCTCGAAATTATTTCAACGGTAGGATTCCACCTTCTATATGCCAAACAAAGATTGTGGGTCTATTCCAATGTTGAACTTAGAGAACAATTGTTTGGAGGGAAAGTTATGACAGTAGCTTGGAGACATGTTTTCTCTTCAAACATTAAAATTGTGCGGAAATAGACAAAAAAGTCGTATATCCCATCCTTTCTTGCAAACAGTAAGGAGTTGGAGATACTAGATTTGAATAATAACAAAATGAGGGGTGTCATTCCAACTTGGATAGGGCAGCTTTCAAAGCTAAAGATTTTGAGCTTGAGATAAAATAGTTTTGAAGGCATAATACCTTCAAAAGTTACAACATTGCTACTTCTTCAAATCTTGGATCTTTCATCCAACAAATTTTCATGAATCATTCCAGCCACTATTTCATCTTTGTACGCCATGAAAAATCAAACGGTAACAGTCGAAATATTTAAAGTTGTTACTTTTGAGCACTTATTTTATGTGAATCTAGTGACAATCATTAACAAGGGACAAAATATGGAATATGTGAGATCATTGGCACTGGTAAAATGTATTGATTTATCAAACAAAAAATTAGCAAGTGGAATACCTTCAAACATGGGATTGCTCCAAGTTTTGGTTATTCTTAATATTTCAAGAAACCATATTGCAGGTGATATCCTAAAGAGTTTGGGAAAAATGGTATAGTTGGAGTCTCATGATCTATCACACAACCAAATGTCTAGAAATATCCCTTTGGAGATCCAATTTCTCACATTCTTGGGTTACCTGGGCTTGTCTTGCAATCATCTTTCTCGTAGGATACCACGAGGGGGACAATTTTACACATTTGAGGCATCATCCTTTTCAAACAATTCAGACCTGTGCTGCCTCCAAATCAATAAAACTTGTTGTAGCCATCACCAAAATAAATCTTGTCTTGTAGAGATAAATATTTCTAGTCAGAAGGATGCGAAAGTGGACAAAAATGGGTCTAAATCCAACTCGAAAAGTGCCCTTGTTGGCTCTTCAAATATGACTCTAGAGATAACCTTGGCTAACTTTATCCAAACTCATGGATAAAATTGCTTCATCCTTGTATTTGGCGCTCATTGGACGATTCTTCTCCTTTAGACAGTCTATTGACATGGTTAGACGTTGGGATGCTGCAAGGTGGAAGTTAAAGGGAAGTGTGAATATCTCAGCTATGACGGGAGGTCTCTTCCTTTTCAAGTTTAATAGTGAGGAAGACCCGATCTTTGTCCTATCAAGCTCTTGGACCTATAGGAAACATATTTTAACTCTCTCCAAATGGAAGCCTGGTTTCGACCCCTTTGCTGAGCTCAATCATATGGCCCGTATTTGGGTCAGGCTTCCTAGCCTCCTACTAGAATTCCGGGATGATTAGATCTTCCACTGGATTGGGAAATCCTTTAGCAGCTATGTCACTGCTGTTTCGATCACCCTTTCTAAATCCAGGTTAGTTTATGTTTGTTTTTGTGTTAATATTGTTATCAACAAAGCATTACCCAACTTTGTGTCCCTCAAATCCAAATAGGGTAAATGGTCTCAGTCCATTGTCTAAGAATTTAATGCTACTCTTTTTTGCCAAAAAATTGTTAAGAAGGGGCACACTATTGCTAACTGTAAAGCCCCATCTACTTTTGAACCCAAGCTTAAAGAGAATATTATTGCTAATGATGATCCTATTAGCCCAAGTGCTCCCTCTTCTTCAGCCCCTATGGAGCTGACTAATCCTTGTGCGATGTCTGATGACTACCCCCATACAGACAATATATTGGACATTATGAAAACTCCTATGGATTCGGTGAAGATGATGAGGCCAATGGAGACTCTTGAAGATGGGGAAATCCCCCTAGTGATTGGCCTATGTTTATCCCCCAATCCTTCCTCCTCCCTCTCTCTGATCAAGGATGATGTTCCCCAATCCCCTCGCTTCCCCATTACCCCCATATAACCTATGATATGAAAGTTACCTTCTTTTCACCTCCACCCCAGTCCCCAGCAGTTTGGTGATTTTGGATGATTTATGGGTATGTGCAGGATCATGGTGTGCCAAAATAGGCCCTTAAGTGGCAATGAAATTTCAGAAAATCAGAGTTATGCAACTTGACATGAAAAATTGAATAAGTTGTGAACATTATTTTTAAAATATGTAAGAAGAGAATATATAGAAAATTGAATGTATTTTCTAAGATACTAGTTGCTTTTTGGAAAAAAAAAATCCTATTTGATGAAAATTTCAAATTTCAATGCAGTGGTACTAAAATTTCAGGAAAAAAATAAGAAGTAGACGTATGTCTAACCACCATAGTCACAATCAAATCTTAATATTTTTTTATAATATTTATAATATAAGTATTAGACTCATGTCTGGATGTGACACATTTTTTTTTAAATTTTTTATAAATTAAATAATTATTTATGAATTTTTTACTATAGCTTTTCAGAAATTCAGAAACTCCTACGTTTGACCACCTTAACTTGGTCAAAACCTTATGAAATTTAATTTTTAAATTTTTTTTCCCTATAGTAGACGAAGCATAGGATGTGATGCATGTTTCGGTTTCAAAAAATGTTATACCGTTTGAAAGTTATGAGTGTTTATCAATCAGTATATCAATCAGGACTATTGTCAGAATTCAATTAGAAAATAAATAATAATTATTTATTAAAGTCAAAATAAGACAAGCCTTATATTGTTGGAAAGCCGAGAACGTCCTTAAAAACCCCTTTTCATTTTATCAATTTTGATTACAAAAAAAATCGTCAGCCACCAGTGTAAAGTTTGGAAAATCAAGGACTATTGAAAAACACGTTTTTTCAGTTGACTTTCTAGGCTTGTCACTTCCAAGCCAAATACCAAAGCATTCCCGAGACGAAATTTGAAATTTGAAAATTTGAATAGAAAAATCGGATATCGAATAAAATCGGATATCGGATTTTATCCGATATTCAATTTTAATACAAAAATTTGTGGTCCCCAAAAAACTTCCCATTGCCGCCATTTATTTGGTAAACTGCCACATGGCAGAAATCTGATATCCAATTAAATCGAATATCAGATTTTATTAGACATATTTTAGAGAGAGAGAGAGAGAGAGAGAGAGAGAGAGAGTCTTAAGGGGTCCTATGGTGTCGTTAGGGGTCATATGGTGTCTTGGGACACCATAGGACCCCTTAAGACACCAAATCATGTCTTTAGGGGTCATATGGTGTGCCATGAACCCTTATGACCTCTTAGGACACCATACGACCCCTAATGGCACCATATTGGGTTGCTTTGGGTCATATTGTGTCCTAAGGGGTCCTATGGTGTCCCAAGATACCATACAACCGCTATGGACACCATATGACCCCTAACGACACAAGAGGACCCCTTAAGACACCAAATCATGTCGTTAGGGGTCATATTGTGTCTTACGGGGTCGTAGGACACAATATGACCCCTAACGACATGATTTAGTGTCTTAAGGGGTCCTATGGTGTCGTTAGGGGTCATATGGTGTCCATAGGGGTCATATGGTTTCCCATGAACCCTTATGACCTCTTAGCACACCATATGACCCCTAATGACACCATATTGTGTCCTAAGGGGTCATATTATGTCCTAAGGGATCATATTGTTTCCTAAGGGGTCCTATGGTGTTCGAAGACACCATATGACCCCTATGGACACCATATGACCCCTAACGACACTATAGGACCCCTTAAGACACCAAATCATGTCGTTAGGGGTCATATTGTATCTTACGAGGTTGTAGGACATAATATGACCCCTAACGACATGATTTGGTGTCTTAAGGGGTCCTATGGTGTCGTTAGGGGTCATATGGTGTCCATAGGGGTCATATGGTGTCCCATGAACCCATATGACCTCTTAGGACACCATATCACCCCTAACGACACCATATTGGGTCGCTTTGGGTCATATTGTGTCCTAAGGGGTCATATTGTGTCCTAAGGGGTCCTATGGTGTCCCAAGACACCATATGACCCCTATGGACACCATATGACCCCTAATGACACCATAGGACCCCTTAAGACACCAAATCATGTCGTTAGGGGTCATATTGTGTCTTACGGGGTCGTAGGACACAATATGACCCCTGACGACATGATTTGGTGTCTTAAGGGGTCCTATGGTGTCGTTAGGGGTCAGGGGGTGTCCATAGGGGTCATATGGTGTCTTGGGACACCATAGGACCGCTTAGGATGCAATATGACCCCTTAGGACACAATATGACCCAAAGCGACCCAATATGGTGTCCTAAGAGGTCATAAGGGTTCATGGGACACCATATGACCCCTATGGACACCCTATGACCCCTAACGACACCATAGGACCCCTTAAGGCACCAAATCATGTCGTTAGGGGTCATATTATGTCCTACAGGGATCATAGGACACAATATGACCCCTAACGACATGATTTGGTGCCTTAAGGGGTCCTATGGTGTCGTTAGGGGTCATAGGGTGTCCATAGGGGTCATATGGTGTCTTGGGACACCATAGGACCCCTTAGGACACAATATGACCCAAAGCGATCCAATATGGTGTCATTAGGGGTCATATGGTGTCCATTGGGGTCATATGGGGTCCATAGGGGTCATATGACCCCTTAGGACACCGTATGACCCCTAATGACATGATTTGGTGTCTTAAGGGCCTAACGACACCACATGACCTCTCTCTCTCTCTCTCTCCCTCTCTCCCTCTCCTTCTCTCTCTCTCTCTCCTCTCCTCTCTCTCTCTCTCTCTCTCTCTCTCTCCCTCTCTCCCTCTCCTCCTCTCTCCCTCTCCTTCTCTCTCTCTCTCTCTAAAATATGAGTAATAAAATCAGATTTCTGCAATGTGGCAGTTTACTAAATAAATGGCGGCAACGGGAATTTTTTTGGGGTCCACAAATTTTTGTACTAAAATCGGATATTGGATAAAATCCGATATCCGATTTTTGTACAAAAAACCAAGAAAAAAAGGGTTTGTGGGCCATTCTATAGATTCCAACGACCCACAGTCTACATATTCTATTTTCTATCGAGGATCACGGGTTTTCAGACAGCTAGAGACAAATTTGTGCTTTTGGGAGATTCTTAAAGTGAAAACTTACATTGTCAATCATGAAGGAGCATGTGTGGAGGGAAATGGGGAGTAGTAGTCATCGGAAGTCTAAACGCAAAAGAAAACTTTCAAATGACCAAATTGAAGTGTATAGAGAAAGAGATAGAGAATGTCATAGGAGGAGAAGACAAGGTATGTTAAATATTGCTAATGTTACTTCAACTGAAGAGGAAATTGAATTTGAAAATGTGCCACAAGTTATTGAAAATGAAAATATAGATTTTGAAAGTGAAAATTTTGAAAATTTTGAAAATGTTGAAAGTGATAATGAAAATGCTCAACATGTGGAAAATTTTGACATAGGAGGTGAAAATGTGGAAAACTTTAACGTTGAAGGTGGAATTGCTCAACCAAGTGAACCATATGTAACACCTAGTTACTTTAGAAATGAAGACCCTCTCATGGATGAAAGAAAAATTCCAAATCCAAGACCTTCAAGAACCCCAAAATGGTTATTTGAAATCGATGCGAACATTATTGCGAATCTTGAAGGCAAGAGGTCAACAAGAACCGTTCGCTTGTGGGCTACACAACTTTTCAACCCAAATTTTAGAAATAAGACATTGACCAAGCAATGCCAAATCTTTGTTCAATTTCTAAAGATGATAAAGATGAGACCATTGCTAAACAAATTGAAGATTCGTATGAACAAGAAGATGGAGAGAAATTCTATTATTGCAAAAAATCTATTTGACACTCTCAATTCTATTGGAAAGAATACCAAAGAAAGAGATAAGAGAGCCACTCGAAGAGTGATTACAACCTGCTTAGTAAGCCATCAATTGAGGAAGGCTCGTCAAATGAGACAAACTTGTGTTGATTTTAACATAAACCGTAAAACTTTGGATAGAGCACTTGCACGAAGACAAAGACTTGACGATCCACTTCAATAAGATACATGGGCATTTGGTGGGAGGCTTCCACGTGTTGATAGAAAGTTGACTGACAATGTGAAGGAAGAGATTCAACAATTTTGGCACTCTAATTCTAGAGTGTCACCCAATGTAAAGGACGTTTTGAAATTAAGAATCGACAACCGAGACCACACACCGCATCCCAAACATTTCTTGGAATCAAGCCAAACAATGTTGTACAAATTTTTTTGTGAATTACATCCAACTTTGCAAATCTCACAAAGGGCCTTTGAATCTTTGAAACCACTTTATTGTGTTCCTCTTAAGATTCACAATACCTGTTGTTGCAAGTACCATGTGGAGTTTTCAATGTACCATGAACTTTTATGTCATATTCGTTCTACGATGCATACTAATGAGATGTTGTAGAAGTGTGGTGCAATGCTATTTCTGAGATCATCAAGAGACTTGCAAGATCTATTTTTATGCCCTAGAGATGATGGCTTCTATTTCTATAGAAATGATTGTTTGAATGAGAAGTGCTCAGAATGCGGTGGGTTGTCAAAGTTTGTTTCATGTTTTCACAAGGGCAGTGAACACGAGTTTGGAAATAATTATGTTGACAAAAAAAGATACGAGACAGTGAAATATACTTTGAAGAGTGGAGGTGAAGGTTCTAGATGTGAATTAGTCTCAAGAGAAGTGAGTATTGCTGATTTTATTTTGGATTTTAATGAAAATCTTTTCTACAAGTATGCAAGGCACACCCATAGGTCTCAGTGGTTGGATCAATAGCTCAAGATGTGTAAGAAATCTTTCCTAATTGGCACTATTGTATCGGTGGTTGATTTTGCAGAGAACTATACATTGCAACCACAGAATGAGGTACAGTCTTAGTACTACAATCAATCTAGATTGCTATTTTTGTTCACATTACATATAGACATGCTCCTGATAGTATAGAAGAGGACAAGAAGATAATCAGGGAGTATCATTTTTATATGAGTGATGATAGATCACACTCCTCTGAGTATGTGCAACATTCTTTTGAGAATTTTTTTGAGTTCTCGCATGAGAAAGATATTGCAATTGACCGACATATAATATGGTCAGATAACTGTACGGGTCAATTCAAGAATGCCCGTATGTTTTATTGGTTGAGTAGAATGCATGTGGAGAGGTGTATACCTCATATTTGGTGTTTTTTTGAGGTAGGCTATGGGAAGGGAGAGCATGATGGAGTAGGTGCATGTTTGGAGAGAGCTCTAGTTAAGGAGCAATTGAGGATTTCAGGTGCAAATTTCTCTGATGCATGTTTTATTATTGATTGGTGTAGTTCAACATTGTCACATGGAGGTACTCTTGATTCAGTAGTGAGCAGATTCTTTTGGTTGGTTGAGGAGGGAACAGTGGGAGATAGATTGGATTGTCAAACAATTAAAGATTCTTCAAAGATGCATTCATTTCTCAGCTCAGATGCAAGTACATGGACCATTTGGACACAAGTGTTGTCTTGTTTTTGTCAGAGTTGTGTTTGGTGTGATTGGGATCAGTGCGAGTCAAGTGAGTGGGTTGATACGTGGGTTCCCCACTATCTAACTCCTTTATCTCAAACAATATCCTTGTCAAATGATGACATGGAAAGTTCACTTGAGTATGATCGTCTATCAGATCTTGTATAGCTAGGACATGTTTTTGTAGTTGTTACACTGCAAGGGAATGAAGAGAGATCAGAATATTGGTAGGCACGATGTGTATAGGGAAAA
The DNA here is from genome assembly GCF_030272615.1 of Cryptomeria japonica. NCBI lineage: Eukaryota > Viridiplantae > Streptophyta > Pinopsida > Cupressales > Cupressaceae > Cryptomeria > Cryptomeria japonica. The sequence goes on from NC_081408.1 coordinate 39,587,654, forward strand.
CAAAAGCTAACACAACTAGTGACAGATGATGATGGGCTCACATATCCTACAGGTTCAGTTATTGTTGTGGGAACTTGGTTGCAAACATACATGATTAGAAACAATGGCATACCTGCATTTGAAGACTATGAGAGACACAAAACCATTATAATGTATTCACACCTTATTATAGCTACAAATGTCAAGTTGTTGAAGCATCAAGCAAAACCGAAGACCAAAGAGTTATGGACAGTGACTACTGTTGACCATGAAGCAATACTGGATACTCTTAAACAAAGAGATGACCCTTCAGGCACACTTGAGTAGTAGGTCTTTAATGGTGCCTTATTTTTTTTGTCATGCATTTCATTTCAAACAATGATCATTAAACCTTAATGATCAAGTTTGTTACGTGTATATTAAGGATGTGTTGAAAATGTAGGTCTATTGATGAACGAGTTTTTTTGGCAACACGATTTTTGCATGCACATAGCGGGTACACGATATAATCAGAAGGGACATATTTTTGCAACACGACTTATTATCATGCATTTGATGAGCTTTATAATTTTTGTTATTAGAGAACACTATCTGACAATTTTTGATGATATAATTATCGCAAAACCTTTATGCTCATGCAGGTCTTTATTGATGATATACAATAGTACATCACATTATGATTTTTGATGATATACAGGTTCATGCTAGATCATTCGTCGTTGACAAGACCCTCTCTTGGTGATGGTACATATTCTTTTGTGCATTAATGAAATAAAATTTTGTGCATAAACATTAAGTCAAGTGAACGTATTGCTATTTAGAAATGACCATATCTACCATCGTCTTCAACCATGCAGAGAAATGCAGTGAGAAGGGCTTTAATCAACATGCGTCTTTCTTCAAAGTTATGCTTGTATACTTTGCAGAGAAACTGGTAAGTTTCTGTAAAGCGGAAAATCGTGATCGAACCCTAGTTGTTCTCCCCTTTTCCAACTCCGAGGAGAGAGAAGGGAGGTTCGCTAGGATTCGATGGTTTTCACTTAGGGGAGAGACTTTACATTCAAAAGAGGGGTTGAAACTCATAAGATCCAATCCCACATAATGCAAGATTGGATGCTAGATGAATTTCAAGGGTCAAGACAGCAAGGCTACCCTCTTTTGTAAAGAATATTGATAAAGGAATTGAGCTAGGAATGCATAGAAAGTGACAAAGATTCGCTTATAAACTGAGATAGGGATACAGTATGAAGCTGCGGACCTGGAATTAGCAGTAAAATGTCGATACGGCGCTGTCCTGCAAATTTGAGCAAAAGTTGTCGGGACGATGGCGCCCGGCGCCACGGTCCTCCGAAAAATCCGCGAAACGAAGGGGGATCTGTTCGTCTCTGCACAAGGATTCCAGATCTTCAATCTCAGCCGCGTACCTGCAACCTACACACAGAAAAGCGAAGACGATTGGGGGGTTAGGGATTAGGGGTTTGCCTTTAGGTCAAACCCTGGTTTTGGAATTAACCAAGAAATGAGCAAGTGCTGTAAATGTAAATGACTGTAAAATAAGTACTAATACCTTGTTCTAAGGATGTTTGTATCCTTATGTGCGAAGGTATAGATATTGTATGTTGTTGTAGTATGTAGTAAGTGATCTCCTCTTCAATGGTTGAATCCTTGTCTTGAATGCAACACTTAGCCTTGAATGGACAAATGATCAATTGCTTGAAGGAATGCTTGAATGCTTGAATGCTTGAGTATAGTTTCCACGCCTTGTACACATCTGTCCTTCTTACCCAAATGGGAGAGGCAAATGTAGTTTATATACTTGTCAATTAGGGCTGATAGACTGATTTTCCCGACCTTAGGCCAACCAGGAAATGTAATTTCCAAATTGCAAACAAAAAGACCCGAGACCTCTTAGGAGACCAGGCCCAAAATAGGACCCAGGGACCAAGGCGCTGGGCGCCATGGTCCTGGGGACCAGGGCGCTGGGCGCTCTGGTCCCACCTCCTGGGACAGCAGGGTGCAAGGAGGTTCAAGCCAGGGTACTTGAAAAATGCAGATTTCAGTGTCATAATCAGGTTTCGGGGTCTCCATTCAGGTTGCGTGTTGCGTTGCCATCGTGAAGACCGAAATGCAGTCGAAATTGCAAGTGTCGCAATTTTAGGACGCTACAGTTTCATAATTATACAATCTTGTGCGTCTTAAAAATGTTTGAAATGATCTATTTATTATTTTCCAAACTAATTTGTATTAAGTGTTATAATTTGTTTCTTGTAGCACATTCATTCCACATAAAAAGGTTACTTATTTTGGTCTTCATTTATATACAGGCATTGCTATACGCAAGCTTTTCTCTTAGGACATGAGGATGTCTGATGCAGATGAAGTGGGATGTTGTATTTGTATATGGATGTGAATTGATGTAACATTGTTATGATGATATACAATGTCCATGAGCAAATTATGTGTATACAATACATGGAAATATTCATGATCATTATGTGTCTACAGTGTAATGCTTGGAAATATTGATGATATACAATGTCCATGCAAAAAAAATCATGTCTGTATATCCCTTCATGGATGTCACATGCAAGTGTAATGGTAATTATGTGTATAAAATACTTGGAAATATCATTATGTGTCTACAGTGTAATGCTTGTTTATATATAATTTTAGCACTCAAGGGACGATGCCGGTAGGGTATGACCCCGAGCGTTCGATCGAGTGGGGGGAAAAATAGGAGCATGCGTAGGTAAATAATGCCTAACTCAACATGTTGGAGCTAACGATTTGTCATCGCGATGAGCAGAACGAGAAATCAGCCACGCGACAACATTCCATTGAGTGAGACTGACGATTTTTTTGCCAACCAAAAAAATTGCTGCCCTAATAAAACCGTGGGGCAACTTGAAAAATCGAGATAGGCTTTTGTAGAGACCCCTCTCATGGCCCCGTAGGTTCAAATGGATCATTCGCAGGTGCCACAAATTCTGAGTTAGGGCCCGTCAAAGTTTGACAATTTTGAGCACTTAGGGCGCTCAAGGGACGACGCCGGTAGGGTATGACCCCGAGCATTCGATTGAGTTGGGGGGGGGGGAAATAGGAGCATGCATAGGGTAATAATGCCTAAATGGACATGCCAGAGCTGACGGTTCATCATCGCGATGAGAAGAACGAGAAATTGGCCATGTGACAACATTCCATTGAGTGAGACTGACGATTTTTTCGCCAACCAAAAAATTGCTGCCCCAATAAAACCATAGGGCAACTTGAAAAACCGAGATACGATTTTGTAGGGACCCCTCTCGTGGCCCCATAGGTTCAAATGGATCATTCATAGGTGCTATAGATTCCGAGTTAGGGCCCGTCAAAGTTTGACAATTTTGAGCACTTAGGGCGCTCAAGGGACAACACTGGTTGGGTATGACCCCGAGCGTTCGATCGAGTGGGGGGTCAAAATAGGAGCATGTGTAGGGTATTGTTCATTAAATGAATTGTATTGTTCATGAATTCTATTGTTCATTGAATGAATTGTATTGTATTGTTGATTAAATGAATTGTATTGTTCATTAAATGAATTATATTGTTCATTATAAAAACAACACTTACGATGAAATGAAATGAATTGTATTGTTCATTAAATAGCCATTATTAATCATTGTTAATTATTGGAATGAAGATTAAAGATTTCCATGATAACACCATGCACAGATGAGCAACAATTTATATGATCGAATATCAACTTCTATATATATAAAAATGTCAAATGATTACAAATGTATGTCCATACACAAATATGGCATAAATGCCAACTGAAACAAAATGTATGTCCATATACAAAATATACATGCCAACTAAACATGTAAGAATCCCAAAACTATCTATAACATCCTAAGTTGTTGATGGATCATCAAAATCGATCCTCTTCACCACGCTGCTCGGCTCTGAAGTATCCTGCACAAGAAAAACAAACCACGAATAATATTAGTTATATTATATAATTCACATTCGAAAAGTTAACATAAAAATGAACTATAATTAAACTATTCATGTTTACCTCATCTCCACATTTTCTCTTCAGCTTTGCAGGACTCATGATGTATGTCTTTGGTAGAGGAGGTATGCTTTAAATATTTTGATACACAACCTACATATGTTCAAAAACATGACATTGATACAAGTTAGCATATAATTGTCACTGATAATAACAAATTATATCTACTAATCAAAAAATAAGATAAACACACATCTACTCGAGGCATCTCTTCTTCTTCTTCAGGTATACTGGGTGTAGTCATCAAGGATGTGAAGCCAAGGATTCTCTATATATATACACAAGTATATGAAACTATCAATCTATGTCTAGACATGTATGATCACTATAAGTTATTTAAACTATTCATTCAATAATATCTGCATTCAATTACCTTTCCCTTGTCTCCAACTGCACTACCAGATCCTAAATCACACTGCCCCGCACTCATGCTGCTTGTGCCCTACAAGAGTAAAATAAGATATACATGCAAGTTACTACATAATCTAATTAATACCAATATAAATGATGAGCATGTATGTACAATAAAATACAAACGACTAGGTGCAATAATATATGTACCGTCAAGCTATCAAGGCCAAATGAAATGGCCGACAAGGTGCCCTCCTGAATCTGTCTCGATTCATCCTCGATCATCAACTGTTAAATAGACCATGTAAATAAAAATTAGTACTTAATATTATCTAATTTATAAATATTTAATTAAAATATAACATGAACTGTGAAAATACAAATCTTACCAATACATCATCAATGTATGATGATGGTGCCTCCTCGCCTCTAGCATGCGAGGACTCCCTAGGGTATCCTCTAGTCTGTGTAATAACATCTGGTGCATCATGCATCTCATGCACCTCATAATCTACATTGTCCATAGGAGGATCAACGGGCTGTCCAACTGGATCCAAGCATACATGCTCACACATGACACAACTATGGGGCACACATGTGTGGAGCCGAGGATGACGTGTCACCGGCATCGGATGCACTGCTACCATCAAGAGTAGGTTGAGCTACTGACGCAACCTGAGAAACCAAAAGTCTACTCAAAGAGTGAATAGTCGATATGGTCCGTGAAGCCGCCTCACAAATGATATCAGGATGCTGAACTGCAGGTGGGGGATCAACAGGAGGAGGGGGGACATATGGGCCCTAGACTACTCTGACTGCCTCAGGTCTATTTTGGGGCATACCTAAACCTACACCCTGGAAAGGTTGGATATCAAAGTAGTTCACATGTTTGTGTAAAACAAACTCAGCATACAATTTTTTTATGAAATAGAAGGGGATATCAAGATTGTTGTTGAGTGGTTTGTCGAAAACCATCCACCAACGATCCCAAAAGTTTTTCACAATCCCATCATTTGTGCATCATTTGATAGAGAGTTTTTTTTTGGGGGGATCTACAGGCTGACCAGTAAGGGGATTGATAAACAATGAGGCGATTTTGGCTTTGGATATCTCAAGATCCTTGATATCCTTATATGACAAGCCATCTGTATATTTTTCCTTCATAGAATCTCACCACAAAAGGGTGACATCGTGCTCCTCAGTCATGGTTTCCATACTTTTTATGATCGACGTGAGAGGATCAAACAATGGGTTTAGAAGAGGGATCCTACGATATACTTCTGCAATCCCCCTCAATTCATTCAAATTTTGTGCAATCAAATCTTGAATTGAGGGGGGGTTTAGCAAATGAGGGTTTGGTTGTTGCAATTGTGGTTGGTCAGTGTTTTCATTGTTATCCACCATTTTTAACCTAATTGAATGTAAACAATTAAATTTTGTTAACAAATTTAAACAATTAGGTATTTGATTTTAAAAAACCTATTTTTCATGAAAAAAACCATATTTTCAATGAAAAATCAAATAAACATTAACAAAAAATACAAAAAATGAATGAAAATGATTCAAAACGATAAAATTCTTACCTCTAAATCTATTTTTAAGCAATTTTTTGTCAAAACACCGGATATTGGATGGAGCGGATATCGAATTTTGATGAATTCGCGCGGCCTGTGAGTTAAAAATGACTCACGGGACTATCACTATCAAATTATATTATATTATATTATATATAATATAATATAATATTATATTATATATAATATAATATAATATAATATTATATATAACATAATATAATATTATATATAATATAATATTGTATTATATAATATATTATTATATTATAATATAATATAATATAATAATATATTATATAATACGTATTATATAATATATATAATGTAATAATATATTATATAATATATTATTACATTATATCTATTATATAATATAATAATATATTATATATATATTATATAATAGGTAACATATAATATATTTTTTAAATTAAAATTACAAATAAAAATCAGATATCTGATTTGCATAGGTAATTACTAGGCCAAGGTGTATTGGCACCCAGGCCAAGCAAAAAGTCAACACGGATTTTCGCATTTTTAGGTGAGTGAGGAAGGCTATTTTTTTCACATCCCCACTTTTTGGCCCCCCTTGATCCTGCACTAACCCTTATCCAAGTTTTTCCTGTTGACATCTAATGTGAAAACCTCCCCACCCTGCCTTCCTTCTCCGGATAATGAGGATTGGCTAACATAGAAGAAAAAAACTAGGACTAAGAAGGCAGATGTAGGCAATGAAATCAAAGTGGGAAGACCAACTAAGAGAGTGCTGAGGTAGAAACATATGGCAAGGGATATTGCAAGGGGGCGACAATTGGCCCTTGATGGAAATAATGAAACTGAGAAATAAAGTTCCTCTCCTGGAACAGAAGGGGACTCAATAGCCCCCAAAAGAAAATGGCTATAAAACAATATATTTTAGAGATGAAGATTGATATTAGTTTACTTCAAGAAGTCGAAATGTCCTACCAAACCTTCGCAATGACTACTGGCAATCTCTGGTTGGGTGTGACATTTCTTTATGTAGAGGCGTTAGGGGCATCTGGTGGAATTGCTACCCTTTGGAACCCTTACAAGCTCCAAGGTAATGTTCATGTTAGCTCACAAAACTATCTGGTGGTAACCTTCCAAATTGGTGATCTCTGTTGGCACATGTTCAATATTTATGCTCCCAATTCCAGGATGGGAAGGCGTTTGGGTTGGGAGGAAATTGTTGATAGCATCCTTGAGGATGTGAATTCCTTCTACATGCTAGCTAGTGACCTCAACACCCCTATCTACCCTTCTGAGAGATGTTGTGGTCTTGTGGATTATTCTGATAGTGTTGGGGATCTTGCCAGTCTTATAAATGCTAGTAGTCTTTTTGATTTAGATCTTCAGAGTGTCCCCTTCACCTAGTCTAATAATAGGAAAGGGAATCTCCTAATCCAAGTTAGAATAGATAGGTTCTTAGTCTCTGCTAATTGGGATATTGGTTACAACTCCTACCTAAGGGTTGTCCCAAGGATTACTTCTGACCATAGCCCTCTCCTCCTCCACTGGGCTGATAAACCCCCTTTGCATCCTCCCCCTTTTCATTATGAGAATATGTGGGCCTCCCACCCAAACTTTAGAGCTCTGGTTAGGAGGTGGTGGGCCTCCCCTGTTCAAGGGACTACTATATTCAGGGTATCTGAGAAACCAAACCTCATCTAATGGGAAGAGAAAGGTTGGAACAAAGCTAATTTTGGTGACATATTCAAGAAGAAGGATCTATTCTCCAGGCTAGAGTAGATTCAAAATATTATGGCCTTTGGTGATCCCCCTCATTACCTCCTTATTGAATAAGAAGACTGCAGAAAGCATTAGAAGGAAAATCTATCTAAGGAGGAAATCTATTGGAAGTAGAGATCCAAAATTCAATGGTTGAAGGAGGGAGACAAGAACTCTTCCTTCTTCCATCGATCAGCTAGCATTCACAAAAAAAGGAACATGATCAAATGTCTAAGGGATGAGAGTGGAGAGGAGATCACAGATGAAGCCCAAATCAATCAATTTTCCACTTACTTCTTCATCTGTACTTATACTGAGTTTGGAGGAGGAAGTGAGGCTCTTCAAGACAGACTTCTGAGTAAATTACCTATTGCAATTGGTGAGGAGGATAACTGCCAACTTCTTTCACCTATTTCCTCAGAGGAGGTCGAGTTGGCAATCTTTGCGATGGGTGCTTATAAGACACCAGGTCTAGATGGCTTCCCCCCGACTTTCTTCTAGGAATATTGGGACATTCTCAACTTTGATGTCACTAGAGCTGTGAAAGATTTCTTTAGGACTGGTAAATTGTTGAAAAAACCAAATAACACTTTCATTGTTCTTGTTCCTAATTCTCAGGACCCTAGATGCATGATAAATTTTTGACCTATAAATCTCTGTAATACTATTTATAAGATCATCTCTAAGGTCTTAGTGAATAGAATCAACTCGCTCCTTTCTAAGTTTATCAGCCTCTCTCAAAGATGCTTTATCCCAAGTCATCAAATCTTGGATGTAGCCACTGCCACACATGAAATTATCCACTCCATGGATAAACACAGATCTCCAGGTACAGATTTTAAAATGGACATCTCAAAATCTTATGACAAAGTCAACTAGCGTTTCATGTTTAGAACTCTTTTAAAATTGGGCTTTAATCCTAAAATTATTGATTTGATTTGGGAGTGTGTGTCTACGGTTTAGTTTTCTATCTTGATCAATGGGGTTCATAGGGGTTTTTTCAAAATGAAAAAAGTTATTAGACAAGGGGACCCAATGTACCCATACCTCTTCATTATGGTTGCTGAGGTTTTGGGCAGAAATTTTCTAGATATGTTGGCCAATGGGAAACTACAGGGTGTCAAGGCTACTACTACTACTCCCCCTTCTATGATCCAACAATTTGTGGATGACACCTTCCTATTTGGAAAATCCTCTGTGATAGAAGCTAAACTCTTGAAGAACCTGTGACAGAAGCTAAACTCGAGAAGAACTTGCTTTCTGACTATGCCTCTGCTTCAGGTAAATGTATCAACTATAATAAAAGCAACCTTTTCATTTTTCAACACCCCCGTGGACTTACCGTAAAAAAATATTAATATTCTTGGGTGCCATTCTTCCAATTTACCAGGACATACCTGGGTCTCCCTCTCACTATTAAATAGGTTACGCCTGCCTTCTGGAACTCTATTCTTGAAATATTACAGAAGAAACTTGTGGGTTGGAAAGGTAAATTTCTTAGTAGTGCGGGGAAACTCCAACTCCTTGCAACTTCCCTCAAGGGTATCCCTATTTATTTCCTCTCCTTGTTCAAAATTTTGGGTGCCATGGGGGAGAAGCTTGAGAAGATCTAAAGAACCTTCATTTGGATGGGTTTGGAAGAAAAGAAACACCTCTCTCTATTTAATTGGGATACTGTTTGGTTACCTAAGACCTTGGGGGGTCTAGCTATCAGAAAGATAAATGTCTTGACAAGGCCTTAATGGCAAAAGTGGGCTAGAACCTAGCTAAAGGGGAGACAAATTGGTGTAACATTATTAGAGCCAAGTACCTGGAAAGGGAGTAGTTCTGCTTTAACTTGAGTTATATTGGCCTACCTCTTGGTTCTAAATTGTGGAATAATATTATCAAGCTTAGACTTATTATCAGAGAGGGACTGAAGTGGCAAATTGGAAATGGTAGAAAGATCAGATTTTCGGAGGATTCATGGTTGGAAGATAAACCTCTGGCTGAAACATGCTTCTGCCAATTAATGAACACTCTGAAGGACCATTTTGGTAACTATATTGCTAGCTACATTATGCCGAGAGGAAGTAAGTGGAGAAACATCTCTCTGATATTTTCTAATTGGCCTGACCTATTTCCTAGGGCCCTTCAACTCCAGGAACTCATGTGCACGACATGGATACCTCTACCTTAACATGAGGATAATTTCATCTAGAAGGGGACTCAGTCTGGAGATTTCTTGTTAGATCTTCTTACAGACAAATCTTGAGATTTAGTGGGGATAGTGAATGCTGGAAGAAGATTTGGAACCTGCATCTTATTTGAAAAATTATTTTTTTCTTGTGGACCCTTATGCATGGTAAACTTTTGACTCAGGATAACTTGAGAAGAAGGGGCTTCCAATTAATGAATAATTGCATCCTTTGTAAATTGGAGGAGGAATCTATTAACCATCTCTTTATCCACTGCCCCTTTTCTAGACACTTGTGAACTGTTACACTTGATAAATGTGGCCTCCAATGGGTGTTCCATGAAGACATACACCCATTTGTGAATGATTGTTCATCACCTTCCCATCACCCCTTGGTTATTCAGTTGTGGAAGCAGATCCCTCCTCATATATGCTAGAGTGTTTGGAAAGAATGAAATAACATAATATTCAGGGATGCTCAAACATCCCCGAATAATGTTTTTAATAGCCGCTTCAAGATGATCATGGATAATATCACAGTGACTAGATGGAAAATCCCCTCCAACCCCCCTAACCTGGCTGATTAGAGAATTACTAAACAATGGAAGCTTCCCTCAGAGTTTAATCTGTTTAAAGACACTAAAAAGATCAACAAGAAAAGGACCAAATGGGAAGCCCCAAGTCCCTCATGGCACAAATTAAACTTTAACGGGGCAACCCACGATAATAGGCAAGCATGAGGTGGTGTTGTATGAGATCATTAGGGTGGTCTTATTGCTGGCTTTGAAGGAAGCCTGAGGAATCATACTATCAATCAAGCTGAGGGAATGGCCCTTTTATGGGGAATGAATTTTACCACTGCCATAGGTATCAGACAACTTGTAATTGAAGGGGATTAAAAAATAATTATTGAGGATGTCAAGGGTAGAACTACGACGGGTTGGAAGGTGGATGCGATTATGAGGGATACTAGAATTCTTCTAGCTAATCTTGGTTGCTTCACTATCCGCTACATTTATAGAGAAGGAAATGCGGTTGTTGACTCAATGGTTGTTGCCGACATGCTGCAAGAAGGCTTACGGTGTTGGAGGAGCACTGATCTGCTGCCAGTGATCACCAAGGAAATCTTGGAGAAAGAAAAGACTGTCTTAATGTTGATCCCCCTCCCTCTGCTTTTCCCTTTAATTGGTTATTATCTGATGAGGATCATAAATTACCAAATTTTGAATTTGAAGTCGGATCTCGCTAGTGGTGGGATGGATATGCCAAGTAGCGGCATATGGCCTAGTCATCTTTCCCAAAATAATTCAAGTGGATTAATTAATGATTTTATCTACTTCCAAAGTACTGATATCGAAAAAGGCAATATTTTGTAATCATCCGATCTAATGCCATTGGCAATGATGAAGGAAACAACTTGTCTCCACTAAGTTACATTGGGTGGATTGATGGCTTGCACGAGCGAAATAAATCTTGACCTTGGGAGATCTGCTCAAATGCTACTTATAATAATCACGGTGATTATTACACTGGTTTATATTGAAATTTGTTGGGTCTGTTTCTGGACTCTTCTTTGGCTATTGAGCAACTCTTTTTTCTCGTTGGCATGCTTCTCATTACTATTGCTAAGTTGGAGAAAATGATAAAGGGGGCTGACACACTGGGACTTGAACTAAATAAAATGGATGATTTCAAAGCTAGGTCGATGGTTTGATTTGTGTGCATGGAAGGAGGTATTGATAAGTTTATGGAGAGTATGAAAGGCAATGCTGAGAGACTGTCTAAATAGTTTGTGGCTTCCTGGGAGGACAAAAGGGTCACTATGGGTGGCATTTCTTTTGAAGTGAATGAGGAGGTTATAGCTCAGGTGACATGCCTTTCCATGGAAGGCCAAAAATAGAAAAAGCAGAGTCGTATCTCTGACACCACTAGTTTGAACCAATTTTTTCGTGAAGATGAGAACCCTATGAAGTGGGCTAGAGGATTCAATCACGAGGAGCTTCCGTCGCCACAGGACGAGGTGTGCTACATCATTATAAAATATTTCACTCTCAAAGGGTGGTATGGGGTTTTCTATTACTACCACCTCCCTTTTCTTAATCATCTTAGGAATAGGGACCTTATTTCTATTCCTTTTTATCTATTACATTCTATGGCTGCTAACATGAGAGATGTTGCTGAGGCTAAGAAAAAAAACAAGGATTATACCATTCTCCACCAAGGCCTTATCCTTCACCTGTATAACTTCCATCTAGCCCTTTGCCCTTCCTGCACGATTTCAATTCAAAATGTGCCGGAAAACCAGTCCCCGCCCAAGACTGTTGCAACCCCTGATAAAAGCTTTACTCTCCTTCTCGAGCCTGGCTCCTCCAACAAGAAATTCAAGAAGCATTCTTACCACTCAGAGGATTCAAAACCCTTCGAATCCAAGAAAGTGAGAATCCAACAAATTGACTTCGATGTGGAGATCACTGATGAAGCCAATACTCCCCGTCGCTCTATGAGACTGGCATCCAAGCCCCTTGAAAAAGGGAAATCCTTTAAAGACCCCTCCTCATTCCATGATATGAGGAATAACTCGTCTGATAATGCAGTCCCATCTCACTCTACCTTAGCCCCCCATTCTAACAGCTCTACCCATGTCTCTAAGAGCCCTAAAAACCATGGGATCCTGGATGATGATCCCAAGTCTCGAGCCAATTCCCCTTCCCCTACCCTCAGGTTTGAGAAAATGGTGGTTATTGAGGAAGCTAGTAGTATCAAGGAGGAAGCGAATGGCAAGCTGCTGGATCTAGAGAAGAAAGTGGATGCACTGAATGAACAAGTGCAGGAAATTGCTAATAGAGCGAATGTCATTGAAAAAAGACTACAGGAGGTCACCAGATTCACGCTGAATGTCATGCATAGTTCTGTGACCACTCTGAGTCTTTTATAGGAAAATACCCAGAAAGGTTAAAAGGAGGAAGAGGACTACAAATACCTCTTCAAATTTCTCACTAAGGAATGGGCTAGGAGGCTCCTACCCAAGATGAGCCATGGCAAAAGGAAGTAGGGATGCTAGCTACTTGGTGGTTTTTTGAGTTTTTGAATGGCCTTCGTGGCCTTATTGGTTATAGTTATGGTTATAATACTTGCTAGATAATCTTGGACTTGTTTATCTTTAGCCTTGCGTGACATATTTTATGGTTTACTATGACTTTTAAACTCTATTAATATGGGTAGAAATTTTAAAGTTTTTGGTAGAGAAAAGTTTTAGGAGGCTGTGATTTTGTTGTTTCTCTGCTAACAGTTGCTCGTCCGCTGTTAATGTGATTGTATCTGTGTCAACCCCCTTGTTTTGGCCGCTTTTAATATCAAAAACATATATTATATTATTATGCTTTATAAAATTAATATATTAAAATATAATCATTTCAATATTATGTTAATTGTGATAACACTAATGTAATATATAAATTATTATATATGTAATAATTAAATATATAATTATTACATTAAAAATACAAAAGAATTGTAAATATATTCTATAATTATTATTAATGTATATAATATTATTAAATATTATTTAAACTCTTTTTTTTTATAGATAAGTGTTATCCAAGGGGGATAACTCCCATACATTCCTTCATCATACATTGTTTGTAACCAAAACAGCCTAATGTCAACTAAAAATCAAGATAATTCACAATAGTAGCCATGTTTTCTCCAATTCAATATTATTTATACTCTTACTCATTATTATATTATTCTTATTTATTAGTCTTCAATAATATTAAAAATCTAATAAATAATTTGAATATTTTTCCAATCTTTATTAATTAATATCTACCCTAACTTATATACACATTAAAATTAATCCATGGAGAACTCATATAAATTCAATTTTTTAGTAAAATAGATCACAACTTTATTTTATTAAATAAATTTAATCTATAATGTAATTAAATATAAAAGATCTGTTATATAATATGTTTTTAACTTTAAGTGGTGCAAAAATACCTTGCGACGATGGGGAAAAACGTGAGCAAACTCAGCAAAAATTGGACAATGAACATATAAACGGATATGATCGTCTTGCATTCATTTTTTTGCAGTCTTGGTTAACCGCACGGAAACGACATGGATATCTGGAAATGAGTTTTGTTTTGGTAGGTTGGTAGGAAGGAATTATGTCAATATGGAACTTTCCGCGAAACATCAATATATTTGAATTCATAGATTTAAAAGTGATGGTTTTTTATTTATTTATTAATAGAATGCAAAAGATAAAAGTGATGGTTTTGGACACATCTTCAAAGAATAAAAATTGATGAAAACCATTTCAACTCTTAAATTTAACCAATCAACTATTCTGAAAAACTTATATAATTTTTTTATAATTGTTAAACTTTAATACAAGATAATTTTGAAGTAAATAAAATTAAAATAATGAATAATGGATCTTTTTCGTCTCTCGAGACTTGATGGATTTTTAACCATGTGCCATACTCTGCAATGACAATGATTATGTCAAGTTTTTCATTATTTTCTTCGATTTACTTATATTGTGTGTTGTTCACGCTACAAATTGTTTTGTGACTTGTACCTCCAGAAAAATGTGTGACAAATTCAAATTCATTTGAACCAAAAGCTGTTTTTCTTTCAACTTCTCCTCACTTTCCTCAACTTGTGTTTCAGAGATACCAAAGAAATCACAAACTACGTCCATTTCCGAGGAAAGATGTTGTTTTTCCCCATAATAGATTCTACCTCTACAACCTTTTGACTTTCTCCCTCCTTATCTAAACTAGGAGCCAATGGGTCCTCCCTTTGATCAACATCTACGACATTAACAAGTGAGGCATCCTTTTGTAGTTGAGTCTTCTTAGCCTATATCATGTCAAAACCAAATTGGCTACCCTTTGAGGATATAAAACACAGTTGATGATTGATTCCTTGACTTAAAAGAACTGGTTTCACTCTTAATCTGATTAAGTTCCTCTCTATTATTATCCCTTGGCTCATCTATATGTTAATATCCCTCATCCCTCATCCCTTATAAGCTCTCATTGACTCCTAAACAATTGACCATCGATTTTTGCCTAAAGAGGCAGCTTCTAGGTTGCTTATCATCCAAGACTTTCACTTTTTGATGCCATCTACCACAATCTAATAATATTTCTAGTTCTCTATAGACTCCTATATCTGAGTCAATCTACACATAAATATTTGCCACATCCCCTAATTTTCCATTGAGGAAGTCTTCTTCTACTCCCAAAAAGGTGCCAAGGGCATCTCCTATTCTAATAAAAGTTTCCCCATTCCCAAATTCTACAGGTAAACCTACTAAACTAAGCCATTTTGAAGATTTTTTGATATTATATTTAGTGGGATCGAAGTTGTGGGTCCAGCTGATTCGATGAAAACCAAAATCTTTGAAGAAGGTGGATTTCCATATAAAAATTTGATTTTCAAATTTAGACCTATGCATTCTATAAAAAAAAAAGGCATTCTTAAGGGGTCAAATACTTATCTTTCCTGAGTAGGCTTTCCTCCACTGGTCCATTATCTCTAAAACATCTTCGCCCTCGCCACACCACTTCACCAACAAAGCTTTGTCCTTTAATCGATTAGCATTTGGAGCTATAGGATTAGATGGCATTATAAAAAAATTACCGCCATAACTCTTTCTTGGCTTGAGTCCTTCCTCTTTATGATAACCCTTATAACTGGGAACCCTCCTCTTGTTTTCCCCTACACCCTGCCTCTTTCCCCAATTCTCACCATTTATTTGGTTTAGCGACTTCCTATGAGGATATGATCCTCTTCGAACATAAAGAGGTGCCCTAGACACTCCATGCAATGATTTTTCCTTAAGGGCCCCCTTTTTTCTCTTAGCATCAAAGTTTGAGTGTTTCTTGAAGCTTTGAATATCAACCTAACCACCCTTGCCAAGAGGCATTTTGTTTGAACCCGTGACCAATGTAGGCAGGGACTAACTCTTAGATATGCTAGCAAAGATCCTAGGTCAGTTCTACCAATGCCAAGAAGCTTTGTAGTTGGGTGTCCTTTGCCTACCATGCTTGCCCCTGCGAGTTGTGGATCCCATTTTGCAAGATAAACTTAATATTAACAAATACAAATTTATTATATATTTGAGTGTAAGTATATTAAATATTAAATCAATTAAATTTTAAAAATTATAATTATAATTCAAATAAAATATTAAAAATAAAATAAATAATATGAAAATTGCTAAAGCTAAAATTTATATTAAAAGTTACACGTAACAGTAAACCTAAAAAGTTGAAAGTAAAATCAAACCTATCAAAAGAAGATATCAATTCATAATTTATTTAATTCAATTTATATATATGAATAATAATAATTAATATTATTATTTAAAAAGTAATTGTATTTATTAAAAACTTATCATTGATTATTTATTTATATACTTTACAAATTTGAATAATAATATTATTAATTTTTTTATATAATATATCTTAAGATCATTTATTTTTAAAATAAATTATAATTAAAATTTTAAAAATCTAAATATATAATTTATTATTATAAAGTTATCAATACATAATTAATGATTAATATATTATATTTATTATTCTAATAATGTAAATCTGAAAATAATAATAATAATAATAAGTAAAAAATTCATTAAGTTTTTTTTTATAAAATTAAATAATTAATTATTTACTAAATAATATTGCCGCTTTCCCGTGGAATTCGCTGCAATGATAATAATGACAATGTCAAATTTTCCATTATTTTCCTCGATGGGCCTACATTGTGTCTTGTTCACGCTACAAATTTTTCCCCCGGCTTGTCCCTAATGCAAATTCATTGAAACCAAATTTGGACTTCTCAGAATCTTCCTTTTATTGTCTAGTCAACAAATCGAATGCCGGTTTAGGTGAAGATGTTCCATTAGAGTAATCCATCTTTTTAGAGTACAATTACGAAATTTTCGATGGTCGTGTACCTTCCAATCTCGTCTGACTGCATCAGAATGCAATTTCAGTTTTCTCGCGTGATGCATCTAAATTGTCTGCTCACTTGTGTTCATACAGAGAACTAGAGAGGGCTTCAAGTCATTCTCTATATATTCAACTAGAGGTGCAGAAAAACAGCAACCGGTACGTGTGGCAGTCTAATGAAAATGTGTTGTTTAGCTGTAGCCTTTGTTCTGCTCTTCCACGTCAATGGCGGTTGGTGTTGTCCAGGGCATGAAAGGGATTCCCTTTTGCGTTTCAAGGCATCTGTTCTTGATCCCTCCAATCAAGTGCTCAACTCATGGCATGGTTTCAACTGTTGTGAGTGGAATGGAATCCAATGCCATCCTCACACACATCATGTCATTCGTCTCGATCTCCACAGTTCCTCTGATGCTCATTATGGTGATAGTCCTAATGTCAAAAGGCCTCTGAGTAATCTAGCTAGGGATGTTCTTTTCCCATTGTTCAATCTGGAACAGTTGGAGCACTTGGATCTCAGTTGGAATAACTTCTCGGCAGTTCCCATCCCTCCTGGATTGGCCAGACTCAAGAGTTTGCGCTACTTGGGCTTATCATATGCTGGGTTTAGTGGAGATATTCCCAGGGAGCTGGGTAACATGTCTACTTTGCACTACTTGGATCTCTCTTACAATGATCTGAGAATGGTGGACATGCGGGCGTGGACTGGAAACATGAGAGATTTACGGGAGCTCATCCTGGACAATGTGAACATGTCAAGAGTGGATAGCAATGAGTTGGACAACGCTCTCCCCACCATGTACGCTCTCACCCGTCTTCAAATGTCTGGCTGTGATCTTTCTGGAGAAATGTCCCCTTCCCTTGCCAACCTCACCAATCTCACCCACCTCCAGCTTTATGAAAACGGATTCAATGGTAGCATCCCTTCTGCCCTGCTGAGCCTTCCAAGACTGCAACTACTGGACTTGTCCTTTAATATGGATCTAGGAGGGAATCTGTCAAGCATTCTACCCCAAAACTCTGCTTCCCTTCACACCCTTGATCTTTCAAGCACAGCAGTGGGAGGAACCATTCCGGACTCTGTTGCCAACATTTCCTCGTTAACTGTCTTGCATCTCTCAGGCTGCCGTGTTGAAAGTATACCGATTACTATGGCAAATCTCACAGCGCTTAGAGAATTGGATCTCTATAATAACACGTTAAGGGGGTACATCCCGCCGTTTGGGGATAGACATCCGTTGGGAAGACCTTTTCCTTTGGCCCATATTGATCTATCCTGTAACCAGTTGGATGGTCCCATTCCCCCAATGCTGTTGGCTGCATTTCCGAATCTCCAATATGTTGATTTGAGTTACAATCAATTGAATGGCAGTATTCCATCCCCTGCCAATACGCTTCACTACCTTACAGAGCTTGATCTGAGTGGCAATGCGTTGACGGGTAAAATCCCTTCATTGGCTAAACTCCCGTCCCTTGTCCAACTTGGCCTGAGTGATAACCATTTGAGTGACAAAATACCCCTTTCCATTGGCCTACTCTCATCTCTGGAATTGCTTGATCTAAGCAACAACAATTTAGAAGGTGCCATCCCTCTCGACATTTCCAATCTTCCTAAACTGAACAGCCTGTACCTGTACTCCAACCGGTTAAGTGGGACTTTTTCAGAGTCTCACCTTGATAATCTCAGCCAACTTGTCTATTTAGACATTTCCGATAATCTTTTAACTGCCAAGTTCAGTCCAACATGGATTCCAAGATTCTCTTTGGAAAAGCTGGGATTAAGGTCATGTAACGTGGAAGGCGGTATTCCAACATTCCTAATAACTCAATATTGGGTTCAATATGTGGATTTGTCCAACTGCAGCCTTACAGGAAATATTCCCCAGTGGATATGGGGTGACAATTCTCTTCATTATCTCAATCTTTCTCATAATCACTTTACAGGATTTCCATCTCATTCGGTGATGGGAAGTGGATTGTTCATTCTGGATTTGCATAGCAATAATTTACAAGGGCAGCTTCCGCTCCATCCTGATGACATGTATTATCTGGACGTGTCAGAGAATCAACTCAGTGGATCCATTCCAGCAGAATATTCTAGTCTTCTGTATCTGTCTCTCTCTCGAAATTATCTCAACGGTAGCATTCCACCGTCTATATGCCAAATATGGATTGCGGATCTCTCAAATAACAAGCTTACAGGTAAGATTCCTGCCTGTAAGAAAGATAGCTCTCATATTGAGATGTTGAATTTAGAGAACAATCGTTTGGAGGGCAAGTTGCGACGGGGGCTTGGAGAAATGCTTTCTCTTCAAACATTAAAGTTGGGTGGAAATGGACTGAAGTCGTATATCCCATCCTCTCTTGCAAACTGTAAGGAGTTGGAGATACTAGATTTGAGCAATAACAGAATGAAAGGGAACATTCCAACTTGGATAGGGCAGCTTTCAAAGCTTAAGATTTTGATCTTGAGATCAAATAGATTTGAAGGCATAATACCTTTAGAAGTCACAACACTGCCACTTCTTCAAATCTTGGATCTTTCATCCAACAAATTTTCAGGAATCATTCCCGCCACCATTTCATCTTTACAGGCCATGAAAAACCAAACAGTAACAGATGAAATATTTGAAGCTAGTTCTTTTGACAACTATATCTATGTGGATCGAGTGAGAGTCATTAACAAAGAGCAAGAAGTGGAGTATGTAAGGTCATTGGCACTGGTAAAATGTATTGATCTATCAAACAACAATTTAGCAGGTGGAATTCCTCCAGACATGGGATTGCTCGAGGGTTTGGTTATTCTTAATATTTCAAGAAACCATATTACGGGTGAAATCCCGAAGAGTTTGGGGAAAATGCTACAATTGGAGTCTCTTGATTTGTCACACAACCGACTGTCTGGAAATATCCCTTTGGAGCTGCAATCACTCACATTCTTGGGTTACCTGGGCTTGTCCTGCAATCATCTTTCTGGTAGGATACCACAAGGGGGACAATTCTACACATTTGAGGCATCATCCTTTTCAAACAATTCAGGCCTGTGCGGTCTCCAACTCAATACAACCTGTTGCGGCCTTCACCAAAGTAAACCTTGTCCGCCAAATATAGATGTTGATAAGATGGATGAAGAAGAAGAAGAAGAAGAGAAGGATACATGGTGGGCAGTTGGTCTGGGAATGAGCTTTGCAGTTGGGTTTTCAATTGTAATTGGAGTGTTGTGTCTTACCACAACTTGGAGTAGAAAATGCTTCCAAGTGATGGACGACATTATCATTTATCTTTTCGAAAGATTTAGAAAATAATTGCCTTCTATAATTATATATCAAGGAGTTGTCTACAACTGTGGTACAACTGTGGTACCTACCTAATAAGACTGAAGTCAATCTATTTTTAGGTACAACTGTGGTACCTACCTAATAAGTTTGTAAGCTAATTTGTAAGCTTTAGTTGTTTTCTTAGCATATGATGTTGACCTACCTAATAAGACTGAAGTCAATCTATTTTTAGTTCGCAAGCATATGGTTTATGCATATTTTTATTAAGTAAAATTTGAGTTTTGTTCATGTATCATCATGCCTGCCTTATAAATTGAGAGTGGGATATTTATTTTGATCTTGAATGTGACAGGTCAATCAATTATTTATATCTACATTTTGTTTTAGTGTGTTATTTCCCTATTCTTATTGAGTGGCATGGAAGATGTGTCTTATAGCTCTAATAAAAAGTTCGATTGACAAAGCAATATGCAATGATTCCTGAGAGTTAGAGATTTAAGCAATTTCAGGTACAAAGTTTGCCTAGATTTTTTAGTTGTAAATCAAATAAAGTAGCATGTTGACCATTCATGATTTGTTATTGCAGGTGGTATAGTCAAGAATTTGTATGGATAACAAGGAATGTAAAATCATTGGGAAATATGAAAGGTGAAAGTGCCCTCTCAGCATTAAAATTTTTATCATGTCATTACAAGGTAGAAATTATAAACAAATTTTAGCTTTCATCTAAATGTTAATGATGCATCAATTTTATGAAAAAATAAAAAAAATTGACATCTTGTTAGTCTAAGTGCATTTTAAAATAACATTTATGTAATATATTTTTTAATTTTAATTTAAATTAACTTGAAGAATCAAAATAAATAATGTTTATTGAATATTTTATTTTATTTTGACAGATTTATATTAAGGAAAAAAAAGTCATAACTATTTTATCATTAACAATAAAAATTTATTTATTTATTATTATTTTAGATTAAAAATATAAATTAATTTTTGTCAAAAAATTGTGCAGTATTAAATTATTTATAAATTAAAATTTATATAATATTAATAATGGTAGCTAGAATTTATTTTATGGTGGTTATTTTATTCTTTATAAGATCAAGAATAACTACTAAATGAATAAAATATTTTATAAAATAGAGAAAAAAGTAATAAAGATGAAGATTTTTTCTTTTATAATCATGTAATTTTGTTTTTTTATAATTTATATTAATATAAATATTATGAAATATAAATTAGTAAATTTAACTTAGAATAATGTAGTTAAATGTATCCATACTCTTTGTTTTGATATTAATTTTTTTTAACAAAATTGATAGCTCCATAGGAGAGTCATTACATATACATATAACAATTGACACTTTGATTGAAGGAGATCATTTAAGAACAGAGTAGTAGTATGCTCTGTTTTTATGCAGACTCTGTTTTCTTTATTGCAAAGGCAAATCATTTATATACTACACAAAATATAGAGGCAAAACATTTATAGACTACACAAAATATCATAGCCTTTCCCAGGCATTGCAAGGCTATTAGCCTTTCCCAGTAATTATCTCCTCGGAGCTGCAATCGCCCACATTCTTGGGCAATCTGGACTTGTCCCACATTAATCTTCCAGGGGGCAATTATGGTGGCCTCCAACTCAATACAACCTATTATGGCCTTCACCTAAGTAAATCTTGCCCTCCAAGTATTCTATTGTAATTGTGTCTTACAACAACTTAGAGTAGAAAATACTTTTTAGTGATGGACAACATTATCATTTTAAAATGGACAACATTATCATTTTAAAAGATTCAGAAAATATTTGTCATTTATGACTATGCTAAAAATTATCTATAATTATGATACAAATTTGTTGTGTAATTTGTTAGCTTTTAGAGACATTGTTTTCTTAACATATAATACTAATAATATTGAGATCAATCTATTTTTAGTTGTGTAAGCATATGGTTTTATGCATATTTTTATTAAGCATGTCTGCCACATAAATTTAGAGCAGGTTATACATTTTGATCCTCAATGTGATGAATCAATTGTGATGAAGATCTAAAATTTTGCCTTCCAATTAGATTATGTTTGTGTATTTTAAGGGCCTCTTGATGAAGTTTTTATTTAATCTATTATTTGGTATCATCAAGCTATAATTGGCATTGAAGGCTGTGTGAATGCTATAGAGGAGTGATCAGAATATTTCCTTCCCTTGAAGTCCATTTCCACGCCACACTACCCAATACACATTTGACAACTATTGTGCAAAGGAGCCAGTACCCACTGCTGCAAGTCAAAGTCCTTTGAACAGCATTAGGGATCAAAAGCAAATAAATAGTTTCCTTCACTACGGGTAAATCTGCTTTAGAGTCTTCTTGTTTTATTCCTATAAATATTTAAAAGATATACTTTATTTGCATTTATAAGAGGATTCTTACATTTAATTGTTGGAAGAAAGTAATTTTTCCCATATTTTACGTACACATACTGTTGAAACTGAATTGTAGTTCAATGTATTCATTGAATCTGTTTTTAAAATTTTTGTCAAGACTTCTTGTCACATCTTCAAGATTTATGTCCACATTTTTAGTTTGTTAAGTTGTAGTGTATCATTTGTGTTTGTTGTTTTGTAGTCTAATCTTCACACGACTAGCTCTTAGCCTCACATGACATTTGTCACATGATTATAATTCAATCCATATCCCCATCTTCTTCAAATCCTAGCCCTCCATTAACAAATATGTATTGGCTTTCCATTTTTCCTCTTGAAAAATTTAAAAATCCAAGGGCTCACATCCGATTTGATACTCTTATGCTATCATCATGCTATTCATTTAGTCATCCATCTTAATTATATTCTTATGTTGCCATTTTCTTGATCTATCATCCTAGTCTTAACATCATGCTATTGGTCTACTAAACAACCACATTCAATCCATCAACACATCAGAAAGAACACATCAAGTGGAGCCATTGGATACACTTCACTTACGTTTAATCAAAAGAGAAAAGAAAAAACAAGGTAAAAGAGTCCATTTATGCACTCAAATTTTCATGTTTTCATTTTTTCCCCTTGTCTTCACAATGTATTTATTATAGTTGCCTTTTACATTTGTCATAGGACAAACATATAATAGGAATAACTTTAATGCATACATATTGTCACCCCATTAATTGTATGCATAAGAATAGTAGTTTTATACATAAGCATACTATTTGTCCACATAACAACAATACATTTTGTAGATAAATATTTAATATTTTTTGTTTTTTTTGGTAACGACAGGGGTATCCCCGCTACCCTATGGGGAGGATTCACAGCCCGCAAGCAGTCCCCCCCTCTTAACCTAGGAGGGAGTCAAACCTGAGACCAATGGGGAGTAAACCCATGGCCCAAGCAAACTCACCTATCCATGCAGGCATAGATAAACATTTAATTATGTTGAGAGGTGTAACCTTGTCAATAAGGATGAACTAAAATAGTATGAATGTGTTGTAGTGTCATAAATTGTACACCCTTGCTAGGGTGGTACAATTTCACACTTAGGTTAGCACCTGCCTTAGTGTGTTTGCATCTTGCATTATTATTTCCCTTTAAGCATTTAATTAATTAATTAAATTAAATATAAAGTCATATTTTATCACTCCTCACATTATAAAACTGGGCCCTTTACCCTAAGTGTCCCCCTTTTTATTTTATTCCTCCAATAAATCATTTAATCATAAACCCTAATTATGTCCTATTTCGACCTTTAAGACCGGATTTCGCATATCAAAACACCTCAAATCAGCTGTAACTTTGGGATTTGCTCTAATATCATCATATCTAATGACCCTGAAAATTTGGTAAAAAGCTGGTCGGACTGTGGTGGGAGTGCACATGGTCCTCGGCTTTTCTCCTGAAATTTTGGGAGCACAATTCTATGATATTATAATGGTTAATCCCAAAAGATTTGTGAGAAATTCAATTCCTAGGTCGGCCTAAAGACAGAATTAAGTTGAAAATAAGATCTAGGGTTTCATACATAAGAGCTCACTTTTTTCATTTGAAGGGAATGAAGATCTATCTAATCTAAGGGAGTTTTCAGCAAAGCAAGCATAAGGAGCCTTCTATGTATTGAAAGAGAAGCCTATGTGAAATCTTTAACAACATTCAACAACATTCCATCAAGCATTCATCATCAATTAGGAGCCTTGAAGACATTGAAGAGTAATAGGAGATCTTGTGGCAATATCTCTCCCTTGGGGATTGGTATGATTTCATGTTATTTTCATGTCTTTGTATGAGCTTCTTTACATCAATTTACATATTTACATTCATTCTTTAGATCATTTAGCATATTTGGTTTGAAGCATTGTTATTTACATTCACATTCAAGGTTTACTCTCATGCGTAGGGTATCTCTAGTTTCTTTTATTTTAGAATCTTGCATACACACAAGGTTCTAGCACAAACATTTTCAATACATTAGCGGCTATTTATGGAGGTGGAAATCACCAACATAGGGGTTTGACTAAGGCAAAACCCCATATAGTCACCCAAACCTTCCCTTTTCAGTTGTAGGTTCAGAAACATGTACCCGGAGGCACTTTTAGCTTAACAAAAGGCACATGAATCACCCAGAATCATCAAATCTACCCTAATCTTCTTGGGATAGGGGAGTGGTTGTTAGGACCTGGAGGCAACAAAGAGGGGGGGGGGGGGGGTGAATGAGTTGTCTATTAATTTCAACCCAAATATAACTTAATCAAACTTGACGCATAATGCCGGTAAATGAAACTTAATGTCGGCTGACAGTTTAACAGTTAATTACAATACCGGTAAAGTTTGATGTATGAAATAGAAAGACAAAAAACATCCACAACACATAACACATATATTTGTATGTGGAAACCCTGTAAGGGGAAAAACCATGATGGAAAACCCTACCCACAATTAGATGATACTACTGCAAATAGTATGTGTGTACAATATGGGGTCTGCACATGCAGAAAGGCCAACTGCCTAGATCTCATTGCTCAATCACAAGATGGGAGTCACACTAACTACAATTCGATGGTTAGATCCAATGATAATGTACTGCTCAAAATAGCATCTTTATATGCTGGATTCAGTACCGGTTAAGCTCTGATTGCCTTCACCAAAACATTCCTTGAATCTTCAAATGATGTCTGTGTGTATAGCTCTGCTTATATTTGCATATATCAAAATACCTTATTACAATCCTTTTTTGCTTCACCATTAATCTCAC
The DNA here is from genome assembly GCF_030272615.1 of Cryptomeria japonica. NCBI lineage: Eukaryota > Viridiplantae > Streptophyta > Pinopsida > Cupressales > Cupressaceae > Cryptomeria > Cryptomeria japonica. The sequence goes on from NC_081408.1 coordinate 39,613,032, forward strand.
AAATGAGATCTTACATATATACCAAAACCTAAGACCAAATGTGTAGGTCGTCTCACTAAGAATATTACAATAAAATCAATACAAATGAATCAATATGCGATGCACCATGTCGGCTCAATGTATTTAGAATAATAACTAATAAACAAATCATCTTCATAACGTGTTGTGCTGATCTGAAATAGATAACGCTTGCCGGTCCATAACCTAGACCAATTTGCCGGTAACAACAAATATTTAAACTTGATTAGACCAATAACCAAATCACCAAAACAAGTGTCCAAACAATGTCTTCGAGATAACCAAGTAATCTCCAAATGATAACAGATCATCCTCAATGTCGGTGAACAATATAACCTCCCGGTGAACCATATACCGGTGATTGTGCATAAGTCACTGAACATGCCAGTGAACATAACCAAAGATCTCCAGTGCTGATAAGTGTTGACAAGTATTGACATCAATGAGAAAACCAGTGCAACACATCCATAATACCAACAATCTCCCCCTTTGGCATTGATGGCAACACAAGATGGAAAAACCATCTAAGTGCAAAAGCAAAAATGCCAAAAACCAAAAACCAACAATCTCCCAAGGAGATCAATTACCAGAAATCAAAATACATAATATTACTCCCCCTAGGAATAATCTCTCCCAAAAGATAATGTGTTTTTCCATAGATATCTCTCCCCCTTTGACATCAAATGCCAAAGAAATACAAAAACCAGATAAAATAGTTCATAGAACTTATTACAAAATACCAACTACTCTCCCTGAGAAGTAGCTCTCCTCATCAAAGCCGGAAAAAAGATTTCTTTGTTAATTTTGTCTGTTTGATGCCAAGCATCAACTATCGAAGTCTCTACCAGTGAGGGTATAACTCCAAGTTGATCTCTCAGATATTCAAAAGTTTCCTTAGGGAAAGGCTTAGTAAAAATATCTACAATCTGCTCTTTAGTATTCACATAAACCAATTTCACTTCTTTCGCTTCAACATTCTCTTTTAGAAAATTGAATTTGATAGAAACATGTTTAGTTTTAGAGTGAAATACTGGATTCTTAGATATATCAATTGCTGCCATGTTATCATAGTAAATGGTTATAGGTTCTTTGCATTTTACCTTTATGTCCTTCAGCATTTGCTTAATCCATAATACCTATATACAATTAGTTGTTGCTGCAACATATTCTGATTTTGCTGTTGATAGAGATGTACAACTCTGTTTCTTACTCAACCATAAAATCAATCTGCTACCAAGAAAGAATGCTCTGCCGATGGTGCTCTTTCTGTCATCTACATCTCCTGCCCAATTAGCATCTATGCATGTACATAAATCAAAACTTTCATCTTTAGAATACCATAAACCAAGATTTGTTGTGCCTTGTAGATACCGGAAAATCCTTTTCACTGCTGGTTCATGATTTTCTTTAGGATTACTTTGAAATCTTGAAATAATACATACTGCATTCATAATAGCAGGTCTTGTTTGTGTCAAATATAGTAAACCTCCAATCATAGACTTATATCTTGCCGGATTAACAGGTGTTGATTCATCCTTCAATGATAGTTTATCAGTTGTAGTCATAGGAGTACTTAACGGTTTAGAGTTTTCTATACGAAATTTCTTTAGTATTCTTTAGTAATTCCTTCAAATACTTTGATTGACATATGAATATACCCTTATCAGTTTGTGAAATCTACAATCCTAAAAAGAATTTTATCTCCCCTATCATAGACATTTAAAATTCTTTCTCCATCTTATTAGAAAAGTCTTTACAAAATCCATCTTCTCCTCCAAAAATGATATCATCAACAAAAACTTCAATAACCAAGATGTCATCATTTGTCACTTTGAAATATAAGTTGCTGTCAGCATTACCTTTAGTGTAACCAAGCTTCAAAAGTTATTTGTCCAATCTAGCATACCAAGCTCTAGGAGCTTGCTTTAATCCATATAAAGTTTTCCTTAACGTGCAACCCATATCTTTGTCATTTGTCAAAGAAAATCCATCAGGTTGTTCAATGTAAACTTCTTCTTCAAGATCACCATTCAAAAATATACATTTAATATCCATTTGATATACTTTATAGTTCTTGTGTGCTGCAAAAGCTAAGAATAGTCCGACTGCCTCAATTCTAGCTACCGGTGCAAAGGTTTCATTATAATCAATTCCTTCTTTCTGTGAATATCCCTTACATACTAATCTTTCTTTGTTTTTGATTACCTTACCATCTTTATTAAGTTTATTTCCAAATACCCATTTAGTTCCAATTACATTTTTGTTTTTAGGCCGGGGAACTGATGTCCATGTGTTATTCTTTCCAATTTGTTCCAATTCATCTTCCATAGCTTTAATCCAATGTTTATCTTCACATGCCTCAATGACTGATGCTGGTTCAATTTGAGAAATTAGACATACCCCTTCATTTGCCAGACTTCCTCTTGTCATAACTCCTTGATACTTATTCCCAATTATCTGACTTTCAGAGTGATTCAATCTTACATATCTGGGTGTATTCACTTGCTGTTGTTCTTCAGTCACTATGGAATTCTCAAATGATGCCGGTTTGACTGGATCAATGTTCTATACCAGTGTACTCATTGTAGGTTCATTTGTGATTATCTCAATTGTCAGTTTAGACTCTATAGACCTTGAATTACCTCTAAACTGTTCACCAATCCTCACATTTGCACTCTCAACAATTTTCTGCAATTTTTTATTAAAACATCTATATGCCGTGCTCTTAGATGAATAACCAAGAAATATTCCTTCATCACTTCTGGGATCAAATTTGCCAATGTACTCATCTCTCCTAATATAACATTTGCTTCCAAATATTCTGAAATATTTAAGAGGAGTATTACCAAACCATAGTTCATGAGGGGTCTTACAGGTTTCACCTTTGATGTGTACTCTATTGAATGTGTAAACCATTGTATTTATTGCTTCACTCCAATGCACATGAGGTGGGTTTGCTTTTGATATCATGCTTCTAGCTACATCCAGAATAGTTTTGTTCTTCCTTTCCACAACTCCATTCTGTTGGGGTGTCTGAGGTGCTGATAACTGTCTTCTGATTTCATTCATTTCAGAGAATGTATCAAATTCCTTAGATGTAAATTCACCTCCTTAATTTGATCTTAAACATTTGATTTTCTTACCGGTTTCATTCTCTACCATTACCTTGAATAATTTGAATTTCCCAAAAGCTTCTGATTTCTCCCTGAGAAAAGTAACCCATATAATCATCAATGATTAGCATAAAGTATCTATCTCCTTGTAGACTTCTAGTTCTTTCCAGACCACATAAATCAGTATGAATTAAATCAAGAAGATTATTGGATTTTCCTGGAATACTCTTAAAAGTTGTTCTAACCTACTTTCCAAATTGACATTCCTTACATACCGAATTATGAGGTTTTACAATCGTAGGTAAATCCCTTATTGCCTTAATTGTACTAATCTTCACAATGCAATCAAAATTTACATGACAAAGTCTCTTATGCCATAGCCAACTTTCATCAATATGTGCAATCAAGCATGCTTTCTCATTGTTATTCAAATGAAAGATATTACCTCTAGTCTGATTACCGATTGCAATTTCTAAACCAATTCTGTTCATGATTTTGCATTTATCATTCTTGAATTGTAACTAAAATCCCTTTTCAACTAATTGACCAACACTCAAAAGATTATGCTTCAAACCTTCAACATAATAAACATTATCAATATTATGCTTACCATCAAAAGATATAGTGCCTTTTCCTCTTATCAAACAAGCTTTATTATCCCCAACTCTTACTAGACCTCCATTGTATTCCTGAAAAGTTAAGAATTTACTTTTATCACCAGTCATATGATGTGAACATCCGGAATCAATGATCCATTCATCCCTTTCTTTAATTTTAGCTGTCAGGGCCTGCTCTACTGGTTAAACAGTAGGTGTCGGTTGATCTTCTGTTATAGCAACAAAAGCCCATCCATTGTCTATCGGTTCCTCATCAGAATCATCACTAACTCCTTCATTAGCATAGTAACATGATTTGTCTCTATTCATCATAAATCTGTATCTCTGATATTTAGGGTTAGACTTATATGTTCTTTTAGCTGCTTCTTTCAATCTTGCATGTCTATCATGACACCTAGATGCCATATGACCAATTTTATTGTAGTTAAAACATTTAAATGGTACTTTACCTTCATACTTACTTCCAACTGGACCTTTAGGTATTTTTCTTGCAAATAGCGCTTCAAGCTCTTCCAATTCTTAATTTTCCCTTCTGATGTCTTCAAGTTCTCTTGCGTAAAGTGCTTTCCAACTAGATTTCTCAGATGACGATGATGATGTTGTAGATGATGATGATGCCTTAAAAGCTAAGTCTATCTTAATTGTAGCAAGAAGACCAAATTCCTCAAGTTCAAAAGTTGAAAGTTTTCCAACCAAAGTATCTCTAGATACAGATGTATTAGGAAAAGTTTTCAATTCATTAATAGCAGTTACTTTCATTTTATATGCCGGTGGTAATGCTCTTAGAAATTTAGAAACAATCTCATCTTCACTTAAGGATCCTCCAAAAGTTTGTATACCCAAAACAATTTCATTGACTCTTTCCATAAAAGCAGAAATCCTTTCATCTTCTTCCATTTTCAGATTTTCATACCTAACCTAGAAGCATTCCAGTTTTGCAATTTTGACTGTGGTATGACCTTCATTCAATGTTTCCAATGTATCCCAAATAACTTTAGCAGTAGAACGGTTTGATAATCCCACGATTTTATGATTTGATAATGTGCTCAAAAGTGCTTCTCTTGCTTTGCAATCATTCTCCTGATCTTTAGCCATGGTTGGTGGATTAGGTTGACTTTGTGTAGGACCAACATAGCTATTCTTTGTAACATCCCATATGTCTTTTCCAATCCAATTCAGATGTGTCTCCATTCTGATCTTCCATATACCATAGTTAGTTCCATCAAGTTTTAGACTGTCCTTTCTGAAATAATTAGTTGCCATAGAATCTCCTCAAGTTGTTAAACTTCTACAAAAAGAGGACTTAGCTCTGATACCAATTGTTAGGACCCAGAGGCAACTGAGAGTGGGGGGGGGGTGAATCAGTTGTCTATTAATTTCAACCCAAATCTAACTTAATCAAACTTGATGCATAATGTCGGTAAACCAAACTTAATGCTGGTTGACAGTTTAATGGTTAATTACAATACCGGTAAAGTTTAATGCATGAAACAAAAAGACAAATAACATCCACAACACATAACACATATATTTATACGTGGAAATCCTGTAAGGGGAAAAACCACAGTGGGAAACCTTACCCACAATCAGATTATACTACTCCAGATAGTATGTGTGTACAATATGGGGTCTACACATACAGAAAGGCCAACTACCTAGAGTGCACTGCTCAATCACAAGATGGGAGTCACACTGACTACAATTAGATGGTTAGATCCAATGATAATGTACTGCTCAAAATAACATCTTCATATGCTGGATTTGGTACCGGTTAAGCTCTGATTGCCTTCTCCAATACCTTCCTTGAATCTTCAAATGATGCTTGTATGTATAGCTCTTCTTATATTTGCATATACCGAAATACCCTATTACAATCCTTTTTCGCTTCACCATTAATCTCACAAATGAGATCTTACATATATACCAAAACCTAAGACCAAATGTGTAGGTCGGCTCACTAAGAATATTACAATAAAATCAATTATAAATGAATCAATATGCGATGCATCATGTCGGCTCAATGCATTTACAATAATAACCAATAAACAAATCATCTCCATAACATGGCGTGCTGATCTGGAAAAGATAATGCTTGCCGGTCCATAACCTAGACCAATTTGCTGACAACAACAAATATGCATTAGACCAATAACCAAATCACCAAAACAAGTGTCCAAACAATGTCTTTGACATAACCAAGTAATCTCTAGTTATCATCCTCAATGCCGGTGAACAATATAACCTGCCGGTGAACCAGATACTGGTGACTATGCATAAGTCATTGAACATGCCGGTGAACATAACCAAAGATCTCCAGTGCTGATAAGTGTTGACAAGTGTTGACATCAGTGAAAAAACTAGTGCAACACATCCATAATACCAACAATGGCACCATTATCCTGCCCAGGATAGTGGTGTGGCACCATGGTCCCTCTGCCTTGCAGTGAAATTTGACAGGTTGCAACTTTAGGTCTTCAGATTTGCAGTCTTTCGGGTGTAGCCTCCTATCTGCAGAAACATGATAGTGGTGTAGCACCCTTATCTAGGTCAGTTTTGTTCAATTTGCAGCATCAATTACACATCTAGAATCCTCCCCCTTTCATGCTTTCAGTATCTCAGTTTTAGATCTACAAGTTTGTGCAATTTCAAGTTCATTTATGCTTCATTCTTTATCTCCTAGTCTAGTTGATCATTCAAACCCTAGATTTTCTCATCATTTGCAACAAGAAGAATAGAAACCCTAAGAGGTAATCCTTGGCTCTCTCTTTCTCACAAGAAGTAGCCAAAGTGAGCTATTTGCCTAGGCTCTTTCGTATTCCCAATGTGTTGGCAAAAGTGGGATTAGGTCCTAGTCACCCGATCTCGCTTTTCCCATCCCCACATGTGTTAACAAAACTACTTTATCTTATATATGTCACTTATATACATCAATTTATTAACATTTAATAATAATTGTACTATTAAATAGTTGCACAATATAAAGCCGCCCTATTGTCAAGATTGTAAAGTAGCTAGACAATATAGTCTAAATGTAAAGATTGTTGCAGTCGTTGAAGCAAAAGCTGCTAGGAAATGACATTCAATGCAAAATGAGGATGCTAGTAAAATTTTCATGAAAAGTGATTCCTGAGATGCAACGTGTTTGAATAAATTCTATTCCAAGATTGAAGGCCTGATCTAGAAAGAAGAAAAGACGCTATAATTTTATATGCTAATTGTTAGGCATGCAACATAGTCAAGGCAACTTAACTAAATTATTTGTTGCGTGATGTACAGATTGCGTGCTTGTGGGAAAGATAATCAAGGAGTGTGTTATTAAACTCAACATCTTCCTGATAATTTTAGATTTGTTGCAGATATGTTCATGATGTCCTAGGATGGTGTTGGACATTACCTTAAGGTTCTATTCTCATGTTTTAGTAGTTCAAAAGATGTACTTTGGATTAGTAATGATGATGATCATCTAAATTTTTTTACAATGTTCTACATTACTCTGCATTTTATGTTCTTTCTTTTCATTTTTGTATTTATGCTACTCATATAGGTACCTTTGTTATTTTGTCTTGACACGTGTTGTTGTTCTTTGAAAAATGTGTTCTTGGCTATGCTCTTTCCTAGTTAGGTTGACCCCAAATGCTCTATCTCTTGGTCCAGTGATTGAGGTGTTTGGATATCATTTTGTTGCATTGAGGTGTGGTCCGCTTCTAATATCTTTCCATTGTGGGAATGCTTAGTGAAGGCCTATTTTGAATTATTTTTTATTATCTCCTTGGCCGACTTAAAAAATTCTATTTTGGAGATCAATATATATGGAGATTGGTTGTAATGAAATAATATGGAGAGAAGGACATATACAAGGAAGTTGATTATAAAAGGAAGATCTATCTTAATGCAAAAGTGGTTGATCAGTATGGTTGTATGCTGATGTTGACTAATAGCGGTGGTAGTGAGCCTAAGGTTTCTTCTGACATTTCAGTTGTGTGGCATTTGCGCCTTTGTGGGGGATTCTTTCTTTCTTCCTCCGAGTAGCAAGTCCTTTTTCTGGCGGTTTTAGTCGGGCATTGAGCCCACTTATAGTGAGAATTTCTAGCAGTGATCCATCTTTGTAAAAATCACGTTAACTAGTATCACCCTAACAGGTGTTTTTCATATTGGGAATCAACATTCTCTGTGGTTTTTCCCTTCTTAGGTTTTCCACATCATATCTAGTGTTTCATGTGTGTGTTATTTCTTGTTCATATCTATTTGTGGATAATGTATCTAAGTTCCTATTTACTGAATGTGTTTTTGAAGTAAAATATTTTATTATATAATTGATTCACCCCCCTCTCAATTGTTTAGAATATTCAACAAGAATGCCCCATGCACAATGGCTACTCATAGGTCCATGTTAGTCCTAAAAGGAGCCCCTTCAAATCCTCATAAGCCGAATCCCACTAGTCAGTATAATCTCTTAGACCATTTGGGAAAAAAGCACTTCAACAAATATCAATCCTTGAGTTGTTGAGAATGTCTCCCATGCATCGAGTTGTCTTATAAAAATCTCTAACTGAGTTGACTGTCCCCATCGACATCGATGTTGACCAATTTCAAACTAGGATAGGGTATCTTGCCACCTCTCAGAATGTTGCTTTTATAGAAAATGACATCCCTCGTGATAAAATACACCATAATGATCCCTTACACCTTAAGGTGTTTGTCCATAATGCAAAATCAGACTAGCTTTGGTAGACAATGAAGCATGCCTAAATGTTTGCACTTTGAGAGTCATAGCTTCTCTTAGCTTCACTAAAAGTGACATAGATCCTTCTAGGAGGATAACAATAAAAGCTTATGATGATGTTGAGTACCCATCTAAAGGAGTGATCACTTTGCCAATTAGAGTGGGTCCAGTGATACAGAACACCTTGCTATAGGTTCTAGACCTAGACCTTCCTTACAATATGACTCTTTTGGATCCGTGCAATGAAAGCGGTTCCTTCTACCTACCATTAGTGTTTGAAATATCCATCCAATGGGATCGAGATAATGATTTTGGGGGATCCCAACCCTTTCCAATTTTGTGCTAAACTGAAGAGTGCTCTTGAACATCAAGTACAATTAAATAGAGAACCGCCTTCTCCTAGCTCCTCTTAGTACGTGGATCCCCAGACATTATTGGAATCAGTCAAGGGAAAGATGAGGATTCAAGATCAAGGATGTGTAGAGTATTCCATGAACTAAACATTTCTCATTGGTAAGTTGTTTGTCTCACTAAAATCACATGGGAAACCACATATTTTGTGCAAAGAACCTAGGAATATCATCCAATATCAACCCCCCACCACATTTACAAAGTGGGGAAAATTGAACAAAGAAACTCTGGATGAAGATGTGTCACATTGGCTCTATAAAGATGAAGCAAACATACCAGTTGTCAAATTACCAGTGGAACAATATGGTAAAAGTTTCACTATAATAGACATAGTGGTTTGGGTCTAAATAAGCAAGGAAGGATAGAGCCAATCATGCTTGAATTGCACACAAAACTTTGGGATTTGGCTTTGTACCATTGTGAATTATAACCTTATCTGCATGCAAAAAAGGGCATGAAGCTGACGATGAATTGACACTTCAGGAATTCTATCCTGAAAATGACTCTAATGAATGGGAGTGGGACCCTTACTAGTTCACTTCATATGCATTAAACAATGTATCCATTTTCCTTGATGACTTACCTATAGAATAAAAACATGAAAACATTCCCCTCCTATCAAAACCTATCCCCAAGCTTGGATTTGAACATTCTGTAATCTTAGCATTGAGTCCAAAGCAAGCAGTTTAGATAGTAATACCGCTAATATTTATAGTTTTTATATTGATTCCCTAGCTTTTTCCAATACCGATGATGGCATGCATCTTGTATACCTCAATCTTATCCAATGTGACCATCAAGAGCCACCAAGTCTAGGTTGCTTTGAAAATGATGAAGCAATTGCAAAAAAATTTGAGTTTTGTGAGGGCATACCATGGGGCAATCACAAAGCATGATTTACTATTTATTTGGACTCCACAACATACATTGTGGATTTGACTCCATCTTGTAACTGCAGAAGTCAAAATCAAAATAAAATAGAGAAAAAATGAAAAGAAGTCAAAATGAAAATCTTAAGATTTCGATGAGGAGGAGCAACTGATTTATTCCCTTTATCATTCATACCTGCCACATATATAGTATTATTATCAATCAAGTCTTGAACTTTATTTTTCAATGCAGAACATTTCTCAATATCATGACTAGGTTGACGATGAAATTGGCAAAAGGAATTGTTATCAAAATAAGGAAATGCAAGTTTGGAAGGATCAATTTGTTTTATAGGAGGAAGTTTGATAACATTTATGTGCAACAACTGAGACATAATACTATGTAAAGATTCATTCAAAGGAGTAAACTATCTTTCTCTTTGGAAAAATTTAGAAATAGAAGGCACACCCGTTGTAGCATTCACATGGTTGTTGTTGATTGGATCATTGAACTTGATGAAGATTTTTGTTGGTTTGAACTTTGCAAATGGTTGTTGAACACTCCCCCCCTTATCACTCGGAGCCATAGGAGTGGATTGCTCCATTTGACTCACAGCTAGTTGATAATTGTGGAGTGTTGCGCACAACTGCGGAAAGGAAGTAAACTCAGACAAAAGAAGCTTTTTCCTAGTATCTTTTTCTAAATTAGAAATGAAAATTCTTTGAATATCATTGTAGTCACATAAATCTGTCCACTTAATTAAATGAATATTTAGTATTTATTTGATTATTTAACCATCAATCAATAATTAATTAAATTAATATTTAATTAATTCATCTTAACCCTCTTCTCCTATTAATTAAATAAATTATTCAATTTATTTGATTCATTTCACTTAACCAAAATTCAAACCATTAATTAAATAAATAAATCATATTTATTTAATTAAATCTTCTCTCACATTTAAATAAATTAATATTTATTTAAATTCCCCAAAATCCCACCTCTCACATTTAAATAAATTAACATTTATTTAAATCACCTTTATCATCCACCCACTTGCATTTTCCTACAAATGCAAGTTGCACAACTATTTTAAATAAATTATTTATTTAAATCACCTTTATCCTCCACCCACTTGCATTTTCCTACAAATGCAAGTTGCACAACTATTTTAAATAAATTATTTATTTAAAATCCTATTTATCCTCACCCACTTGAAACCTTTAATGGTTTCCCCTAAAGTCTTCAAACTTAATGGCTTCCTTCTAAGAGTCTTCTTAAGCCTTTAATGGTTTCCCTTAAAGTCTTCAAACTTAATGGCTTATTTCTAGAGTCTTCTTAAGCCTTTAATGGTTTCCCTCAAAGTCTTCAAGCATTTAAATGCTTTATCTTCCTTTTTCTCATGTAAATAAATTAAGATTTGTTTAAATCCAAAATTTACATTCACATTTAAATAAATTAATATTTATTTAAATATCTATCCAAATGCAAATTACACCATTTAATTGAAATAAATGATTTTTTTTAATTGAAAATCCCAAAATTCCTCCCACTTGCATTCTCTTACAAAACCCACTTGCATGCCTAAATCCCTTCTAGATTCTTCTAACCCCTTCCTAATTAGCCTAATCTATCCCCTAAATATTGTCACATTCCTAAGCAACTTGGAGTCACTTCTCAAAGCCCTCAAAGTCTTTGAAAGGCATTTAAGGCTTTAAGTCTTCAAATGGTTAACCTCTAAAGTCTTCCAAACCATTAAAGGCTCTTACATAACCATTTATGGTTAACTCACCTTTTACCTTTGGTTAGAGACTTTCCTCTAACTTAACCATCCTTTTGACTCATGGGTCTCTTCAAAGCATTTATTTCTTTGACTAGGGTAGCCATCATGTCCCCTCAAGCATTTAATGCTCCTTATCTCTCCTCTCAAGCCTCCTCATGGTGACACTTGTCAACATGGGATTGGGTTGAAAGTCTCACATGGATTGAATATCTTTCAATCCTAACCCTTGTTAAGATTGCTCAATCTTAACCCTTCATTTCCCCATTTCTTCTATAAATAGAACCCTTCTCCTCAAGCAAAGAAGGAAGCATTAGTGTATTGTTGTTATACTGGTATTAGCATAGAGATTTTTCATAGCATCACTATCTACACTTGCATAGCATTTATTTATCATTTTCAACCATCTTGAATCTCCATATGGCATCCATGGCTAGTGCTAAAAGCTGAGAGCTACACTCATGTGGAACTTGGAGAGGAGAGGAACAAGGGAGGAGCAACTATGAGCATCTTGATTAGCTATTTTATTCTATGTTTATATGCTTTCTATTTCATGCTTAATATCTCTCTTGATATACCTGTTTAGGATAATCATTTGTTGCTAACACTAACGTTTGTTTCTTGTGCTCTTGTGTGTGTTTCCATCAAACAGATTTTCTAATCCTTTTTGCAGAGCATCATTTGGTGAACTCGACGTGAATCCAATAACTTTTTACTAAATTTTTGACTGTTTAGCTTGACTCACAGGTCATTCTCTTGCACTTTTGTTCTTAGTTTAGCGCCTTCACAAATTGATACTTTAGCGCTATTGTCTATACTGTTGGTCTTTCCTGTTAAATAGCGCTTCTGTTTTCACACAAAGCAGCGCTATTGTAACAGAGAGTTGTAAGAAAATTCCTTGTAACCAAAAACCAAAATTTTTAGGCTTGTAGAAGCCCACCAAAACATGCGGATTTTTCTAACTAATTATCTTTTGTGCAGGTTTTAACTAACCCCTACAATAGGATTATTTTTAGCAATTTTAGCTTAGGAAATAAATTTGTTCATATTGCTAACTTTGTCTTTCAAGTTAGGATAAAATAAATTCATTTTCCTTTTGGGTTAAAATCAACTACACTTTCATTTGGAGTTTTAAAAAGAACCACATCTTTTGTTTAGAGCTCTAAAAAGAATCACACTTGTTCAAAGTTAAAAAGAATCACAAAAACATACACACAAAATTATTTTTTGCAAAGTTAGGAACAAATTCTTTTGGTGCTTAAAATCAACAAGGCAAATTTTATTTCTTGCATCAAACTAAAATTCACAATCAACACTTCATTTTGTGCAAGTTAAAAAGAATCCCCAATTTGTCACAGTTGTTCTCAAATCAATTTACTTCAAGAAAAACGTGCTCTTAATTCAATTGACCAGGATTTCCAATTCCTAGATTACAACACATTTTGCCATTGAAGGATAAAAAGAACACCATGGTTGTTGGAGCAACATCTCCAATTAGATAGAACATCATTGCAATGACAAGTTAAAAAGAACAAGTGAATTTCGTGTTTGGCACACTTGTGCAAAAGAGTTGGTCAAGTGGTCCTACTTCTAACACACACTATCCTCTCCCTTGGCTCTCGTGGTCCTAGGTGCAAGAGAAAAGTGTTAGTAACAATCAAATTTTTATCTTTTTAAGAGAGGCCTACCAAGGGATTGTTTACTCTTGGGAATGACCTCGCGCAGTAAATCCTTCGAGCCACTGTAGAAATCGGGTGAGAGTGAAAGCTGTAGCCTTGGGTATAGTTGTTCCTATAGTGTAACTTGCCGAAAGGACAAATGGGCCCCACCACAAGTTACAAGGCTCTTAAGTGAGTCACTGCAGAATGAACTTATATTCAAAGACATCGAAAATTACTAAACACCTTTAAGTAGTAGCCCACCCGTTCTATTGATTGAGGATATTTGTGATATAATTCAATGCAAGAGCATAGATGGTTTTGCTCCCAAGATACTCACCATACATATTTCCTTGAGTAAAAACATAGCTTTTTGAAAAGTCACTTGTGGCTTGATAAAAGTGGTGACTCCCCCATCATAGGGATCATCTATTTGTTGTGCTTGTGCAAGACTTAGTATATCACATCCTTATCTGCCATGGTGGGATTCATAAGGTATGTAGTACCAAAGTCAAAGAAATATCAAGATGTGGGCTGAATTTATCGCAACTGGCCATTTGACCTTAGGGATAAAAAGTGTTTGAAGTGTTTTCGTTTTAGTCAAGACCAAGTGCAAATTGAGCCAACTATAGGCTTTGGAAAGAAGAACACCTAAAATACACTTAAAAGGTCATATAAGTCCAAAAATTGGGTTGATCTAGACCCATACTCATTTGTGCCTTTTGAGGCAACATGATTGTGTTTGTGTGCTTGCTTTGTTTTCTTGTCAAAGAAATATCAAAAATCAGTTCCAAAAACAAAGTGATTCATCCAACATAAAACCTTTTTCAAAATACCAACAAAGATCAAAAACAAAGAAAAGAGTATCAACATATATGACCATTCTTCACATCTTGAGAAGGAAGAATCTTCATAAACACATCAACTTGAAGAGAAGACCCTTAAGTTCAAAGGCTTTGATCAAAAGACATAAATTCTTCTATCTAAATAGACAAATCTTTGTCTCTCATAGAGCTTTTCTGCATCACATGCTCCTTTATCTCCAAGGAAAATCAAACGAGTTTGATCCAGAATCATTGAACCGCAGAGCTTTTATGCAGTATAGAGATTTGAGTTATCACAAAAACCAAGCAGGAAAGATCAATCCCAACTTCTTCCCAAACATTTGTATCACATACAACGTAGCTCGAGAAATGCCATCAACGCCTGAAAGGGAAGAGGTAGAGTTTGTTCCATTTGTGACAAAAAGCTTTTATTGAAGTTAAACATTTCATCCATTTCTTACCTTCACTTCATCACTTCATTTCAACTCTCAAAACATTAAGAGGTTCTTGTCCTAAGTTCTCTTCTAAAATATTGCTTGAATCAAACACAACAAATCACTTTTTAGATTGTTTCTACATCTAGGATAAGCTCATCCTAAGAGACATATCTACACGGGTTAAAACTAGTGTATGAGTGAATCCTCTCATTACTAGGTAGTCAAATCTGTAACACATCTCAGATTTTTCTACACCTTATCACATCAAACCTTATCAAAAACAACAAGCAATTCAAGAAAGAATTTTGGTCACATTTACCTTTAAGTGCTAAAGATCCATATGCAAAACACTTCACCAAACATCAATCTTTCATTTCATCAACAACTCATCATCATTTTCACCCAACTTCAACAAAAACTTCTAAACCAAATGGCTCATACCCGAACACGGTCAAGGCAACGAGAAATGGAAATAGAAGAAGAAGAGGAAGAAAACATCAACGAATTCCAAGAAGCTCTTGGAGGAAACATGAATGACGAAAATCCCAGTACTCCTACTCCTCAAGCAATAGAAAGGGCACAACACAACCCTCTCTTTAACAGACTTTTTGATGAGATACTCAAGAGTAATGTTGATGCTCACTTTTTGAGACTTGCTCAAGAGGGAGCCAAATTACCCTCAGACTTTGATGTTGCACAACTACGACAAGAATCAAAATGACAAAGTCACAATGAGGAAGAAAGAGGTAGAGATCCCATCAGACACAACTTTCCTTGAGGAAATCCACCACCTCCTCCTCTGAATGAAATAGAGATGTTAAGGTGACAAGTTGAAAATCTCGCCCAACAACTTCATAGTGGCATGAAAACAAATCAGTTTTCACTTAATGACATTTGTCCCTATCCCTTTGATAGGAATCTTTATATGCCACCTTTTCCACGAAGGTTTGAAATGCCCAAGTTTGAAAAGTATAGAGGAAAAGGAGATCCTTGCGATCATGTCAGAGAATTCCATTCAGCATGCCTAGAAGTGGCATACGAAGATACGTACCTAATGCGACTCTTTCCCCAGAGTTTGGGAGGAACAACCACATCATGGTTCTCCCGATTACCAAGTGGCATCAGGACCTTTGAGGAACTAATCCAGAAGTTCCTATCACATTATTCACACAATATTGAACGGGATATCACAATGGCTGATTTGTGCAACACTAAACAAAAACTAGGTGAACTATTCTCAGTCTTTCTGCAAAGATGACGTCAAATGTCTAGCAGACGTTCACTTCAATTACCAGAATGAGAATTAGTGGAAATATTTATTTCCAACTTAAACGATGAGATGGAATTTCACTTGGACCTCAAAGACACCGATTCCTTCAATGACATGATCACAAAAGGTTTAAAGTGTGAAAGGGTTCTCATCAAAAAAGGGCTAATCAAAATCTACAATGAGCCAAAGGATGCCCCCCATCCACATTTCAATAGTGACAAACCAAGCTTCTGGAACAAAAACAAGAATATCGTCAACGACGAGATTGTGGATGCCCGAACTATCAAAAGTGCACAACCTGTGGTTCGATTTGTAGGACAGAATCCCCCACCTAAGACTAACACAGTTGCTCCTCAAAATCAAGGCCGAATCACATCTCAGGATGAACCCAGACAACGTCAACAAAAACCAAAGCGAACGTACACTCCCTTAGGGGAACCCATCGAAACAGTGTTACGACAGTTGGTTTCTCAAAATCTGGTCACCTTACCCAGAACATCAAACTATGAACCACAAGTTAAACCGACATGGTGGAGAGATACTGAACATTGTGATTTTCATCAAGGAAAAGGACACAAAACAAGCAATTGTAATAGATTAAAAGATCTTATTCAAGATCTTATTGACTGAGGTGATATTGAAATCGAAGGACATGATCCAAAGACAACAAACAATGATCATGTGATGTTCAAGAATCCCCTTCCATCACAAGATCAAAGGGGTCCTTCCACTTCCAAGAGAGGCACTGATACCAAAGATTATATGCAAGCTGTGTATAATTATACTATAAACCACTTATATGATGCCAGTGAACAAATTGCAACCATTACTATCAAAAATCCTAGTTCTGATTGCAATGCTGTTACACGTCGCGGCAAGGTCACCATCAAAGTGGTTCCACAAGGCACCACATCTATACCAAAGCAGTACAATCTTGTGGACCAGTTAGATAAAACACCCACACTCATATCTATCCTAGAACTATTGCGCTTATCTCCATCTCATAAAACTATATTGGATCAAGCTCTCCAAGAGGCATTAGTCCCTACAAATTTGAACACAGATCAGTTCCAGGCCATGGTCGGAAACCTAAAGTCATCACCATGTCTCACTTTCTCTGAAAGTGACAACTCTTCCTTCCAGCAACCTCATAATGCTTCACTCCAAATTGAAGGGTTCATTAACCAGCATAGGATCAAGCGAGTCTTGATCGATAATGGAGCAGGCCTAAATATTTGTACACTGCAATTGGTTACAACATTGGGATATGCCATTGAATCAGTGGATCCTTGCAAGAAGATCACAATCAAAGCTTATGATGATGCAGAGCGTTAATCCAAAGGGGTTATGGTACTACCCATCCGAGTGGGCCCGGTGGTGAAACACATCATCTGTCAGGTGCTGGACCTTCCTCTTCCATGTAATTTGTTGTTGGGAAGACCTTGGATACACGCCATGCAAGCCGTTCCATCCACTTACCATCAGTGTATCAAGTTCCCACATAATGGTGTGGAAATTACAATCCTGGGAGATGCAAACCCCTTTGCATATTGTCATAACATAAACCATCAACCAGAGATTACCGTTCCCAGTAATAGAGAAGCCATCTCATCCACCTCATATGTAAGTCCAGCCTCTCTTTCTAGTTCAAACACTCTTATACCCAAACAAGAGAAGCTCAAAATGAAAATAGCAGAGGAAGGTCTTGGGGAATACAATCTAAGCCGACTATTTTGTGTAGGACAAATGCCCACTTCCCCAAGAAATCATGGTAAACCATAGTAGGTACTTCATACACCAGCAGTCACACCAGCATGCACTTTGACACCTTTCATCCTTGGAAGGAGTCAAGAAGAGGAAACCAAAGATGAAGATGTAGTAGCATGGATCTATAAGGATACTATCACCACCGACATTCCACCAACAAAGCTCCCCACATATCAATATGGTAAAGGTCTTCTCATTATGCAAAGAATGGGATATGATGGACAAAGTGCTTTGGGATATTGCAAACAAGGGCGACATGAGCTACTACTGCCGGAATTGCAACCCAAAAACAACGCGGGCCTAGGCTTTCAAAGAGAGATCTACCCTAAGCTCAAATTCAAAGGAAAACCTAGCAAACCGTTGTATCAACCTGCTACAAAGAGGCCACCTTTGATTATAAAAGCAGCACCCCAGAACATAACAACTATCCCATCAAAGCTAGAAATACCAGCAAAACCATCTGCAACACCAGTTGTCCCATCAATCAAGCTAGTAACACCATCAGCGACAATCACATCAAAGACACCCCTAGCAGCGACAACTGTATCCGAACCCCTCGTAGTATCTACGATGTCAGCAGTTCCAGTAGAAGCAACAGAGACAACACTACCAATGCTCCCTGTATCGGATTCATTGATCCCCATAATCCTTCCTGCAACACTAATTATACCTGCAGTATTTGACTCAAAGGATATCCCAATACGGTACAGTAACCGGTTAATAGAAAGTGACTTAGAAACTGACTCGCATGAGTGGGAATTTGATTCAGTATAGCTTAACACTTCAGATGAGGAAGACACATCACTACCTCCACCTCGCAAAGACATCCCTATTTACGGAGAAGCACAGATAAAGACCACTTGGATTCCTGAACTAGAAACGTCTTCCACAGACCCTACGTCACATCGTGTACCCGATTCTGATAGGGAGAGTACCATCGACGACCTTACCCATAATGTCTTAACCCTCGTTGAAACATCTCATGAACTGAACCTAATCGATGAGGTAATGCCCATTGTCCATCCTGAACTCATCGAATGGAACCAACCTAATCCCCCATGTCTTGACCTTTTCCAAAACAATGAGGCAATCATTGACTTCTTGGAATTGCAGGATAACATACCAAGCGGGGATCATAAAGCTGGATTCGCCATAGAACTTAATAGCGCCACATACTTTGGGGCGGATGCCAAACCTTTCAGCTACAAAAATATAACAATAAAACATGGATCTTCCAGTGAAAACCACACTGTGGCACTGTTTGATCCCACAAAAGTAAAAAGAAAGAGCGTATCCAATGGTGAAAACCTCTCCGAGGCACCCAAGGATGAAAGGTTTGACATCCTTCCGTCTAGTACACAGCAAGAAAGATCAACGATTCTAATCGAGGAAACACAAGAATACAACGTAGGGACTCCTGAAACTCCTCACCTCATACATCTGGCATCTCTTTTGACTCTAGAGGAAGAGCCCAAGTTTGTCGAATTCTTCCAGAAGCGCCAAATTAACTTTGTATGGTCATATGCAGACATGCCTAGTCTTGATCCAGATTTAGTCATGCATCACCTCATAGTAGCAGAAGGAGCCAAGCCTGTCAAGCAGAAGCTTCGTAAGATGCATCCTCAGATTGCAGTATTAGTAAAACCAGAACTTAAGAAACTCTTGGATGTCGGCTTCATTAGACCCATTGATTATGCGGATTGGATATCCAACATTGTGCCTATCGGCAAACCAAAAGGGGGCATTCGCATTTGTACTAACTTCAGAGATCTAAATAAGGCATGTCCTAAGGATGACTTTCCCCTACCAAATATCGACATCATAGTAGACCTGACAGCAGGACATGCCATGCTTTCACTAATGGATGGCTTTTCAGGGTACAATCAGATAAAGATCGCACTGGAGGATCAACATAAGATGGCCTTCACATGTCCATGGGGAACCTACTGCTAGAATGTAATGCCTTTTGGTCTAAAGAATGTAGGAGCGACCTATCAGCGAGCAATGACCACCATCTTCCATGACATGATGCATACCATAATGGAAGATTATGTTGATGACTTACTGGCAAAATCACTCACAAGAGAAGGTCATTTGAACAAATTAGAGAAATCTTTGATAGATTAGAACAATATCATGTTCGACTCAACCCAAAGAAATGTGTCTTTGGAGTAACCTTAGGGAAACTTCTAGGATACATTGTCTGAAGCAAAGGCATTGAGGTCAATCCAGCAAAGGTCAAAGCAATCATGGACATGCCACCACCAAAGAATATCAGTTAGCTAAGGACATTACAAGGACGCCTTCAATCCATTCAAAGATTCACTGCACAATTGGCTGATAAGTGTTACCCATTCACACATCTGCTACACAAGAACATCCGCTTTCAATGGGATGCCAGATGCCAGCAAGCATTACAAATGCTTAAAGACTATCTCATGAATACACCATTGTTGATCCCACCAGATCCAAGTAGACCGTTATTACTCTATATCTCAGCAACAAGTACAACATTGGGTGTACTACTGGCACAACATAATGCAGAAGGGAAAGAATGTGATGTTTACTACATCTATCGCACACTGGTTGGCTATGAACTCAATTACACACTTATTGAGCGAGCTTGCCTAGCAGTAATCTTGGCAGCCACTAAACTGAGGCACTATCTGTTGACACACAAAGTACAACTCATTGCAAAGATTGATCCACTCAAGTACTTACTCAGCAAAGCAGCATTGATAGGCTGCTTGGCCAAATGGGTGATGATTCTAAGTGAATTTGACATCGAATATGTGAACAGTAAGGCTATCAAAGGTCAAGTCATTGCAGATCAATTGGTTGATGCGCCTCTCACAGGTGATTGTCCTCTCTTTTCCAATTTTCCAGATGAAGAACTATTCATGATCACAGAAGCACAACCATGGAAGCTATACTTTGATGGTTCATACACTAGGCATGGCTCGGGGGCAGACATTCTGTTTATCACACCTCAAGGTGACAGCATCTCGAAGTCCTACAAGCTCACATTTCCATGCACAAACAACATAGCTGAATGTGAGGCCTTGATCATAGGACTTAGGCTAGCCATACAATGGAAGTTACAAGAACTACAAGTATACGATGACTCACAATTGGTCATTCAACAAGAAACAGATGCATATCAAACCAAGGATGATAAACTCATGCCATACAAGCAAATGGTGGATAGTCTAAAAGCATCATTGACTACAATTACCTTTGAGCAGATACCAAGAGATTAGAATTGAGCTGCTGATGCTATGGCTACTATTGCATCTTTCCTAGATCTTCCACAGAATTCAACACCCTTCCTCCTAACTAATCAAATAACCAGCGTAAAACTTTCATTTGCCAAACTGCTCGATATACCATTATTGCCGAAACCCTATACCGACGTAGTCTTGATGGTACTCTCCTTCGATGTCTGGAACAAGATGAGATAACAAAGGCCTTGGAAGAGGTACATGAAGGAATTTGTGGGACTCACTCAAGTGGTCCGTCACTAGCCAATAAACTCCTACGCAATGGATACTATTGGCCATCTATGGAAAAAGACTCCTACTACTTTGTTAGAAAGTGCAAGAAATGCCAAGTTCATGGAGACCTGATACATGCACCAACACAAGAATTGCAACCAATCACAACACCATGGCCCTTTTATCAATGGGGACTTGACCTTGTGGGTAAAATCCATCCATCTTCATCCAACGGTCACAAATTCATTATTACCGCCACCGAATATTTCACAAAGTGGATCGAAGCTATTCCACTTACCCATGTCATCGGCAAACAAATCGCCTCATTCATCCTTAATTACATCATCTGTCGGTATGGTGTACCCATGTCCATCATCACAGATAACGGTCTTCCTTTCAAAAATCAAGATGTCCACGAACTCTGTGAGAAGTTTCACATCCAACACCGTTTTTCCACGCCCTATTACCCATAAGGAAATGGTCAAGTAGAAGCATCAAACAAAAACATATTGAGAATCCTCAAGAAGACAGTCAATGATGTCGGTCGTGATTGGCATGTTCAACTGAATCCAGCACTATGGGCATATCGAACTAGCATTCGAACCCCTACAGGCGCAACTCCTTACTCACTAGTCTATGGTGTAGAAGCTATCCTTGCTATTGAGGTCGAGATACCATCTCTACGAGTTTCCTTGCATAATCTTATAGATGACGAAGCCTATAGAGTATCCCATCTTCAGGACTTAGAGTTACTTGATGAGAAACGACAAGCTGCATACAATCACCTCAAAGCCTATCAGTAGCGCATGAGCAGAAGCTATAATCATCGAGTTAGACCTCGTACATTTGAGGTAGGTGATCTTGTTCTCTGATAAAATCCTCGTAACCAACCCAACCGAGAACATTAGGGAAAGTTTGAATCAAATTGGCTGGGTCCATATGTTATCACTGCTGTATTTGGGTCCGGGGCATATCAGTTGGCTACTTCAGAAGGAGAACCACTAGCAGATCCGATCAACAGCATGCACCTCAAACGGTTTTATACATGAGTTGCATAGAGCATCAGGCTCCCATACATACCAAAAAAATACCAAAAACATTCAGAAAAATGTCCTGAAGATATACATAAAAAAAAAGAGATCATACATCCAAACGGTGAACAACCACTCCGGTGGCACCTTGGATAAGTGCGACGGTGAAAACCTGGCAAACAGGTGCCACTCGTAACGGCTATGGCTCTATTAAGTTTCAAGCTTGTTGCGATCACATTCATTACATACACACATCCATCCGTCTGAATCATGGCTTGTTATTGATCTGCACTAAAAAGAAAGTACTTCATGCGTCTTGCATCCTGCTTTTTCATAGTCATGTCTAAACTAGGGGCAATGCCCTTACCCTCTTTTGATGGAAATGGATTCTACATTACTTGTGATTTGTTGGGTTATTCATTCAAAACTATCTCACAAAAATCCAAAAAAACATTCAAAACAATCATCAAAATACCAAAAACATTCAGAATCACAAAATCCAAAAATAATAGAAAACATGAAAATCAAACAAAAACATGGCACCACATTGTACATACTCATCTGGGCAGATACCATGCAAACATTGTGATATACTCCACAAAATGCCCACTTATCAATCAACCAAACAATCAACATCAACACTCAAATTGTCTTCAACAAGGATGCATCCTTCCTTACCAAAACAGTGACAAAATAACATTTTCTTTGACAAGAAAATTATGTTTATGCTAGCAAATACTTGGTTGTTTTGTAGGTTATTCATTCATGTATATATATTAGGTTCCTATGCCACTCTGGGATATCCACAAGTGATTAGAGTAGCCGAAATGGTCCCTACAACATTGTTTGTATGTATTCTGCGAATTATTCCGATGAAATTCTGGGGCATGTACTAATGGTGTCTACGTGGGAAGTTCACTAGGTTACATGATCTTATGTGAAATACAGTCATAGATCACTACGGCTTTCTAACTACAGCGTATACCTCGACCATATGAGCATGAACCATTATTCAGGATCCATATTCTTTATTCTTTATATATGTTGTTTGCGTGTAGGTACGATGCTCCATCTTTTGTTCCTACTACCTCATCCACGCTCGATAAGGTTTTATCTCTTATTACGGTATGAACTTGTCTTAGGATATGATCAACTCAAGATCAAGGAGGACGATCCAAGTCATGCATGAAAGGAGATAATCCTTATCTGTTCTGCAAGCAATACTCAGGTCAACTTGATCCATTATATCAAGTTGCTTGTATTAACTTGCTATATCAAAATCCATGTAAGGAATACCTAGGTCATCTTGAATCATTATGTGAAGTTGCTTGTATTTTCTTACAACATTTTAAAGCTCAATGATGAAAAATAAAGCACTATGAATCGTCATTTCATCTCATCTATATATTGCATTCCATTGCATTCCATTGCATTCCATTGCATTCCATTGCATTCCATTGCATTCCATTGCATTCCATCCATCCATACATTCATAAATAACTGCATATCATTCATACATAGTAATGACAATGGATACTCTATTTTCCTCTTCTTCCATAGGAATGAGTCATAGGTCCTCCATTTCTTCTATCTAACATCGAACCCCCCCTCACCCTCCCCATCTCGATAATTAGCATCACATACCCTACATCATGTCCCAATGAACCTAATCAAGCCACGTTCATCACCATCCATCTCTAAATAGGAGGAATTGCATTTCCCATCCTCAGTCATCCAATAAGCCAAGCAAGTTACTCTATCTGCATAGGTACCTCGACTCACGCACACCTAGACTATCAACAGATACTCTGATCAAGTATCTTCGGGTCTCAACAGGTAATCGATCATGGTAATCCTACACTACATCAGGCATTTATCATATTGACCTAGTCTCAACGGGGCTGCTATGATTAACCACAACCATCCATCACATGCACACACTATCAATTGATCAACCAATCAAACATAATCCAACAGACAATTACATAAATTGTCTAAGTCTCAACGAGTATTTTGCTTCAAATACCTTGACTTCATCGGGCAATTACATCAATTGTCTAAGTCACCCACAGGTCACTTTGATTCACTTACTCAGACTTTATCATGTCCAAGCGAACAACTGACCTCAATTGTCATGCTTTGACTCGACCGGGGCAATTAAACCAATTGCACCAGATTGTCCAACCACTTTTGATCAATTGTATAGTATCAATCAAAAGCACAACACCACATTTGCACCGTATCTCCTGCATAACCTATGGGTACTCACTGGCTTGCCATTTCTCTGTATTCACTCTATTTTCTTCCATTCTTTCACCATTATTGCTAATTTCTTCTATTCTACTTCCCCTCCACTTCTCGTTCTTTTTCGAGAGGTCGCCCGATTTTTTGAAATTTTTTGGCCCATCTCTTGAGGGGGCATACCACCCACTAAATTAAATTTTATGGGGCATATTTCTTCACACCTATTTTTCTTTCTTTAAAACGACGTGATAAAACCGCACCATCTCAAAGAGGGGCAAATGTAGTCACATAAATATGTCCACTTAATTAAATGAATATTTAGTATTTATCTGATTATTTAACCATCAATCAATAATTAATTAAATTAATATTTAATTAATTCATCTTAACCCCCTTCTCCTATTAATTAAATAAATTATTCAATTTATTTGATTCAATTCACTTAACCAAATTCAAACCATTAATTAAATAAATAAATCATATTTATTTAATTAAATCTTCTCTCACATTTAAATAAATTAATATTTGTTTAAATCCAAAATTCACATTCACATTTAAATAAATTAATATTTATTTAAATATCTATCCAAATGTAAATTACACCATTTAATTGAAATAAATGATTTTATTTTAATTGAAAATCCCAAAATTCCTCCCACTTGCATTCTCCTACAAAACCCACTTGCATGCCTAAATCCCTTCTAGATTCTTCTAACCCCTTCCTAATTAGCCTAATCCATCCCCTAAATATTGTCACATTCCTAAGCAACTTGGAGTCGCTTCTCAAAGCCCTCAAAGTCTTTGAAAGGCATTTAAGGCTTTAAGTCTTCAAATGGTTAACCTCTAAAGTCTTCCAAACCATTAAAGGCTCTTACATAACCATTTATGGTTAACTCACCTTTTACCTTTGGTTAGAGACTTTCCTCTAACTTAACCATCCTTTTGACTCATGGGTCTCTTCAAAGCATTTATTTCTTTGACTAGGGTAGCCATCATGTCCCCTCAAGCATTTAATGCTCCTTATCTCTCCTCTCAAGCCTCCTCATGGTGACACTTGTCAACATGGGATTGGGTTGAAAGTCTCACATGGATTGAATATCTTTCAATCCTAACCCTTGTTAAGATTGCTCAATCTTAACCCTTCATTTTCCCATTTCTTCTATAAATAGAACCCTTCTCCTCAAGCAAAGAAGGAAGCATTAGTGTATTGTTGTTATATTGGTATTAGCATAGAGCTTTTTCATAGCATCACTATCTACACTTGCATAGCATTTATTTATCATTTTCAACCATCTTGAATCTCCATATGGCATCCATGGCTAGTGCTAAAAGCTGAGAGCTACACTCATGTGGAACTTGGAGAGGAGAGGAACAAGGGAGGAGCAACTATGAGCATCTTGATTAGCTATTTTATTCTATGTTTATATGCTTTCTATTTCATGTTTAATATCTCTCTTGATATGCCTATTTAGGATAATCATTTGTTGCTAACACTGACGTTTATTTCTTGTGCTCTTGTGTGTGTTGCCATTAAACAGATTTTCTAATCCTTTTTGTAGAGCATCAATCATTATCAGGTACATGAAAAGAAATTTGAGCACACAAATTCTTATATCTACCAATGAAATCAATCACTTTTTCTTTAACACCTTGTTTACAATGCATTAAATCAGTGAAAGGGATTTTAGGACCAATGTTGTTTTGAAATTGTTGGATGAAAGCATTTGCTAGTTGTTGAAAAGAATAAGAAGGCAAAGAGCAATACCATTTTAAAGCCTTATCTCTTAGTGGTCTTGTAAATAATTTTGCAAGCAATCATTGATCATAAGTAAAATCAATACACAAGGTTTGAAATGTTTTGACATGAGTAAGAGGATTACCTTTTCCATTATAGAGTTCTGATTGAGGGATCTCAACATGTTTAGGTGGCACAACTTTAACAATATCAAGAGAAAGTTGGCTCGCAACATCAAAGGTGGGCACACTAAACTTGGATTGACCCATGGAAGCAATTTGTTGTAGTAAGGAAGACACGGTTTGAGCAAGATTGTTGATTGTCATTTCGGTGGAAGAATTGATGTTAGACATAGGTGATTGGGAAGGTGGTGTGATGTTGTTGAAAGAAGGCATGGATTGAGAATAAGGTGGTGGGACATTATGATAAGTAGGCATTGGTGATGAGTGGGTAGGAAAAGGGACACTTAAAGGAGGAATAAAGTTGCTAAAGGAATTACCCCCTCGTGTCACACTAATTGGGTGAGGAATAGTAGGAACACTCATGGAAGACATAGGTAAAGATGGAGGATTAAATGAAGAAGAATGATTGCCCCCATGACCTATGGTTGTAGGAATGACATTTTGGGTTGAAGTAGCCATGATGTTGGAGGTGAAGGTAGGAATATTTGTCATAGGATTAATCAAAGGAATAGAGGAATTGACTTGTGTTGAAGGTTGTAAGTAACCTAGGGTTTCAGCACAACTCTTGATAGGCATGACATTAGAATCAACAATATGTGCAATGCCAAGCAATATATCAATTCCATTCTTATCAGTTTGAAGCATGCATTTAAGACCTTCAATTAATGGAAGAGCTTCACTATTAGGGTATTCTTGGGACATCCATTGTTGAAAGATATCAAATTGATTGTCCAATGTGGAAAGTTGATCTAAAGAAACCCTAGTTAAAGCTTCTTCTTCATCATGGGATCCATCAATGGGGTGAATAGGCACATGATTAGGATGGGAAGAATTAGCATGCTCCTCATTAAAGAAGTCACCCAAATTAGGCTCCATCTCCTTGGTAATGAAACCTTGGGATGCCTTAATTCTAATGCTTCGTCTAATGGGGATAGGATAGGTAGGACTAATAGTGGTTAAACTCATGCACTAGAGGGAAAATTTGAATTTTTAATTGTAGAACAAAGCTTACAAAATTGAGTAATGCAAAATTCAAGAAAATAATGATTACACAATTTGAACTTTGTTGGAGGAGGAGTATGACACAATTTCCAAAAATGAAAGGAAATTGGAATTTTAAAATTAGGGCCAAGGAAATACCATTTAATTTTTAAATATGAATTTTTAAAATCAGGGCAAACTATAATTAACCTCTTAATTTTAAAAATTTTCTTGAAAGTTGAAATGTTCAATTTTGAAGGTATTTCCGAGTCTAAAGGGATCAAAAATCGATAAAATCAGCTAATCTTCTGGATTTAGGCTATTAAATACAATCATAACAGTCTCCCAAAATTTCAAGAAAAAAGTCGAGGACCATGGCGGGAACTCACATGGTTCGACCAAATTTTGTCAAAATTTTCAAGGATGGATATTACGATGGTTTTAAAGCTAACCCCCAAAAATTGGCAAATTTTACGATCTCTAGATGGGCGTAATGAAGGCGCAAATGTGAAAATAGGACCATATTAGGGTTTTGAAGAAAAAGAGAAATTGAATTGGAATTTTGAAAAAGCTCAAACCTAATCGATAGGGACACCTTGGAAAATGTTTTGAAATCTGAATGTAAATGAAATTGATTTGAAATTCACAGAAAATCCAATTAATTTTAAAAATTAGGGTTTGATGACCTAACCACTTAATTTTGAAATTTGAATTTTGGGAAAAGGGGGGAAATTGAAAATCTGAATTGTAGGACCGAAGACAAATTTGAGAACAATCAGAAATCTAAAAATTAAATGGAAATCCAATTTTTGCACAAGTTCAAGATGATGTTTGAAAATTAGGGTTTTAACAACGAACCACTTAAATTTGTAAATTTTAATTGCAAATTGAACAAGACAATGAGGAAATTGAATTTGATGATCAAAACAATTTTTCAGATCTAAGATAACCACAAGCAATTTTTACAAATCACGAGTTCAATTTTAATTTTAAAAACTAGGGTTTTTAATGAATTAACCACTAAGTTTGTAGAAATTTGAAACTTGTAAATGAAAAATATGAAATTTTGTTCAAAGGAAAGCATGCAAGATGTCGAGTTCATCAAAATGTTGTGAGAGTTGAGAAATACAACACCACAGGAGCCCAAATGATCTCTGCAAGCTGAATAAACCTGTTACAAGAAGAAGCAAGGAAGCAACAGAGAAAATAATAAACATAGGAAAAATGCTCAAGAATATGAGAGATCTGTATTCACAAAAAAGTGTAATAGAATAATGATACAAAAGAAAAGATTCAACCTCTAATAGGTCGAAAAACCCTAAAAGGGAAAACCCTAGGCTTGCACATAATAATTAATAAAAGAATTAATTATTATGCACCTAATGTTAGCTTAAGTGTAAAAGAGATAAAGGAGAACTTAATTAATTAAATAAATATCTTTTAATTGATCAAGTAAAGACCTGATTACTCTAACACCCCCCCTTAAGCTAGACTTAGGGAGAAGCTAAAACCTAGAACAACTACTAAAAGTAGAAAAGATGGGTCCTGACAACGAGGTCTGATCAGGTACCCAAATACAAGGAAATCTCTATGAAACGGAGAGAAAGGAGAAAACCTAATGGGAAAAAACTCCTCTCCAAAAAGAGAAAAGAACATGCTGAAAGAAATAAGAAGGAAGGAAGGCCTCATAAAGACCCCCCAAGGACAACTTCCTTCACCCCAAGCATAGAGTGCAACTAAAGATAGCGCGACGATGCAAAAGGTTTTGTGAAGATGTCTGCAACCTGCTCAGCAGTGGGAATGTACTGCAAAATGAGAGAACAATCCTGAATCAACTGGCCAATGAAATGCATGTGAAGATGAATGTGCTTCATCCACTGATGCTCCACTGGGTTGTGAGAAATGTGAATAGCACTCTGATTGTCACACCAAAGAATAGTGGGACTATCAGGAGAAAAGCCAAAATCAGTCATCAACTATCGAAGCCATAAGATCTCCTGACTTGCGAGCACAACAAATCGGTACTCAACCTCTGTAGATGATAATGCATGAGGACTCTGCTTCTTGCAAGACCATGTGAAAGGACTAGAGCCAAGACAAAAAATAAAGCCAGAAGTAGAATTTTGATCATTGACATCACCAGCCCAGTCTGAGTCAGTGTAGCCAACAATGTGAGGTTCCTCTGATGTGTAGTGAATGTCATGAGAAATAGAGCCCTGAATGTACTGTAAAGTATGTTTGGCAGCTTGCCAATGACTCTCATGAGGATCATGGGAGAATTGAGAGAAAAGGCCAACCGCAAAGGAAAGGTCAGGATGAGTGTGTGTTAGGTACAACAAACTGCCAACCAACTGCCTGTAAAGAGTAGAATCTACTGAAGGAGTGGAGCAAGTAGTAATCAAAACAACCCCTGACTGAAAAGGAGTGGGGCAGGCTTGCAATCAAGCATGCCAAAGTGTTGAAGCATATCAAGATCATACTTCTTCTAGTAAATGGAGATCCCATCAGAAGACTGAATCACCTGAAGACTAAGAAAATAGTGCAGAAGCCTGACATCTGTCATCTCAAACTGGTCCATCAAGGCTCGCTGAACATGCTGAATCATAGAGGATGAGCTACCTGTGATGAGGAGATCATCAACATATAGCACAAGAATCAGGATCTCACCCTCAAGATGTTGAATGTACACTGTTTGATCGGAATGACAACGTGTGAAATCAGTGGAGAGCAAGAACGAGCCCATCTTATCATACCAAGCCCGAGGGGCTGTTTGAGACCATACAATGAATGCCGAAGTCTGCAAACCAAAGAACTATCCTGCACAAATCCTTGAGGCTGCTGCATATAGATTTCCTCCTTTAGGTCCCCATGTAAGAAATCACTCTTCACATCCATCTTTAAAAAATGGGCCATCCCCTAGAAGATGCAAGGGATAGTACAAAGCGAATAGAGTTCATCTTGGCGACATGGGAAAATCTCTCAGAGTAATCAATACCCTCAACCTGCGAGAAACCCTTTGCAATAAGACATGCTTTGTACTTATCAATCAATCCATCAACAACATACTTAGTGCGATACTGTTAGGACCCAGAGGCAATTGAGAGGGGGGGGGGTGAATCAATTGTCTATTAATTTCAACCCAAATATAACTTAACCAAACTTAATGCATAATACCGGTAAACCAAAATTTATGCTGGTAGACAGTTTAGCAGTTAATAATAGTATGGGTAAAGTTTAATGCATGAAACAGAAAGACAAATAAAATACACAACACATAACACAGTTATTTGTACGTGGAAACCCTGTAAGGGGAAAAACCACAGTGGGAAACCTTACCCACAATCAGATGATACTACTGTAGATAGTATGTGGGTACAATATGGGGTTTGCACATGCCAAAAGGCCAACTGCCTTGAGCTCACTAATCAATCACAAAATGGGAGTCACACTGACTACAATTGGATGGTTAAATCCAATGATAATGTACTGCACAAAATAGCATCTTCATATGCTAGATTCAGTATCGGTTAAGCTCTACTTGCCTTCTTCATACCTTCCTTGAATCTTCAAATGATGTCTGCGTGTATAGCTCTGCTTATATTTGCATATACCTTATTACAATCCTTTTTCCACTTCACTACTTAATCTCATAAATGAGATCTTACATATATACCAAAACCTAAGACCAAAAGTGTAGGTCGGCGTACAAAGAATATTACAATAAAATCAATTACAAATGAATCAATATTTGAAGCATTATGTTGGCTCAATTCATTTACAATAATAACCGATCATCTCCATAACATGTCATGTTGATCTGGAATAGATAACGCTTGTCGGTCCATAACCTAGACGTATTTGCCGGTAATAGAAAATATGTAAACTCGATTAGATCAATGACCAAATCACCAAAATAAAGTGTCCAAACAATGTCTTTGACATAACCAAGTAATCTCCAGATGATAACAGATCATCTTCAATGCCGCTGAACAATATAACCTGTCGGTGAACCAAATACTGGTGAATGTGCATAAGTCACTGAACATGTCGGTGAACATAACCAAAGATCTCTGAGTGCTGATAGGTGTTGATAAGTGTTGACATCAATGACAAAACCAATGCAACACATCCAAAATACCAAAAATCTCCCCCTTTTGCATTGATGGCAACACAAGATGGAAACACCATCTAAGTGCCAAAGCAGAAATGTCAAAAACCAAAAACCAACAATCTCCCAAAGAGATCATTAACCAGAAATCAAAATACAAAATATCTCTCCCCTAGTAATAATCTCTCCCCAAAGATAATGTGTTTTTCCATAGATATATCTCCCCCTTTGACATCAAATGCCAAAGCAATACAAAAACCAGATAAAACAATTCATAGAACTTATTACAAAATACCAACTACTCCCCCTGAGAAGTAGCTCTCCTCATCAAAGCCAGAAAAAAGATTTCTTTGTTAATTCTATCGGTTTGATGCCAAGCATCAACTATCGAAGTCGCTACTGGTGAGGGTATAACTCCAAGCTGATCTCTGAGATATTCAAAAGTTTCCTTAGGGAAAGGCTTAGTAAGAACATCTGCAATCTACTCTTTAGTATTCACATAAACCAATTTCACTTCTTTCGCTTCAACATTCTCTTTTAGAAAATTGAATTTGATAGAAACATGTTTAGTTTTAGAGTGAAATACTAGATTCTTAGATATATCAATTGCTGCCATGTTATCATAGTAAATGGTTATAGGTTCTTTACATTTTACCTTTATGTCCTTTAGCATTTGCTTATTCCATAATACCTGTGTACAATTAGTTGCTGCTGCAACATATTTTGATTTTGCTGTTGATAGAGATGTACAACTCTATTTCTTGCTCAACCATGAAATTAGTTTGTTGCCAAGAAAAAATGCTCTGCTGGTGGTGCTTTTTCTATCATCAACATCTCCTACCCAATTAGCACATGTGTATGCACATAAATCAAAATTTTCATCTTTAGGATACCATAAACCAAGATTTGTTGTGTCTTGTAGATACAGGAAAATCCTTTTCACTGCTGATTCATGATTTTCTTTAGGATTACTCTAAAATCTTGAAACAATACATACTGCATTTATAATATCAGGTGTTGTTTGTGTCAAATACAGTATACCTCCTATCATAGATTTGTACCTTATCAGATTAACAGGTGCTGATTCATCCTTCAAAGATAGTTTGTCAGTTGTAGTCATTGGTGTGCTTACTGGTTTAGATTTTTCCATGCCAAATTTCTTAAGTAGTTCCTTCAAGTACTTTGATTGATTTATGAATATATCTTTATCAGTTTGTGAAATCTGCAATGCTAAAAATAATTTTATCTCTCCAATCATAGAAATTTCAAATTCTTCCTACATCTTATTAGAAAAGTCTTTACACAATCCATCTTCTCCTCCAAAAATGATATCATCAACAAAAAATTCAATAACCATGATGTCATCATTAGTCACTTTGTAATATAGGTTGTTGTTAGCATTACCTTTAGTGTAACCAAGCTTCAAAAGATATTTGTCCAATCTAGCATACCAAGCTCTAGGAGCTTGCTTCAATCCATATAAAGCTTCCCTTAACCTGCAAACCATATCTTTGTCATCTGTCAAAGAAAATCCATCAGATTGTTCAATATAAACTTCCTCTTCAAGATCACCATTCAGAAAAGCTTCTGATTTTTCCTTGAGAAAAGTAACCCAACACATTCTAGAATAATCATCAATGATTATCATAAAATATCTATCTCCTCGTAAACTTCTAGTTCTCATTGGACCACATAAATTAGGATGAATTAAGTCAAGAACATTATTAGATTTCTCTGGAATACTTTTAAAAGTTTCTCTAACTTTCTTTCCAAATTGACATTCCTTACATACCGGATTGTGAGGTTTGACAATCTTAGGTAAATCCCTTACTGCCTTAGTTGTACCGATTTTCACAATGCAATCAAAATTTACATGACAAAGTCTCTTATGCCATAACCAACTTTCATCAATATGTGCAATCAAACATGCTCTCTCATTGTTATTCAAATGAAAGATATTACCTCTAGTCTGATTACCGGTTGCAATTTCCAAACCAGTTCTATTCATGATTTTGCATTTACCATTCTTGAATTGTAATTGAAATCCTTTTTCAACTAATTGACCAACATTCAAAAGATTATGCTCCAAACCTTCAACATAGTAAACATTATCAGTATTGTTCTTACCATCAAAAGCTATAGTCCCTTTTCCTTTGATCAAACAAGCTTTATCATCTCCAAATCTTACTAGACCTCCATTATATTCCTGAAAAGTTAATAATTTACTCTTATCACCAGTCATATAATGTGAACATCCATAATCAATGATCCATTCATCCTTTTCTTCAATTTTAGCTGCCAGGGTCTGCTCTACCGGTTGAGCAGTAGGTGTCAGTTGATCTTCTGTTATAGCAACAAAAGCCCATCCATTGTTTGTTGGTTCCTCATCAAAATCATTAGTAACTCCTTCATCAGCATAATAACATGATTTGTCTCTAATCTTCTGAAATCTGTATCTCTGATATTCAGGGTTAGGCTTATATGTTCTTTTAGCTTCTTCTTTCATTCTTGCATGTGTATCAGGACACCTAGATGCCATATGACCAAGTTTATTATAGATAAAACATTTAAATGGTGCTTTACCTTCATACTTACTTCCAACTAGACCTTTAGGCATTTTCCTTGCAAATAGTGCTTCAAGCTCTTCAAGTTCTTCATTTTCTCTTCTGATTTCTTCAAGTTCTTCATTTTCTCTTCTGATTTCTTCAAGTTCTCTAGCATAGAGTTCTTTCCAAATAGATTTTTTAGATGATGATGATGATGTTGCAGATGATGAAGATGCCTTGAAAGCTAAATCTGTCTTAATTGTAGCAATAGGACCAAATTCCTCAAGTTCAAAAGCTGAAAGTTTTCCAACCAAAGTGTCTCTAGATACTGATGCATTAGGCATTGTTCTCAATTCATTAATAGTGGTTACTCTCATTTTATATGCCAGTGGCAAAGCTCTCAAAACTTTAGAAACAATTTCATCTTCACTTAAAGATCATCCACAACATTGTATACCTAAAACAATTTCATTACCTCTTTCCATAAAAGCAGAAATCCTTTCATCTTCTTCCATTTTTAGATTTTAATACCTGACCCGGAAGCATTCTAGTTTTGCAATTTTGACTGTGGTATCACCTTCATTCAATGTCTCCAATTTGTCCCAAATAGCTTTAGCATTAGATTGGTCTGATAATCCCATGATTTGCTGATCTAACAATGCGCTCAAAAGTGCTTCTCTTGCTTTGCAATCATTCTCCTGATCTTTAGCCAAGGTTGGTGGATTAGGTTGACCTTGAGTAGGACCAACGTAGCCATTCTTTGTAACATCACATATGTCTCTTCCAATGCAATTCATATGAGTCTCCATCCTGATCTTCTATATACCATAGTTAGTTCCATCAAGCTTCAGACTGTCCTTCCTAAAATAGTTAGTTGCCATAGAATCTCCTCAAGCTATTAAAATCCTACAAAAAGAGGACTAGGCTCTGATACCAATTGTTAGGACCCGGAGGCAACTGAGAGGGGGGGGGGGGTGAATTAGTTGTCTATTAATTTCAACCCAAATATAACTTAACCAAACTTAATGCATAATACCTCTAAACCAAACTTTATGCCGGTAGATAGTTCAACAGTTAATAACAGTACCGGTAAAGTTTAATGCATGAAACAGAAACACAAATAACATACACAAAACATAACACAATTATTTGTATGTGGAAACCCTGTAAGGAGAAAAACCATAGTGGGAAACCTTACCCACAATCAAGGATGATACTACTGCAGATAGTATGTGTGTACAATCGCAAAATGGGAGTCACACTGACTACAATTGGATAGTTAAATCCAATGATAATGTACTGCACAAAATAGCATCTTCATATGCCAGATTCAGTACCAGTTAAGCTTTGCTTGCCTTCTTCATACCTTCCTTGAATCTTCAAATGATGTCTACGTGTATAGCTCTGCTTATATTCGCATATACCTTATTACAATCCTTTTTCCACTTCACTACATAATCTCATAAATGAGATCTTACATATATACCAAAACCTAAGACCAAAAGTGTAGGTCGGCTTACAAAGAATATTACAATAAAATCAATTATAAATGAATCAATATGCGATGTATTATGTCGGCTCAATGCATTTACAACAATAACCAATCATCTCCATAACGTGTCATGCTGATTTGGAATAGATAACGCTTGTCGGTCCATAACCTAGACCTATTTGTCGGTAATAGTAAATATGCAAACCCAATTATATCAATGACCAAATCACCAAAACAAAGTGTCCAAACAATGTATTCGACATAACCAAGTAATCTCTAGATGATAAAAAATCATCTTCAATGCCGGTGAAGAATATAACCTGTCATTGAACCAGATACCAGTGACTGTGCATAAGTCATTGAACATGTCGATGAACATAACCAAAGATCTCCAAGTGTTGATAGGTGTTGATAAGTGTTGACATCAATGAAAAAACCAATGCAACACATCCAAAATACTAATAGATACAACCAACGACACCGAACCATCTTTCTGCCCTTAGGAAGAGGACAAAGATCCCAAGTATTATTCCTCATCAAAGAAGAATACTCCTCCTCCATAGCACAATCCCACTCAGGGTGTCATGTTGCCTCTGAAATTTTTTGAGGATCATCTGAAATGGAATGACTCAAAAGACTAGAACCCACAGTGTGAGAATGGGTGTGACGAGTATCTGAAGGATCACCGGCCATAGATCCTGTCGCCTCAACAGTAAAGAGAGCCCACTTGGGCATATGAGGTGGAGAAGGTGGAGGTGGGGATGGTGGATCATCAATAGCATCATCAAAATCATCCTCAAAATAATCATGAAGAGATGCAGTGGGAGGAGTAGGTAGAGGGGTAGACACTGGAGACAGGGTATCCACTGAGGGAAGGTGCTCATTAAACTGAACATCTCATTGAAACAAGACCTCTCTAGAATTAGGATCAAACAACCTATATGCCTTAACATCCTCACAGTAGCCAACAAAAGTGAGGGGTCGGCTCTTCCATTCCATTTATTTCCTCTGAGCATTAGGAATAAATGCCCATGCCTCATTGCCAAATACTCAGAAAAAAAGAAACATCAGGCTTGTCATGATACCAAGCCTCCTCAGGAGTCATATGTCGAATTGTCTTGTGAGGCATCCAATTCTAAATGTAGTTTGCACAATTGATTGCCTTAGCCCAAAAAGACGCATCCATGGACCTGGACTGAATCATACAATTTGCCATCTCCCGTAAAGTCTTTTTCTTTCTCTCAGCGACACCATTCTACTGAGGGGTGTAGGGAACAATAAACTGATGGTGTAAACCATGCTCAGTGCAAAAATATTTGAAATCCTGATTGACATACTCCCCCTCATTATCTGTACGTATCTGCTGAATAGAACAATAAGACTACTTCTCTAAAAATGTCTTTAAGATTTGAAATGAATCAAAGACATCAGACTTGTACTTAAGAAAGTACACCCATGTGCGTCTGGAGAAGTCATCAATAAATGTCAGTACATACTTGGCACCAGAAAAAAGGAGTAGGGAATGACATGAGGTCACTGTGAATCAACTCCAAAGGTGTCAAAGCACGAGGGGCTCATCCCTTCGAAAAGGGATCTCTCTGATGCTTGCCAAGTACACAACCCTGACAAACACCATCAATGTAGGAAATCTATGGGAGCCCAAGAACAAGTGCCTATGTACTCATCTGTTGAAGATATTTGTAATTGACATGGCTCAAGCGCTCATGCCAAAGCTTACTCACTGAATCTACATGTGCTATAAGAGATGAACCTGTACCCATAGAGGGCTCAAATCCATCAAATCTATAAAGATGAGATGCAGTATCAACACTCCCAGTAGCCACAACCAAATCAGAGTCATGGAGGTCCCGAATAACCACATCATGTGGTGAGAACTCAACTGTCTTACCAGAGCCAGAATGGAAAATCTGATAAATGGACAAGAGGTTCATTGAGATGTGAGGAACAACCAGAACATCCCGTAGAGTACCCCCATCCAAAGAGATAGAACCTGAACCCAAGATTGAAAGATGAAAAGAGTCACCCATTGCAATATGTGAAGTACCACAAGAGGCAAGAGAAGTAACCAACTGCAGAGTATGAGTCATATGGTGAGAAGCACCAGAATCTAAAATCCAAGTGGACCCATAGGTCGAAGCTCGAGCAGTGAGAGCATGACCTTTGACACCTGAGGTGAGGAGATATGATGCTGCTGTATGGCTTCCTCTAAAGCCTCTAATAGTTTCCAACACCTAGAAACTGGATGTCCTTCCTTGCCACAAAAACTGCAAGTATCTCCTGATTTCTTCTTAGTCTTGGAGGAAGACTCACCAGACTATGAAGGTTTCCCTTGTCTTGGAGGAAATGGTGGTTTAGAATCAGACTTAGGAGGTGGGTTGGAGGAATGCTCACTGCCTGCAAAATTCTTCTTTGACTTTGGTTTCTGCTTTTGCTTCTCCTTAGAGGACTGAGCAACCAATGCTTTGTTCTTGGACCCTAAGAGCATGTCTAGCTGAGAAAGGTGAGATTGCTCACGAGACAAACGCTCAAAAAACACATCAAAGGTAGGCATGGTAAAACGAGCACCCAAGCCATCCATGGTGGAGTAGAAAGTAGAGGCAAAAAACTGAAAAGGACCCCGAAGCTACAAAAGGATCAAGTGAATGCACTCTGGGTCTTTCTTGATTTTTCCACACCCCTGGAGAACAATTCTGGTAGCCTTTAATTTGTTCAAAAAATCCTCAATGGTGGGAAAGGAATCAGGTGATAAGGAAAGCAACTCTGCCTCAATCTGTAATGCCTGGATCTCATTAACTCTCTTGAAGAGAGTCTCATACTTCAACCACATAGCTCAAGGAGTGGGCAAAGCATCAAGGTGAAACAAAAGACTGTCGGAGACATGTAATGAAAGCAAACCCATGGCCTCATCCATCTTGTTTCTGTGCTGAAGAATCTCAAAAGGACGCTGCAACAAAGGTTGAACCTCATCCAAACAAGACCACAACCCTCATGCCTTGAGAAGCCTCGTGATGCGAGGCTTCCAGGTGTGATAGTTGTGTGATGTCAACAACTCAACTAAAGAATCTACCATGAAACTCTGCACCTATACCTGCTTGTTTTTTTTATTATTATCTGATCTTTCAGAATAGATAGAAGATGCAGAAGGGTTTGTTTGTTTTGAGAGATTTGGTGTTCTAGATTTATTATATAAATGACAGAAAGAAAGAAAAAAACACCCCCCCACAAGAGATAAACCCAAACCATAGTACATACTGGTGAGAATGAAGCAGTGCATAAGAAAAAAAATTTCAAACTGAAATTTCATGTACCTGATGAAATATTTGAGAAACAAGATCACATATCTGAATAGAGCATGCTGAGATCTTTCCAACACTTATTCATTTTCAAAAAATAGAGTCTATTTGCCCATTCTATGGCCTTGGAAGTGTAGAAATGTGACCCCACTTTGACTGAAAAAAGTACAGTCAAACAGAAAAGTTGAAAAAACATTCCAACACCATGAGGTCCGGCTTGTAACTAGCTTTCTAACACCTATTTGTTTTCAAAAAAATGACTCCGTATGCTCAAGATATGAAGAAAAAACCAACCCCCCTTCAAAGGCAAGAGAGAGGGGCAACGGTGGCTGTCTTGTGGCAGGACTGAGCGGAGGTGGCCTGAGGGCGGCGCTCCAGTGGCAGAGCGACTGAGCGGGGGTGACGGGCAGGCTGTGGTGATGGACGGGTGGCGCAATGGCGGCGGCCGGGTTGTGGGCGGTGGAGACCGGCGGGGAAGGCCGATGGGTGGGGGTCGATGGCGGTGGGGCCTGCTCTATCAGGGCTAGTGGCAGCGGGGCCTGCTATAGGCTAGAGGGCCCACGGTACCCTACGTACCATGGGTTAAACCTCAAAAATTGATGTTTTGTTTTTAATGTTTTTAACATTCTTTTGCCATAAATTTTGAATGATGATTTTTTTTTATTTAAAAAAAATAAAATCAAATTTCGGGCCTGCATGCCGTAAAAAGGCAAAAATTGATCTTTTATTTTTTTTTAAATTTTCTCAAACTGCGTGCCAGGGTCGTACGACTTGGTACAGAACAAAAAAATACTCCCAGAGGCTCAGGTGTCGAAAGTGGTCAAGTTTTATATGACCATAAGGGTTTTTGGGCCTTCTGAGCACGATGGTGAGGTTCGTTTAGGCCCAAAGTGCTAAGAAAAAGGCCTATCCCTAGGTGCACAAAAAGATTTTGAAACCCCAAATCTGCTTCCAATGCAAAAAAAAACTCAAAACAAGAACAGGTAGCTGCAGATCTGAAGCTCTAATACCATGTGAGAGTTGAGAAATACAACACCACAGAAGCCCAAATGATCTCTGCAAGCTGAATAAACCTGTTACAAGGAGAAGCAAGGAAGCAACAGAGAAAATAATAAACACAGGAAAAGTGCTCAAGAATATGAGAGCTTTGTATTCACAAAAATGTGTAATAGAATAATGATACAAAAGAAAAGATGCAACCTCTAATAGGTCAAAAAACCCTAAAAGGGAAAATCCTAGGCTTACACATAATAATTAATAAAAGAATTAATTATTATGCACCTAATCTTAGCTTAAGTGTAAAAGAGATAAAGGGGAACTTAATTAATTAAACAA
Source organism: Cryptomeria japonica (assembly GCF_030272615.1). NCBI lineage: Eukaryota > Viridiplantae > Streptophyta > Pinopsida > Cupressales > Cupressaceae > Cryptomeria > Cryptomeria japonica. Next base: position 39,652,985 of record NC_081408.1, read on the forward strand.
ATATTGTTTAATTAATCAAGTAAAGACTCGATTACTCTTACAAATGTAATGGTGGGAAAATGGTGAATGATAAATCAAGAAGGAAACTACCATTTCCGTCAAAGAGAGATGAGAGTTTCGCTATCAATTACCATTCAAGCACTTTTCACCATTACATTAGAAAGAGGAGAGGATAATTCGCTAGATTCAATCTCTCCACACAAAGATGGTAGATTGAATTCTCAATGAATGGGGAATGCTAAGTTGATCCCCTCTTTCTTGTTTGAAATAGAAAGGAGTTGATTGAATTATGTAGTGCAAAAGTGACAAAGAACTGATTATAACTTGAGATCAGAATATGGGATGAAGCTGTGCACCTGGATCTGGCAGTAAAATGTCAAGATGAAGTCGGCTTGCGAATTTGAGGAAAAGTTACTCAAACCATGGAAGGAATGTACACGGGCCTTCGAAAAGTCTATAGAACGAAAAGGGTTTTTTTGTCTCTACAAATAAAGCTCGAATCTGAAAATATAGCTGCGCACTTGCAACCTACAGACAAAAAAAATAGGAAAATGGGTTGGGATTGGGAGTTTTCCTTTAGGCCAAACCCCAGGGTTTGGAATTAACCAAGTAATGAAAGAATGTACTTGCAAGTAGATATAAATGAAGGACTAAATTGTAAATCACCTCAAGGGAGGTTGTAGTAGCAATGTTGATAGAAATGCTTGTGTGTAATTGAATGCTGAAATCAATCTCCTCTTCAATGGTTGAATCCTTGACTTGAATGCAACACCTAGCCTTGAAGGGAGACTTGAGAATGCTCAATGTTGGAAAAGAATGCTTGAATGTTTGAATGCTCTTGAATGCTTGATCGCTTATACATACTCCAATCTTGTCCAACTTCCACCTATTGAACTTCATGCCAATGAGAGAATGAATGCCCCCTTAAAAATGTTGGTGGATTTGAATTTTGTCACGGGCTGACATCGGGGGAGTTTCCCGCCTCAGGCGCAACCAACAGTGCAACCCTAGGAAGGATCCTACCCCAAAATAGGGTAGGGACAGGGGTGCCACACCCCTATCCTAGGAGGAAAAGGGTGCCACACCCCTATCCAAGGGGGGACAGTGATGCCACACACCTGTCCTACCCCTTTCTCTAGGGTAGAGTGCAGAGGGGGTGATGCATAGGCCAATAAAGAAGTTGTTTCCGCAAGCTGAGCACTCTCTGGTCTTTGATCAGGCTAGAGGATTCGAGTTTGCATGCGTGAGGACCCTAATGAAGTCAAAAATTGCTAGGGTTGCAATTTTGTGACACTACAATTTGTATTCATTTGAAAATGGTTGGGGAATGAGTTAGCTAACTCATCAAAATAATGAACAAATATAGAAGGAAATATATGAAAATATTGAAAAATATAGACATGGAAAGTGTGCAGAAACAACTTAGCCAAAAAAATACATCACATGAATAGTCTAGGCATGTTATATTAAATGTGTATATGCAAGTATTTTTGTCATCTTTACCTTTATACATCTCAAAGTGAGTTACTAAAAACCAATAAAATATGGACTAGTAACAAATTGAGATGCAAGAGGTGTGTTACTTGTTGAAACATAAGTAATGGTGACTTGGATGCTAGGCATATAATCAACTTCCATTTCATCACTATCTTACTTCTACACTAGTGCACCTAGGATAGTGGTGGGGATAGTTGTAGTAGTGATAGATCATGGGTAATAGTGCAGGAAGTATGAATATGTGGAGAAACAAGAGGCAAATATACAACATTAGAAGGATGATAAGAAAGACTATAATTTGAAGAAAAAGATCTAACACTAACACAATAAGATGGGTGGATAACACTAACAATATAACATTATAAGGGCATCTAAGAGAAAATGCAACTAGTGGGATGCGAGATACATGGTGCACTAGTAGAGAAAGAGGTGAAGAAAACACTAGAAGACATAGAAACATGAGAAGTAGAGATCATGTTATAAATAAGAATCATTGAATTTCCTCCTTCTGTGACATGGTATAAATAAGAATCATTTTAATGGAATCCATATTTATGCTAGATTCGGAATTATGCATTGCGTCAATGTGAACTTCAAGCCTGACTTACGTTGTATGCCCCTCTCTAGATATATTTACTACACGCATTGATTTATTTTGTGGTTTTATGGGAAGGAGTGGATAGACTGAAGGCTCCAAAACAACTTAGTTGTACATCGTGTTATTGATGACTTGGAAAATCTCAGTCATATAAAAAATGATCAATGGTATGTAATGGTATGTAATGGAAAATCTCAATGAATGGGGAATGCTAAGTTGATCCCCTCTTTCTTGTTTGAAACAGAAAGGAGTTGATTGAATTATGTAGTGCAAAAGTGACAAAGAGTTGATTATAACTTGAGATCAGAATATGGGATGAAGTTGTGCACCTGGATCTGGTAGTAAAATGTCAAGACGAAGTCGGCTTGCGAATTTGAGGAAAAGTTACTCAGACCATGGAAGGAATGTACACGGGCCTTCGAAAAGTCCACAGAACGAAAAGGGTTTTTTTGCCTCTATAAATAAAGCTCGAATCCAAAAATACAACTGTGCACTTGCAACCTACAGACAGAAAAAATAGGAAAATGGGTTGGGATTGGGGGTTTGCCTTTAGGCCAAACCCCAGGGTTTGGAATTAACCAAGTAATGAAAGAATGTACTTGCAAGTAGATATAAATGAAGGACTAAATTGTAAATCACCTCAAGGGAGGTTGTAGTAGCAATGTTGATAGAAATGCTTGTGTGTAATTGAATGCTGAAATCAATCTCCTCTTCAATGGTTGAATCCTTGACTTGAATGCAACACCTAGCCTTGAAGGGAGACTTGAGAATGCTCAATGTTGGAAAAGAATGCTTTAATGCTCTTGAATGCTTGATCGCTTGTACATACTCCAATCTTGTCCAACTTCCACCTATTGAACTTCATGCCAATGAGAGAATGAATGCCCCCTTAAAAATGTTGGTGGATTTGAATTTCGTCACGGGCTGACATCAGGGGAGTTTCCCGCCTAAGGCGCAACTAACAGTGCAACCCTAGGAAGGATCCTACCCCAAAATAGGGCAGAGACAGGGGCACCACGCCCCTATCCTGGGAGGACAAGGGTGCCACACCCCTATCCAAGGGGGGACAGTGATGCCACACACCTGTCCTACCCCTTTCTCCAGGGTAGAGTGCAGAGGGGGTGATGCATAGGCCAATAAAGAAGCTGTTTCTGCAAGCTGAGCACTCTCTAGTCTTTGATCAGGCTAGAGGATTCGAGTTTGCATGCGTGAGGACCCTAATGAAGTCAAAATTTTCTAGGGTTGCAATTTTATGACACTACAATTTATATTCATTTGAAAATGGTTGGGGAATGAGTTAGCTAACTCATCAAAATAATGAACAGATATAGAAGGAAATATATAGAAATATTGAAAAATATAGACATGGAAAGTGTGTAGAAACAACTTAGCCAAAAAAATACATCACATGAATAGTCTAGGCATGTTATATTAAATGTGTATATGCAAGTATTTTTGTCATCTTTACCTTGATACATCTCAAAGTGAGTTACTAAAAACCAATAAAATATGGACTAGTAACAAATTGAGATGCAAGAGGTGTGTTACTTGTTGAAACATAAGTAATGGTGACTTGGATGCTAGGCATATAATCAACTTCCATTTCATCACTATCTTACTTCTACACTAGTGCACCTAGGATAGTAAGGAGATAGAGCTACGAGATAGAGATGAAGTTGTAGAATGATATGGAGAGAGAGAGAGAGAGAGAGAGAGAGAGAGAGAGAGAGAGAGAGAGAGATTGTGTTTTAATGGAGTCAATTTCTATGTAGTTTTAGATTCAAATATATATATATATATATATATATATATATATATATATATATATATATATATATATATATATATATATATATATATATATATATATATTCTGGTTGCATTTCGTATGTATTTCTGGCTAGGTTTAGCTTATTAATCTTTGTCTTTTTACATTTATTATTGCTCATACATAATCTTACTCTTGTTCTATCTATATTTTTTTTCATATGTTGTCATCATTTATTAGTTAATGTAAAATGAATCGCTATAGTACTAAATTGGAAAGAAAGTTAGTCTTTTCCTTCCTATTAAAATCTCCTTCATCATGACTAAGTAAACAATTCTTATGGAAAGAAGAGAATGTCTTGTTCTTTCTTCCCTTATCTTCCTTAATGTCTGTAATTTGTGGCTAAAATAGATTTAAAAACATGCATGCAATAGTTAATATGAATTAATAGGCTCTTTTATTGATTGAAATTTTGGGGTAAGTTTTGATACCAATTATGGGTTACATTTGATTGTAAGTTGTGCTTATAAATCTTAGGAATGTAGGATGAGTTGTAGTGTATTAATTATGGAGTGTATTTTATCATATGATCTAAACTTATAAATTTCAAGACAATGGAGCATAGTGTATGGTACTAATTTAGCCGTATTTGACATTTAACAACTTTAGAATGTGACAAAAGTTGTATTCATTGATGATGGGTTATATTTGACCATGTTCCATATTGAGAACTCTCAAATATGTCAAGTGAGTTGCAATACGTCGATTATGCATTACATTTTACTACAATCTACAATTACAAATGTTAAGCATGTGAAGTGAATTGTTATGTGCCAATTATGGGTTACATTTGATTGTGATACTTGTTTACAATTCTAAAGAATGTGAAGTAAATTGTAGGTTATATTTGATCATGTTCTATGTTAACAAACCTTTAATACGTCAAGTGAGTTGCATTGTGTCTATTATGCAATACATTTGTAAATGATCCACAACTACAAATTTTATGCATGTGTGAAGAGAATTGTCAAGTGTCAAGTCAACTAACACACAGTTACCGGTGCATTACAGACCATTGATCACAAAAATTACAACTGTAATTTTTTCAAAAGAGTCAATAGCACGAATAGTTTTGAAACTAGCACGACATAGCCATTCAAGTGGAATCCATACGTAATTTGGAGTGACTGTATATGTTACATCTTGGACAGGAAACTTCTTCAGCGGAATAATCATAAAACAACACAAAATCATCTCGATTAGATTTTGACATCAGAACTGCCAATTACCACTGCGCTTCACTGTATTCAATTTTATTTTAGATGGTGAAGATCGACTCCTTGAATTTCCTCCTTCTGTGACATGGTATAAATAAGAATCATTTTAATGGAATCCATATTTATGCTAGATTCGGAATTATGCGTTGCGTCAATGTGAACTTCAAGCCTGACTTACGTTGTATGCCCCTCTCTAGATATATTTACTACACGCATTGATTTATTTTGTGCTTTTATGGGAAGGAGTGGATAGACTGAAGGCTCCAAAACAGCTTAGTTGTACATCGTGTTATTGATGACTTGGAAAATCTCAGTCATATAAAAAATGATCAATGGTATGTAATATGTGGCTAACTTTTATGTCCTACAAACATACTGTGTTTAGCCGTCTGAGGGGCAGGTTGCACAGGCATTGACTAGGGGAGAGGACCCAGTGGTTGTGCACCCTAACTTCGCGCTTTTCAAAATCTTATGTGGAAATTTCAAATCACTCCCAATTTTTTACAGCAGCTTACTTGACAGATCCCATGCATATAACTAAGGTTTCAAGGCCACATCATCAAGTATGGTGCCACATCAGCATGCTTTTGCCAAGGTGTCCAAAACAGCCCAAAACAAAGTGAGACCAAAAGATGTGCAAAAGAGGCCCCTATTCTTGTGGAGCTGATGTGGCATCACATGATTGGTTGCTTTTTACAGCAATTGGGACATTTCATAGTAATAACAACTTTAAAGTCGCAACTATTGGTACAATATATTGTAATTATTAATATATAAACACACAAAAAATGATAAATTATGTTTCAAACAATAATTTTTATTTGTACTATTTTTGGAACAAAAGGTATCAACAACCCTCACAACAATTCATACATGCTCAACTAGGGGGAAGGACCCAGTAGTTGAGCATGTTCCAATTGTTGTGAGGGTTGTTGATACCTTTTGTTCCAAAAATTGAACAAATAAAACCTATTGTTTGAAACAAAAAATATCAATTTTTGTTAGGAAATGTACCAACAGTTGTTAGGAAATGTACCAATAGTTGTTAAGAAATGTACCAATATTGTAAAAAGTAACCAATCAGGTGATGCCACATCAGCTGCACAACTATTGGGGTCTCTTTTGCACGCCTATTGGTCTCACTTTTTTGGGGGGCTGTTTTGGACACCTTGGCAAAAAGCATGTTGATGTGGCATCATTTTTGATGATGTGGCCTTGAAACTGTAGTTATAAGTAGGGGACTTGTCAAGTAAGCTGCTATAAAAAAATCAGAGTGATTTGAAATTTCCAAGAAGGATTTTGAGAAGCGTGAAGTTAGGGTGCACAACTACTGGGTCCTTTCCCCTAGTGGTGCTCTTCCCCTATGAAACCTTTTAAATAGCGCCGCATAGCCTAAGCTCTATTGCATCTAATTCGTATACGATCTGCAATGCCCAACAAAATGTGCCCTCGTTAGTAACGTGCAAATTTTTTTAGTTCCCCATCCCCATAGGGCATTGGCTTTTTAATTATGGCTGCTATTTTTTTAATGCGCCCAGAGATCGCAGTTTCCTAGGGAAAGGTGGGGGATCCTGCAGCATGCTAGCGAACCGGTGCGAGTCCCTATAATTTTATTTATTTATAATTTAAATATATTATATTTAATATTTTTTTAAAAATATTTTGTTTATTTACTTTTTAATTATATTATTTTATATATTTTAATTAATATTCTTTTATTTATTAAATACTTATTTATTTTTTAATTATTTTATTTATTACTTATATATATATATTATATTTAATATATCTTAATTATATTTTGAGTAAATTTTTGTTGTGATAAAAATAGTTGATTTAATACCCATATTTATTGATTTAATGTTCTTTTTTTCTGACAAAATTGTACTAATAATTGTAACTTTAATACCCATAATTGAATGAAATGTATGCCTAGTTGTAAGAACCAACCAATCACGTTATGCCACATCAACTGCACAAGTAATAAAGAAAATATATTAAAAATAAAATACATTAAAAATTTACTAAAAATATAATTTAAATCTATTAAATAGAATATATAAATTTAAAATATATTAAAAATTAGAAAATAAATAAATATATTAAAAAAATACATTAAAAAATAAAAAACAAAACAAAAAATATATATACTCAAAAATTTATTAAATAAAATATAAATAAAAACACATGATGATGTGAGATTTTAGTCAGAAATCTTGTGGAATCATGAGAGATTTAGCCTCAAATCTTCTCATCATCCCTTACATTTTAAATTAGGGGAGCATATTAAAGTTTGAGCATATGGGACAATCCAAAAAGTTTTTGAATGCAATGTTACATTGTCAGTGATGAAGATAACAAGACTAAAGAAGTGATATTGTGGGAAGAAGATAAAAAGGCATGAATAAAAGGTAAATGGAAATGCCTCCTTGAGAGTTTGTATGGCAAGAAGACTGAGTATGGCATTCGATAGGTTTTGAGAGCCTGGGTCAATGTCGATGTCTCCTTGACTCTGTATGGCAACAAGACTGAGAGTCTGGGTCAATGCCAATGTTTCCTTGACTCCCTATGCAGAGAGAGCAGATGTTGACATAGACTCTAACACACACTCCTCTATTATTGTCATCTGCCCCACCAACTATTTCTTCATATCTTCCATACAGATTTCTCTTTAACCTCATCACTCCCTAGTCTCTCTAGTTTACTTTTGATTTCCACTACACCCTAGAAATACCTACAATGATAATAATGACGATGTGAAGTTTTCCAATATTTTACTCGATGGGCCCACATTGTGTGTTGTTCATGCTACAGTTTTTTTGTTGACTTGTCCTTCTTGGCAATGTGAATCTAGGTAATGCAAATTCATTGAAACCAAATATGGACGTTTCATTGTCTAGTCAACAAACCGAATGTTGGTTTAGGTGAAGATGGTCCATTAGAGTAATCCATCTATGAAAAATATAATTATGAAATTTTCGATGGTCGTCTACCTTCTTATCTTGTCTGATTGCATCAGAATGCAATTTCAGTTCACGTGATGGATTGTAGCTATTCTGGTTCCAAATTCGCATTCAATAACACAATTTTTTAAAAAAAGTTACATATCGTTGATTGTGATCAATAGATTTAGCTGCGGCTTTGATTTTTTGAATTTTTTTGAAAAAATCAATAATACAAGTTTTATAACCCCTTTTTGAAACCAGTTTAACTGCGTCTGACGTGTTGTAGGTAAATTGTCTGCTCACTTGTGTTCATACAAAGACCTGGAGAGGGCTTCAAGTCATTCTTTATATATTCAACTAGAGGCACTCAGAGCGTTAGAAAAAGAGCAACCAATACATGTGGCAGTCTAATGAAAATGTGTTGGGTAGCTATAGCCTTTGTTGTACTCTTCCATGTCAATGATGGTTAGTGTTGTCCCTACCATGAAAGAGACTCCCTTTTGTGTTTCAAGGCATCTATTCTTGATTCATCTAATCAACTACTCAACTCATGGCATCGTTTCAACTATTGTGAGTGGAATGGATTCCAATGCCATCCTCACACACAACATGTCATTTCTCTTGATCTCCACAGTTCTTGGGATGCTTATTATTATGGTGACCATCCCAATCTCAAAAGGCCTCTTAGTAATTCAACTCGAGATGTTCTTTCCTCCTTGTTCAATTTGAAACAGTTTCCTCCTTGTTCAATTTGAAACAGTTAGAGCACCTGGATCTCATTCTCAATAACTTCTCTGGAGTTCCCATCCCTCCTGGATTGGGAAGACTCAAGAGTTTTCACTATTTGGACTTATCAAAGGCTAGGTTTACTGGTGATATTCCAAGGGATCTAGGGAACATATCTACTCTATAATACTTGGACTTATCAGAGGCAAGGGTTAGTAGAGATATTCCCAGGGAGTTGGGGAACATGTCTACTTTTCTCTACTTGGATATCTCTCACAACTTCAATCTAAGAATAGTGGACATGCGAGCGTGGAGAGGAAACATGAGATATTTATGGGAACTTATCCTGGAGAAAGTGGATATGTAAAGAGTGGAAATCAATGAGTTGGAAAAAGCTCTCTCCACCATGTACACTCTCACCCGTCTTCAAATGTCCCACTGTGATCATTCTAGAGAAATTCCCCCTTCCCTTTCCAACCTTACCAATCTCACCTACCTCCAACTTGATGAAAACAGATTCAATGGTAGCATTCAACCTTCCAAGACTACAACAAGTGGACTTGTTAGGTAACTCGGATCTGGGAGGGAACTTGTCAAACATTCTACCCCAACACTCGACTTCCCTTCACACCCTTGTTCTTTCAACCACAATAGTGGGAGGTGAAGAAATAAAACAAAGATAAATAAAAAATCACATAAACAAATAGCTCAACATATGCTACAACATACAAAACCAAATCTTTATTATTTCTAAAATAGATTACAATGGCTTTATTTATAGAAGACTTGAGACCATCGATGAGGAGATTTTAACTAACAATTTTGACGGTGGATCGGTGATAAAAATAGAGTGCTAGCTATGTCAGAATCTATGCATAACGATATTGCATCATGGTAACATTTCGATGAATCACGGTGAGACTGCTCTGTAAATGGTTGAAACTCAGCTCATAGTGGAGGTGTGGAGTTTAACGGTGGAACTCCATGTTCCCTGGAATTGATCAAAATATTAGTTATATTTGATTGCTTGCATGGAGGATCTGACTACTTGCATGGAGGATCTGCACATGGAGATGTAAGAGGAGAATTGATGCAGAGGCCTCCTTACACCTAAGGACAAGTCCAAAAGGTTAGGGTCTAACCCTTCAAATGTCAAAAATGACCCTACAAGAAAAGACTCTGGACATCTTAAGTTATAGAACTACTCTCCACTACTCAAGCCTAACACCTACTCAAGATGAGTAAAAGGCTTCAGCTTATCAAACATGCCTTACCGGTGACTCTTGTTCTTAGGGATTTTGGATCTGGCCTATTCATGAAATCTAGGAACTATTCCAAGCATTGGTGTTGGACTTAGGCACCAATTTCTTATACCTCCTTTGGAAACCATTCCAGATACCCTTTTCAGAGTTACATTCATCCCCAAATGGTTTGATCAGGTCTGTACTTCCATGGTCTGAACCCCTTAGAGACCAAGAGACCTAATAGGGGCAATTAAGCCTAATTTACAGAGCAACCCTCTTTACCGTTATCCCAAATGCAAAACTAACTTTATGAGCATGTGGGGATGGTGAATAACTTCTAATTCCTATGTTACATGCATGAAATCCACCACTATCAGATTTTAGGATGACTGTCCTAAATGTTGTCCTAGGTAGTCACATAGAGATGCCTACCCAATTCACTTCAAGCATCTCACAACCCAGTCTTCCCTACAAAAACCCATGAAAAAGTTAATGTACATTGACAAATCTTGCATTCCACCAAAGGAAAGAACTTCTATAGGTAGAAGATGCAAGATATGACCATTATTTGGCGAAACCCTAGTCAAACCTTGGTTTCCCAAGTTATAGTAAAAAAAATAAGGGTTTCTCACTACACAGAAACAATCAGAGTCTCAAACCACCACCAATTAAAATATATTTCACCCCTCTATCTAATCCATGAATGGTGTTCTTCAATCCAATTCGTACAGGCACATGAAACTACTACAAACTTAGAATTTCTGGGAAAACTTCAGTATTTATGGGTTCACTTGCTTCACAACTTCACCATACAATATCAGCTCCCTTGGGAATCATGCCCAAAAGGTTTATAAAACTCTCCAATGGTTTCCAACCAAATTTGGACAAGTTTGGAGTAGTTGAAAGGCTTTCCCCAACTATATTTCAAAAAGTTGCACTTTTGCACTCAAAATTTGCATTTGTCAAAAGTTGCAATTTTGCAATTTTGCACAAAATGTTGTCAAACTTTCTAAGGTTTGGATCCACACACATGGATCAACCAAGGACTCCTAAACCATGTTAAAAACCTATCAAAGAAAAAACTAAACCATCTACTACCCCTATTGACCACATTGTCCCAATTGGCTTATCAAATTGCCTAATTGGTGACATGGGCTTACATGGTAGTGTTTATTGAATACATGAAACACACTTGCATAACACAAGACACTACGACACTACAATGATCCTAGTATTCACTCCTAGAGCCATGATTGGCATGTTGATGAGGTGCCCCTGCACCACACTCCCTGGGAGAAGAGATCTCAAGCCCACTTGAGATCAGAGTTTGTAAGTCTGCACCATGGTTGGAAATTTGTTCATCTGTCATCCAGACTGCCTCTGAGTCTATATTGTCCTACCAAGCTACCAAGTACTCAATGTACTCCTTATTCCTTGTCTTCTTTGTGACTCTGGTGTCTAACACATTACTCAACTTAGGTGATTAATGTTTTGGAATGTCATTGTCTATTGCAGCCTGCATTGGTTCCTCCACTTCATTGTCGTTACCTTTGAAAAGTGTAAGATCACACACATTAAAAATGAGTGATAATCCAAGATCAAGAGGAAGTTGGATTTCATAGGCATTATGTCCACATTTCTTCAAGATCTGACATGGTCCAATATTCCTCTGCATGAGTTTGGTATGCTTACACTTTGGGAGTCTCTCCTTCTTCAAATGTACCCATACCAAATCCCCAACACAAAATTGTACATCTCTCTTTTTCTTATCAGCATAAGCCTTGTACTTCTCTACAGATTGTTGGAGATGAGACTTCACTTGATCATGCACCTCCTTGATTGTTGATGCAAAAGCTTCACCATCTGCACTAATGGGCTCTTCCTTGGGTAAATCCCTTGACTCCAATACTCCCCTTGGGTGGATGCCATACACAATTTGGAAAGGAGACTTCCCTCTGCTCCTATTAATAGTGTCATTGTATGAGAATTCTGCGTGTGACAATATATTGTCCCACTTCTTTCCATGATGCCTTGTCAAACATCTTAGTAGGTTTCCCAATGACCTATTGACAACTTCTGTTTTCCCATCCATTTGAGGATGGTAGGCTGGTGAGAAAGCTAGGTTAGTTCCCAACTTCTTCCATAGGGTCCTCCAAAAGTGACCTATGAACTTCACATCTCTATCTGAAAATATTTTTAGGGGCAATCCATGTATCCCGACTATTTCTTTTGAAGAATAGGTCTGCAACATATGATGCATCACAAGAAGTCTTACATGGCAAGAAATGAGCCATTTTACTAAACCTATCCACCACTACAAAGTCATTTTCAAATCCCCTCCTTGTTCTAGGCAGACCCAACACAAAGTCCATACTTATACTCTCCCATGGCCTAGAAGGAATGGGTAAAGGCTGATACAAACCTGCATTTGTGGACTTCCCCTTGGCTTTCTGACATAGTACACATGTTTCCACAAACTTTCTTACATCTGCCTGCAATTTAGGCTAGTAATAATGTCTCTTCATAAGCTCTAAGGTCTTGTCAAAGCCAAAATGACCTGCCATAGCTCTACAATGCCTCTCCCTAATGATATTCAACCTCATGGAACACTTAGGAATACACAATTGTACTCCTTTGAATAACATTCCATCTTGTATCAAAAATTCAGAAAACTCAATATGATACCTCTCACCAAAGTTTTAACATACCTTGTATATCTTTCCAAAGTTTTCATCAACATCATACATACTCTTTAAGGAATCAATACCAACACTCTCCATCTTGATTTGGTTGAGTTAAGATCCTCCTGCTCAAAGCATCTGCAACTTTGTTCTTGACTCCCTTCTTGTGTTTGAGGGTGAAGGAGAAGGCTTGTAGGGTCTCTACCCACTTCATGTGCCGGTGGTTTATCTTCTCATGGCTATTTATGAAACTGAGTGCCTGATTATCAGTAAAAACTATGAACTCCTTAGAAAATAAATAGTGCCTCCACTTCTTCAAAAATTGTACTAGAGCATACATCTCCAAGTCATAAGATGAGTATCTTTTCTTGGCATCATTTAGCTTTTCACTAAAAAAAGCAATAGGCCTTCCTTCCTGACTGAGCAATGCCCCAATAGCCATGTGGCTTGTATCACACTCCACCTGAAATATTTTGTTGAAATCTGGTAAGGCAAGGACTGGTTGTTCTGCCACCTTCTTCTTCAATGTTTCAAATGAATCATCTGCCTCTTTGGTCTAATTGAACCTGCACTTTTTTCCTCCCTTTATGGTGTCAAGCATGGGTACACAAACATGACTAAATCCTCTTATGAACTTCCTATAAAAAGTTGCTAAACTATGAAAGCTCGAGACATCATTCATAGTCTTAGGTGTTAGCCAAGATAATATAGCACTCACCTTCTCTTGGTCCATTTTCAACTCACCTTGTGAGATTACAAAGCCCAAATGGATGATCTCCTCTTCCATGATCAAACACTTATCCAAATTGATCATTAGTTTCTCTTCATGTAACCTTCTGAGAAGCATATCTATGTGTTTGAGGTTGTAGCATCCTAAAATTGTGACACTTGCAATTTCGACTGCATTTGGGTCTTCACGATGGCGGCGCAACGCTTCACCTGAATGGAGACCTCGAAACCTGTTTTCGACAATAAAAACTGCATTTTTCTGCACCTTGGTATGATCCCTCCTTGCACCCTGCTGTCCCGGGAGGTGGGACCATTTCGCCCAACGCCCTGGTCTTTCAGGACTAGGGCGCCCAGTGCCTTGGTCCCCCAGGACCATGGCGCCCAGTGCCCTAGTCCCTGGCCCTATTTTGGGCCCGGTCCCCTTTTGGGCATCGGGTCTTGAAGTTTGCAAATTGGAAAATATTGTTTCTAGGTTGGCCTAAGGTCAGAAAAATCAGTCTTTCAACCCTAATTGACAAGTATATAAACTACATTTTCCTCTCTCAAAAGGGAGGAGGACATATGTGTGCAAAAGGCAAAAGCGATATTCAAACATTCAAACATTCAAGCATTCAAGTATTCCTTCAAGCAATTAAGCATTCTAAGTCTCCATTCAAGGGTAAGTGTTGCATTCAAGACAAGGATTCAACCATTGAAGAGGAGATCACTTACAACACATAACATACAACATTATTACACCTTCGCATGTAAGAATACAAACATTCTTACAACAAGGTATCAGTACTTGTTTACATTACAAACATTTACATTTACAACATTCTCATTTCTTGGTTAATTCCAAAACCGGGGTTTGACCTAAAGGCAAACCCCTCATCCCTAACCCCCCAATCATCCTCCCTTTTCTGTGTGTAGGTTGCAGGTACGCGGCTGTAATTGAAGATCTGGAATCCTTGTGCAGAGACGAACAGATCCACCTTCATTTTGCGGATTTTTCGGAGGACCGTGTGCACTCCGGGCGCCATCATCCCGTCAACTTTCGCTCAAATTTGCAGAACAACACCATCTCGACATTTTACTGCTAATTCCAGGTCCACAGCTTCATCCCATATCCCTATCTCGGTTTATAAGCGATTCTTTCTTACTTTTACATGCATTCCTAGTTCAATCAATCTTTCTACATTCTTTACAAAAGAGGGTATCCTTGATGTCACAACCCTTGAAACTCATTTAGAATCCAATCCTGCATTGTGTGGGATTAGATCTTGTGGGTTTCAACCCCTCTTTTGAATGTAAAGTCTCTCCTAAGTGAAAACCATCAACCGTAGTGACCTCCCTCCTCTCTCCTTGGAGTTGGGGAGGGGAGAACAACTAGGGTTCGATTTTTCCGCTTTACATTTTGGTGAACCTGATGTGAACATCCTAATTCTGATTTTTCATGGTTAGATCTGAAAAATTTGCTTCCTTAATTACATTTCCATGATTGAACTTTTGCAAATTTTAGAGGTTAATTGCATAAAAACCCTAAATTTTCTTTTTAGTAATTGAGCTTGTGAAATGTGTAATTGTTAATGCTTGTTTAAGATCTATCCTTCTATTGCAAATTGTCAATTCATATTTGTGCTTTAATTCTTAAAATTAAGTGGTTAAGTGTCAAAACCCTAATTTTTAAAACTCTCTTGATTCAACCTTTGATTGATAATTTCACTGATCAAAACACCTCCAAATCGGCTGTAATTTTGGATTCCGCAATAAAATCACAATATCTCTCATCCCTGAAAATTTGGAAAAAAGTTGCGAGGACTGTGTGCACCCCGAGCGCCATCGTCCTCGACATTTTTTTCGAAATTTCGAGAGCTAGATCTTACTGTATTTTTCTGCTAAAATCCAGAATTTTGGCTGATTTTATCAATTCTAACACTTTCAAAATTAAAGTCAAAGTTGGTCTAGTGATTGCTTGGATTAAGGCTTCTAATCATTCAAAAATTGTTGAAATTAAAATTCATATCAAAATTGTGTTTCTTACTGTCTTAAATCTGAAAAGTGTGTTGGCATTCATTCGAAATTTCAGTACTTTATTCAAATTCTTGCAGTTTGTGACTTTTGAAATTAAGTGTTTAATTGCGGTAACTTTGATTTCCGCTTCTAAAATTGAATTTTGCATGAGATTGAGTCAAATTTTAAATTTCAAAACTTGCATTGCTTTTAGTATTCCCTCTACAATCATAAAATTCAAAATTTCAGTTTCCCTTTCTTTTTCAAAATTCAAATTTTGCATTTTTCGACAATCTTGGTAGGGTTCAATTTTGAGATTGCAACTTTAGTTTGGCCTATCTACAGATCGTAAAATCAATCAATTTTTTCAGATTAGCTTTAAAATCATCATAACTTTCATCCCTGAAAATTTTGAAAAAAGTTGCGAGGACCGTGTGCACTCCGTTCGCCACGGTCCCCGACATTTTTTCCGAAAATTTGGGAGATTGTCGTGATTGCATTTAACAGCTTAAATCTAGGAGATTGGCTGATTTTATTGAAATTTGCTACCTCTAAAATTCAAAACCTCCTCTTTCTATCTAGTGCATGAGTTTTACAACAATAAGCCCTACTTACACTATTCCCGTTAGACGAAGCCTTAGAATTAAGTCTTTCCAAGGTTTAATTACCGAGGAGATGGAACCTAATTTAAATGGCCTTTTTAACGAGGAAATGGGTAATTCCTCTAATCCTCTTAATGATGAAGAAGCTCTCCATGAGGTTTCTGTAGAACAACTTTCGAAATTGGATAACCAATTTGATGATTTTCGACAATGGATGTCTCAAGAATACCCTGATAGTGAAGCTCTTTCATTAATTGAGGGTCTAAAACGTATGGTTCAAAGTGATAAGAATGGAATTGATATTTTGCGTGGTATTGCACACATTGTGGATTTGAATGTGATGCCTATGAAGAGTTGTGCCGAAACTTTAGGTTATACACAACCTCCTACTTACGTCAATCATCCTATTCCTTTAACAATTTCTATTGCTAGTATACCTACTTTTACATCAAACATAATGACTACTTCAATACAAGACATTCCTCCTATGATCACTAGTCATGGGGGCAACCCTTCTTCTTCAATCAACCCTCTTCCTTCATTCAATCCGACTTCTTCATTCATTCCTTCAATGCGTGTTCCTATTACATTTCCACAGATGAACGTGACCCAAGGGGGCAATTCATTTAACCATTCCATTCCTCCTTGTAGTGTTCCTCCTTTCCAATCATCTCCTATGACTAACTATCATAGCGTCCCACCACCTTACTCTCAATCAATACCTTCTTTCAATAACATAATACCTCCATCACAATCCAACACGTCTAATATGAACTCTTCGACTGAAGCGACCATTAACAATCTTGCACAAACTGTCTCTTCTTTACAACAACAAATTGCCTCTATGAATCAATCTAAGTTTAGTGTGCCCACATTTGATGTTGCGAGCCCACTTTCTCTTGACATTGTTCGAGCTATCCCTCCTAAACATGTTGAAATCTCGCATTTGGAGCTTTATAATGGTAAAGGTGATCCTCTAACACATGTTAAGACCTTTCAAACAATATGTACCGATTTTGCTCATGACCAAAGGTTGCTTGCAAAACTGTTTACTAGAACATTAAGAGATAAGGCCCTACAATGGTATTGCTCGTTGCCTTCCTATTCTATTACTTCTTTCCAACAACTTGCAAATGCTTTTATTCAACAATTTCAAAACAATATAAGTCCTAAAGTTACTTTGATTGATTTAATGCATTGCAAACAAGGTGTTAAAGAGAAAGTGACTGATTTCATTGGTAGATATAAACATTTGTATGCTCAAATTTCTTTTCCAGTACCTGACAATGATATTGAAAGAATCTTTATTTCTAATTTACAAAAAGATATTAGAGAAAAACTTCTGTTTTCTGAGTTTACTTCTTTCCAACAGTTGTGCGCAACTCTTCACAATTATCAACTGACTGTGAGCCAAATGGAACAAGAAAATCCTATGGCTCCGAGTGATAAGGGTGATAGTAGTCAACAACCATTTGGGAAGTTTAAACCGAACAGAGAATCCATCAAGTTCAATGAAAACATCATCAACAACAATGTGAATGCAGCATCAGGTGTGCCTCCTATTTCTAAATTTTTCAAGAAAGAAAGAAAGTTTACTCCTTTGAATGAATCATTGCATAGTATTATGAATAAGTTATTGGAACAAAATGTGCTTACTCTTCCTCCTATAAGGCAAATAGATCCTACAAAGATTAATTCACCCTATTTTGATAACAAATCTTTTTGTCAATTTCATCGTCAACCTGGGCATGATACTGAAAAATGTTTTGCCTTAAAGGGTAAAATTCAAGATTTGATTGATAATAATACTATCTCTGTTTCTGGTGTGAATGATAAAGGCAACACATCTGTAGCTCCTCCTAACCAAAATCTTAAGATTTTTACTGATCCATTAACTTCTCATACCTCTAATGTGATTGATACTCATGATTCCTCTGTCTCACCTGATGATCTTGTGTCTATGACTCCGAATGTGATTAACTTTGTAGAGCAGCAGAAAATCCCTAAAGAACCTTCCTTCACATTTGATTCCAGTGAAACTATCAGGGCACCTGATGGTCCTTTATATATAGTTGCAAAAGTCAAGAATACACCTTGCCGTGGGGTGCTTATCGATCCTTCTTGTATGGTTAATGTCATTACTGAAGAATTTCTTTTTACTTTGCAATTAAATCAAGTGATCTATGACAAAACAAATGTGGTTGTGAAACTATTTGATGCATTTTCTTCTCCTACAATTGGTTCTATTACATTACCTATTGAAGTTCATAACAAATCTCTTGATGTGA
The DNA here is from genome assembly GCF_030272615.1 of Cryptomeria japonica. NCBI lineage: Eukaryota > Viridiplantae > Streptophyta > Pinopsida > Cupressales > Cupressaceae > Cryptomeria > Cryptomeria japonica. The sequence goes on from NC_081408.1 coordinate 39,671,332, forward strand.
TCTTTGCTATTATTCCATCATCCGAACAATTTCGTGTGAAGCTAGGCTATCCTTGGCTATCTTCCATGAAAGCTATTGCTTCTCCTAATCACAAATGTTTGAAATTTCCCCATAATGGTGAAGTTGTTACTGTCAATCATAGTCTCTTTAAACCAGCTGAAAGAACTTCTAGCGTTCCTATTGATTATTTCTGGCCTAAACAATTCCAATCTCTTCCATCGCGAAGTGATCATCTTTTCAATTCTTATCAAAAGTGGAAAACAGATATGATCCTATCTCTAAGTGAATCTAGAACACCCAAACTTGATATTCCTATCATTCTTGAGAAGGAAGTTCTTCCTTTGAAAGATAAAACTAATGTCTTTCCTCAAGAAGATTCTCAACCCATCCCTATGGATGTGACTATGTCTATGCCTAATAAACTTTCTAAAGGTAGACCTATACCTCCTCGTCATGATGGACTTGGTCTCCTTCCTAAACCAAATATTCCTCCTTTATATGGAGCAGTTCCTCCTCCTTCCTCTTATAGAGAGAAGAGACCCTCCTCTTCTCCTATTATTCAACCTAAGTGACCACAACCAAAACACCCAAGTGATAAGGATGAGAACATTCCTCCTCCTCAATCTTCTCAACTTCCTACTAAGACTAGATGAAATCGTTCTGCACGTGAACGTCGACGAAAGCATCGTCTTAGAGCTCAGGCAGCTGCTTCTCAAACTTTGCAATCCCCAGAAACACCTTCAACTAGCATTATTCCATTTTCTCCTTAGCCGAAAATTGAGCCAAAATCTCCTGAACATAAGATGCATGACGGTCTTGATCCTGTGCGAGTTAAAGATCCTATTTTTATAAATCTTGATGATGATATAGATGAAAATGTTATTCATGATGAAAATGTTACTCCTCTTCATTCTGATAGCGAATATGAATATGTTGATGTTGATAACCATTTATCTAACGAATTTTCTAAAGCACTTATCCTAGCTCCTAGACAAGAACAACGTGGCGTGGAACATGAACATAGCCCTTGTTTGGATCTTGTGATAGCTCCATCTGCTGTGTTGGATGTTCCTCCTCTAGCGTGTTCCCTGCCTTCCCGAAGTATTGATTAGCAAGATCGGGGGGTAGATGACGTGCTGGACTAGTTCATTAGCATAGCAGACTCTCTCCTCCTCTCTTTTGTTACTTCTTCTATGTGTTATTATCATTCTTCTATTTGTTGTCCTTAGTGTTGTCTACTTGAGGACGATGCAAAACATTGAGATCTCTTTTGGTCTCTCTCATGTTGACTCAAAAGACACATGTGTTCCCTTCTTCTAGGTGACCTTCCTTGATTGGGGAATGAAGAACAATTATGCATACATACATATGATATACATGAATTATCATACAACATACTGACCCCAAGGAAAGCGAACTCACCTTGTGCTTTGTGTTTTGTGTCTATTATCCTTGGGTTTATCTCACACTTGGGGGCTAAATCCTTGTGATAACGTGCTCCTTTCCTTTCTCATTTCTTATATGTATCACTACCTTAAAGCAATCACCCCCGGTGAGGCATGTGCGATCGCTTTAACGTAGGGGGGCATACATCCCGTTCATATCTTTTCAAGATACTTGAAAGTCTCTTGGCGAATTTAGCTTTGCCGTGAAAATTCTTGATATCTTTCTTGCATGACTCATAGTGAGGGAACCTTACTATTGACAGTCATGGTTCTCCCTCATGATCTTCCCTTTTACTTTGTCAATCGAAGTCATAAGATCCTTAGTCCACTGGGGGCTTGGTGTATCTTGCCTCCTTGACGTGGTGAAAGTCTTTCAATGCTGTTTCCTTGTACTTTACCGGAAGTGTGGGCGTACGCTTATACTCCTGCTAAAGTGGGGGCTAAATGTAGCGTCCTAAAATTGTGACACTTGCAATTTCGACTGCATTTGGGTCTTCACGATGGCGGCGCAACGCTTCACCTGAATGGAGACCCCGAACCCTATTTTTGACACCAAAAACTGCATTTTTCTGCACCTTGGCATGATCCCTCCTTGCACCCTGCTGTCCCAGGAGGTGGGACCATGGCGCCCAGTGCCCTGGTCCTTCAGGACCAGGGCGCCTAGCACCTTGGTCCCCCAGGACCATGGTGCCTAGTGCCCTGGTCCCTGGCCCTATTTTGGGCCCAGTCCAGGACCAGGGCGCCCTGGTCCCTGGCCCTATTTTGGGCCCGGTCCCCTTTTGGGCATCGGGTCTTGAAGTTTGCAAATTGGAAAATATTGTTTCTAGGTCGGCCTAAGGTCAAAAAAATCAGTCTTTCAACCCTAATTGACAAGTATATAAACTACATTTTCCTCTCTCAAAAGGGAGGAGGACATATGTGTGCAAAAGGCGAAAGCGATATTCAAACATTCAAACATTCAAGCATTCAATTATTCCTTCAAGCAATTGAGCATTCTAAGTCTCCATTCAAGGGTAAGTGTTGCATTCAAGACAAGGATTCAACCATTGAAGAGGAGATCACTTACAACACATAACATACAACATTATTACACCTTCGCATGTAAGAATACAAACATTCTTACAACAAGGTATCAGTACTTGTTTACATTACAAACATTTACATTTACAACATTCTCATTTCTTGGTTAATTCCAAAACCGGGGTTTGACCTAAAGGCAAACCCCTCATCCCTAACCCCCCAATCATCCTCCCTTTTCTGTGTGTAGGTTGCAGGTACGCGGCTGTAATTGAAGATCTGGAATCCTTGTGCAGAGACGAACAGATCCACCTTCATTTTGCGGATTTTTCGGAGGACCGTGTGCACTCCGGGCGCCATCATCCCGTCAACTTTCGCTCAAATTTGCAGAACAACACCATCTCGACATTTTACTGCTAATTCCAGGTCCACAGCTTCATCCCATATCCCTATCTCGGTTTATAAGCGATTCTTTCTTACTTTTACATGCATTCCTAGTTCAATCAATCTTTCTACATTCTTTACAAAAGAGGGTATCCTTGATGTCACAACCCTTGAAACTCATTTAGAATCCAATCCTGCATTGTGTGGGATTAGATCTTGTGGGTTTCAACCCCTCTTTTGAATGTAAAGTCTCTCCTAAGTGAAAACCATCAACCCTAGTGACCTCCCTCCTCTCTCCTTGGAGTTGGGGAGGGGAGAACAACTAGGGTTCGATTTTTCCACTTTACAGAGGTGTTCTTCCCTTGTGTGGCTGAAGATCAAGATATCATCTAGGTATACTATGACAAATTTGCCTATAAATTCCACCAAGACCTCATTCATCAACCTCATAAAGGTACTAGGGGTGTTGGATAACCCAAATGGTATGACCTTCCACTCATATAATCCCTCATTGATTTTAAAAACTATTTTCCACTCATCCCTTGGCCTTATCCTAATCTGATGGCATCCACTTTTTAGATCCATTTTGGTGAAATACTTAGCATTCCCCAAGCAATCAAGCAAATCCTCTATCCTAGGGATTGCAAACCTATACCTTATAGTTATCTTGTTGATGACCCTTGAGTCTGTACAAAGCCTCCAAGTGCCTTCTTTCTTGGGTGCAAGGACAACAGGTACTGCACATGGACTTAAGCTCTTGCCAATTAGGCCCGATTCAAGTAACTCTTCAATCTTCCTTGCCATTTCTACATTTTGGTCAGGAGTGAGTTTGTAGGCTGCTTTGTTTGGGAGAGTACATCCAAGGGTCAGATCTATGCAATGACTGATGTCTCTCACTGGTGGTAGGGATCTTGGCATTCCATCTGAGATGATGCCTTTGTACTTATCAAGCAACTGTCTGACTACAGGGTCTATGTGCTTCTGTCCTCCTTCTTTCCCTTCTGCAAATTGTTCTTTCTTGGTCACCTTGGGGCTAGGCATGAGGGCATAGCAAACTACACTTTTCTCTGCAATCTCCTTCATGAACTGTTTTCCTTCTACCATTAGCACTTTTGCATCCTTCCCTTTTGATTCCATCTCTTCCTCTGTCAAAGGTAAGAGTTCTAACACCTTATCATCCTTGGTGATTGAATAGGTGTTTCTCAACCCATCATGATGATCTTTCAAGTCATACTGCCATGGTCTCCCAAACAAGAGATGTCATGCATTCATCTTGGCTATATCAAATAGCAATCTATCCTTGTATGATCCAATCTGAAACACCACCAAAGCCTGTTCTTCTACCATTGCTTGCTGACCTTGGGTGAGCCATGAGACCTTGTAGGGGTAAGGATGAGGCAACCTTCTAAGTTTTATCTTTTCTACCATTTCAAGTGATACAAAGTTCTCAGTAGATCCGAAGTCTATCAAGACCTTACATAACTTTCCTCCTGCCTTGCAAGTGGTTTTGAAAAGAGATTTCCTTTGTGTAGGCTCCTTGTCAGGGACCTTCATGGTGGTTACTGCTCTCCTCATCATCAGAGCCTCTCCTCTTTCAAGGTAGCCATAGATATCAGGAGCATTAATACTTTGATAAGTGTTTGCACTTGCCACACTTTGACAATCAGATTACCAAATTGCTTCTCCTTTCTCTCATGGAGCTAGAAGCCTTCTCCGAACACCTATTGGCCAAGTTCCCTTCTTGGTTGCAGTTATAGCATCTAGGAGGTCCTCTGCCTTGGGATCTTCCTCTAGAGGGTGGTCGTCTACCCCTAAAGCTCCCTCTTGGATTGTAGCTTCCTCCTTGGTTGTAATTGCTCTCTCCTCTATTACCTTCTTGGCTAGAATCACCTTGGTATCCAAAGCCATTTCCTCTACCTCTGAAAGGGCCTCTTCTCCCTCTTTGTTGTCTCCCTTTACCTCTACCATTCTGTTCCTACCTTGTTTTCAACTTCTCCTCCACCTTAAGTGCCAATTGAAAACACTTTAGGACTGTCTCCGGGGTGTGGAGATTCAAATCTTCTTGGATTGCAAATCTCAACCCATTCAGATATCTTTCCACCTTCTCATCTTAACTCTCTTTCACCTTGGTCCTCACACACAATTTCATGAACTCCTCTGTATAGGAAATCACATCCATCTCCTTCTGCTTCAAGTTTTGTCTTCTCCTATGCAATTGGACATTGTAGTCCATTGGGACATAGGCTTCTATCACCAAAGTCATCATCTTCTTCCATGTAGACACTCTTCTCTTTCCCTCTTTCACCCTCTCATCTTGGACAAAAGTCCACCAAGTTAGTGCAGCCCTTTTCATTTTGGATTGGGCCATCTTCACCCTCTGGTGCTCTAGTATGTCTTCACTTTCAAAAAAATTGTCCAAGGATTCTATCCACTCCATCATTGTATCAGGCTCCATCTTGCCTGCAAACACTGGCAGATCCATCTTCACATCCATTGTTCTTCTTTCTATGGACTTGAGGACACTCATAAGGGGTCTCTGGTCTACAGGAACCTCTAGTTCTTCGTACCTAGGGGTATCCTCTTCATCCACTTCTTCTCCAGAGTCTCTCTCTTCCCTCTCCACTCTGTCCATCTCATTTCTCAAGGACTGATTCTCAGCCTTGACTGCTTTTCTCTTTGCCATCTTCTTCTTCACCAAGACATTCAACTCACCATTGGTCATTCTTGGAGGTACATCTTGGGATCCCTCTACTTTTGATATCATCTTCTCCTTCTATCCAAAGAACACTCCTATGCTCTGATACCACTTGATGTAGAGGCCTCATTACACCTAAGGAAAAGTCCAAAAGGTTAGGGTCTAACCCTTCAAATGTCAAAAATGACCGTAAAAGAAAGGACTCCACATCTTAAGGTTTAGAACTACTCTCCACTACTCAAGCCTAACACCTACTCAAGATGAGTAAAAGGCTTCAACTTCTCAAACATGCCTTACCGGTGACTCCTGCTCTTAGGGATTTTGGATTTGGCCTATTCATGACATATAGGAACTATTGCAAGAATTCGTGTTGGACTTAGGCACCAATTCCTTATACCTCCTTTAGAAACCTACCCCTTAGGCTAGTAGCCCATCTATACTGGTATGTTGCCTCTAGCTCCAAAATATTCCAAACTCTCTGAAAAAATACTCACCATTCCAGATACCCTTTTGGGAGTTACATTCATCCCCAAAATGGTTTGATCAGGTCTATGCTTCTAGGGTCTGAACCCCTTAGAGACCAAGAGACCTAATAGGGGCAATTAGGCCTAATTTACAAAGCAACCCCCTTTACCGGTATCTCAACTGCAAAACTAACTTTATGATCATGTGGATGATGGTGAATTACTTCTAATTCCAGGGTTACACACCTGAATCCACAGCTATCATATTTTAGGATAACTGTCCTAAATCTTATCCTAGGTATTCACATAGAGATGGCTACCTAATTCACTTCAAGCGTCTCACAACATAGTCTTCCCTGCAAAAACCCATGAAAAACTTAATTTAGACTGACCAATCTTGTATTCCACCAAAGGGAAGAACTTCTAGAGGTAGAAGATGCAAGATATGGCCATTATTTGGCAAAACCCTAGTCAAACATTGGTTTCTTGGGTTACAGTCAGAAAAATAAGGGTTTCTCACTACACAGAAACAAACAGAGTCTCAAACCACCAGCAAGTCAAAGCTACTTCACCCCTCTATCTAATCCATGAATTTTTTTCTTCAATCCAATCCGTACAGGAACGTGCAACTACTGCAAACTCAAAATTTCTGGGAAAACTTCAGTATTTCTGTGTTCAATTGCTTCACAACTTCACCATACAATATCAGCTCCCTTGGGAGTCATGCCCACAAGGTTTATACAACTCTCCAATGGTTTCCAACCAAATTTGGAGTAGGTTGGATCTGTTGAAAGGCTTCCACCAACCGTATTTCAAAAAGTTGCATTTGTCAAAAGTTGCAATTTTGCACAAAATGTTGTCAAACTTTCTAAGGTTGAGATCCACACACATGGATCAACCAATCACTTCTAAACCATTTGTTTGAATATTTAATCTTTACTTGGTTTAGGTTTATTTGTATTTAGTTTAGGATATTCCTTTGGAATTCCTACATGTAATTTGTCCTCTAGTACATGTGTGAGGATAAGTCATTTCTTTTATTTTCCTTTATTAAGGAATATTAGATTTCCTCCATAAGAGGATGTGGACACATGGCACACATATTTTATGAATGGTGGCATTCATAGATTTGGGAGTTACTTTGTAACTCCTCTCCTCATCTCTATTTAAGAGATGTCTCCTCTCTGATTTCTTCTTAATGAAATTATTGTAAAGAGCTTCTCTCTCTCTCTCTCTCTCTCTCTCTCTCTCTCTCTCATATCTCTCATATCTTAGGCATTGCCTCATTCATAATATCACAAGGGGTTTTTGTTTGCTTTTCCCCTTTCAAACGTTCTTGTGCCTCCTTCTTCACATTTGGGTGATTTCTCCAAGGTTTCTGCATTTCTCTTGGTAACATTTACTTCATTAATAAACTTACTTGGATTTTGTTTTTCTTTCCTTGCTCTTGTATTTCCTTTCACCATTTCAAAAACCTATCAAACACAAAAATAAACCATCTACTACCCCTATTGACCACATTGTCCCAATTGGCTAATCAAATTGCCTAATTGGTGACATGGGCTTACATGGTGGGGTTTATTGAATACATGAAACACACCTGTAGAACACAAGACACTAAGACACTACATTGATCCTATTCTTCACTCCTAGACCCATGATTGGCATGTTGATGAGGTGCCCCTATACCAAGAATGGTCTGAGAAGTGGGAGAAATTACTTCTTCCAACACTCCCCTTTAGTTTCTACCACTAATACTTCACATCAGAATCTTTGTTTTAGTGGGATATGCTAGCCCCTTTCTAAACATGATCAAATTTCACGTAATCTCTTAACTTTCTACTGCGAACAATTTTCTTTAAACACTTTTAACTGGTGGTGTTCAAACCTTTTTCCCTCTTCGCATCAGGGTGACAACATTACTATGCTTTCCTTGATTTCTTGAATCATTTTCTAAGGATCTCTTTAACTTTTGACAATAGGAGTTATTCTTCTGCAATTGTAGCTTTGGCTACATTGGGTGACTTCTCTTCTCTAGATCACCTTGGGATTTTGTGACTTATCCCTAACCAATACAAATCTGAAGCGGTTTTGGCTTACCACCACTAAGTGATTTCTAGCTGACCATGAATCTTGCATACAAGTGGTTTCAGATGAACACAAACTTCACACATGCATGGTTTTAAATGGCCACAAACTTAACAAACAAATGGTATTAGATAACCACAAAACTAAATATTGCACCTTGCTTCTACAAGATTTCCTCTTCTTTTCAGTTGCTCTTTCTTGCTATCGCAATTTCCTCACATTACCCACAATTGATTTGGGTATTCTATTTTTCAACATCAAATTTCTCCTAGCCTTAATCTCTTTAGGCTCTTTTTGAATCTTTAATTTACTCTCTGATCTCTTCTAGACCTCATGCAATGACTGGCAATGTAGTCTCTCCCTCCTTAAGCTACAACTTCACCATGACCAATTTTGACTAGTTAAAATAATCTCCAAATCTTTACAAACAAAAACAATGATCCTCTTTACCTTTGAAATTTTTTCCAAATGCAATCTCTCGCTTTTGTTTTTTTCTTCCTCATATGAGTGATCACTATCGTAGATCTTCTAAAAACACTCTAAACACCTCAACAACTTTCAACAAAAGCAATCAATCCAAATCTACCACAATCTCAAAAACTTGGGGTCATACTTCTTCCTATGAGGGAGTATGGCTCAGGCCAACTCTAATGATCCTAGCTCTGATACCAATTTTCAAGGCAGAGATGAAAAATAAAACTGAAAATAAGCATGATACAACATTAAAAAAACGCGTATTGCTTCAGCAAATTGAAAAAACAAACTTTTTTATTAATCATGCATCTAAAGGAGAAACATCTGGTTCTTGGTCATTTTAACCTTGGCAATCAACATGTCACTAGGATGTCTATCAAAGATTTTGCAAACATCATTTTTAAAGAGAATGTTGTATCCTTTTTCAATTAATTGACCAACACTCATTAGATTTTGTTTTAATCCATCATACATAATAAACTACAACCACTATCTAAAAACCATACATCCTTAGATATTTTTTGTGCCACATTGCATGTTATAAATAAACTACCTGAATTATTATTAGATACATTTGAATAATTTTCTTCGGGTTTCTCAAATTGTGCTTGTTTCTTTCTATATTCATATGCAAAATGACCATATTTCTTACAATAATAGCATTAAATATTGGATTTATCAAACCTCGATGATTGTTCTTTAGATTGGTTTCTACCCTGTCCTCTATTACTAAAACTTTGATTGGACTGATTGGTCCTTTCTCCTTGATATGTATTCATCTGTCCACCTCTGCCTCTTCCTCTTCCTCTAAAATTTGATCTTCCTCTTCCTCTGCTTGATGAACCTTGCGCTCTGAAAGAATTCTTAAAAGAGGTATTATTATTTCTATTCAATCTTGAATCATATGTCAATAAAGAACCAATTAACTCATACACTAATACCTGTGACAAATCTTTTGATTCTTCAATTGTTACAACTATTGAGTCAAATTTACTAGGCAAACTCCTAAGAATTGTTTCAATCACCTTTTGTTCTACTAATCATTCTGAATTATATCTAATTTGATTCACAATATTCAATACTTGATTCATAAATTGGTCTCCAGACTCAGATTTTTTTATTTGCAATTTTTCAAAATTTCTCCTAAGAGATCGTAGTTTATCCACTTTCACCTTTGTATTACCTTGATAGGTGTAGACGTATAAAAATGTCAATTTTCCTAAATGAATATTTAATGTTAATTTTATTCTCATTCCTCTATTTAGTTAAATCTAATTTAATTAAATCATCCACATTCCTCTATTTGATTAAATAAATTATTCAATTTATTTAATTAAATTCACCTAGGCCTTTCATATAATTTAATTGAATAAATCACTTTATTTTACTAAATCCTCTCTCTCTCCTTTTAATTAAATTGTTCACTTCCAATAAATAAATTTAATTTATTTAAATCCCCCACTTGCATATATTTTGTTGAAATAAAGCAATTTATTTTAATTAAAATTACCCTCCATCCACTTGCAAAATCCTACATCTCCCACTTGCCTCCTAACCCTCTTTCTAGATTCTTCTAGAAACCCATATATTCCTAATCAATTATCTTAAACCCTTCAATTATCCCCTTTCCCTAAATTTGAGGATGTCACTTCTCAAATTTGGAGGAAAGTCTTCCAAAGGCATTAAGGCCTTTATGCCTTCAACAAGCTAACTTGTTGAGTTCCCACAAATTTGGAAGGACTCTTACAGATTTGTCCCCAAAGTCTTCCAAACCATTAATGGTTAACTAACCCTTTTGGCATGGTTAGAGACTTTTTGCCTAACTCAACCTTTATCTAACCCAAGGGTCTCATCAAGCATTCTTGGCTTTACCCTTGGTTATCCCTTTAACCCTTGCACAAGAATTTATCCTTTGGGTAAAAGATTTATCCAATGGGTAATCTTAACCTAACCTTAACCCTTACCTTCTAAGGTAACCATGAGGTCTTCTCAAGCATTTAATGATTCTTACATCTCCTCTCAAGTAGTCTCTTGTTGACAATTTTCACCATTTCATTGGTGAGAATTGTAAACATGGATTGATAACTTTCAATCCTAACCCTTGATAGGATAATCCAATCTTGACCCTTCATTGCCCTGTTTTTCCTATAAATAGAGCTCTCATTCCTCCATTTCAGATCCAAGTCTATAGCATCAAACTTATAGACATTTTTTTAAGAATTTAAATCATCTTTATATAATATTTAGCCTCTCTTTGATAGAAATAATCATAACATCTTTATTTATAATCATGGTAGACTAGTGTGATATGCTAGGATAGCCTTGTTACTAATCCTTTTATCTTATCGTCATATGCATGCTAGTTTAGTTCATCTTTTTATTAATATCATGCACATTAGGATTGCATTCATGTTAGATTGATCAAAAGGATCCCTCATTCCCATGATCAAACTTCCAAGAAAACCCACAAATCAAACCAAACAAGGCAGTTTAGCACATAGGAGCAACATCATAGCGCATCTGAAGCAAAGCTTAGCACGTCTAAGATCAAACTTAGCGCATCCATTCCAAAAAGGGTTGCATTTTAGCTCTGGCCTTCAATGCCATGATGCTACGCATCCATTTTTCTACATTAAAATAAAGGTTCTCACCTACAAAGTGCATTACTGAAAGCAAGTTTTTCTTCATCTCTAACTGTCCTCTATCTCATTTCTTCTTACTAACATTTCTTTAGTCAATCTTGTCAGTCTGTTTGCTCCTATCGTTTTCTATCATTTTTATCGATCAATTGGCCTCTTCTCTGTCTATTTCCGGCCAATTCCTTGAGGGGGCATGCATATGTCATTGTCATTGTCTGGGGCATTTTCATTATTTTTCTTTGAAACAACACTTAAAATCGCATTGTCTCAAAGAGGGGCAAAATGTAGACACCTAAAAATGGTCAACGCTTGCGAGGTCATACTTTAACATTTGTGCATTGCCTTATTTTAGGTTTTTGCATCGCAGTAACATTTCTCCTATGTCACACACTTGGTTTTTATCATTTGCGAGCATCGAGTCCTTCTTCTGCATTCTTCATTCATCTCGCTTCCGAATTAGGTCTTGTCGACAACAAGCTTCAATCATGATTTTGGTCAATCTTTGTCCTTGTCAATCTTGTCATATTGCGATCGGTTTCGTCATCGATCCTTGTCCTTTTCAATCATGTCAATTTGGTCAATTTGTCATTGATTTTTGTCAACCAATCTCAATCAAATCATTTATCAACACTGGTCATTTATCAATTCAAAATCATGATCGATATCAATTATCTTCAATCAAGGCCTAATTATCATTCTCGCATTGCTAATTCATCTTCTAGGGTTTCGTGATTTCATCATTTAACCTAATTTGTCATTTCTTCCTCTAGGATTACTAAATTATTTATTAATCCTAAGTTTTCTCATTACAATTAAATATTCATTTAATTGGCTAATTATTCCTCTTTGTGAGTGAATTAATTAATAAATGAAAAATTATTGATTAATTCACTAAATTCTAATTTTCCTTCAATTTCTAATTCCTAATTTGTCATCAATTTCAATTTTCTAATTTTCTTAATTTCCTAATTTCAAATTCCTCCTATTTCTCTCCTAATTCTATGGGAATGACATTTCAATTTGTCATAAATTGTCATAATTGATAATCAATCAATTTTGACATAGAATGTGTCATAATTTGTCATCAATTATCAATCAATCAAATTGTGCATGGAAAGTGCATAATTTGTCATATTGATTTGCAATTTCCATTTGAATTGCATCATGCCAATCTTGTCATTTCTCCAATTTCTCTATAAATTGGATGAATTTCTTCAATCAAAACCCCTTAATCCTTCGAATCCTTCATGAATCCCGAATTTCTATCAAACTACCGAATTTTTGTTTCTAGTACTCTTGAGCTTTTTGCTTTCAATTGTGTGTGCACTTGTAGGTGAGATCCACAAATCTATTGAAGAGGAAAGAACAACAATGGAGCCGCATGGAAGAAGCATTCAAATTGCTATATGGTTTGCATGACATTTTCTTTTAAATGCTTTGTTTTTGTGCCTCTATTGAATGTGCTTTGGAATTAGGTTCATTTCAATGAGAGTTCTTTTGATTGAGCTAGCATATCTTGTGTTTTGATTGATTGATCTACTTCTCTTGTGATGAATCCTAATTTCTACGCTACATTAATTGGTGAACCCGACGTGAATACTAACCTTCTAACCCCTTTACTGTGTTTTGGAGTGCTTCTAAGTTGATTTTGCAGGTCAAAAACCCAAAAATAGGGCCGTGCAGTGCATTCTGGACACTTCTGCGTCTGTGTGAAGCATTCTGCGTCTGTGTTGAAACATCTTGCACCTGTGTTGAAACATTCTGCGCCTGTGTTAGACATCCTGCGCTTGTGTCCTGACTTCTGCGCCTGTGTAAAGTCCAGAACAGAGGTGAAAAATGCAGTTTTTACTTGAAAAATTTTATATGTTTTAGTAAATTGCAATTTTGAGGGTCTTCGGTGCATTTGTGGACAAATATGGTGCGGGAAACATGATGAGGCATCGTTGATGTTTTCAAAATTTGGTTCTAGATTATTTGAATACCTTTCCAACGCATCAAACGGTTTGTAATTCGGAGCTAGGATGAGAAAGTTATGCCTTCTCAAAGTGGACTGAAATTTTGATAGTTTTCATAAATCAAATCATCTGTGCTTTGGATTTTGGGTACTAATTATTTGTGCAGGATCTTGGCATATGCATGACAAAGACTAAAAATCAAACTACTAACATGTGTTATGCAGATTCGATGGTCAAAGACAACAAATCAAACTTCTGACATGTGTTTTGCAGGTTGCCTTGGAGAAACAACCAAATTGTGTGTTTGAGTTTTTTAATTAGGCACTTAGTGATTTATAAATAGGTGGAAATAAACCTTTGTTTGCTTTGTTTGTTAAGTATGACATTGGAGTAGGAGAGTATGCTCTCATCCTTCATAGGGTGATCAGAAATCCAGATCTTCGATATCATGCTTGTGTTGTTGATTGTTTGTCTCCATTAGAGGGCCTGCCTTCCCGACCACTTTGCTTTAGCAAGCGAGTGATAATCGTGAGAAGGGAACGACCCAAAGTGAGTACGGCTAGAATTCCTTGGCATTCTAACTCACTATAAAAAAATACCCGATGAGCGAAAGCTTTGAAGGAAGTGTTATGTGGGAATTGCAGTTACTTGGGAAGTGATGACCCTTGAACTCTTTCTCATATCAACATCTAAGTAGGGCCTCTTGGTCTAAATCATGCTTGCGCGACTACATTTGTTTGGTATCTTGATGGGCTTAATGTCTCAATCATGCTTGCATGACATCAAGGAGTAATGCTTAACAGAAATCCTTACTACACACCTTGTTTTTAGAGGCCAAAAACCCTTCTAGTTGCTTGAGAAGGACAAATTCGGATACTTGGAAGAGATACTAAGTTCACCATGGGGAGATTCCATGGGGACTGATGCTTGGCTGCCTTGAGAAGTGAGTGCCGTGGAGGGGAGCCTGTGGGGTCAAGCATCTATGTATTCTCCTTGAATCCCATAATGAGTCTACCTCTCAAGTACCTAATGTCTTTGCCTACCATAAGAAATGTGGAAATGAGCATGATTGTCTTGAGTCTAATTTGTAACATCTTGTATTCTTTGATTGTCAAAAGTTGAATGTTATCCCATTTCAAGAACAAATACATTGATATAACATAAGATCAAACACAAGAGACATTCATCCAACAAACATTCAACAAGATTCAAAGATCATATTCCTAAAGCATGGTTATCCAACATTGTTCAAAAACTTGTCTCAACTCTTATGTCACTTACATTTAGGTTCATCCTAGGTTGCATTTTGCAAAGTCATTATCAAGTATCAATTTTAGGTTTCACCTAAGTCATACTTCTTTTGCATACCAATAAGAGTCATCCATTTGCATATGTCCTCTTGCATAAGAGTAATATCATTTCATAATTAAACCTTAGGTTTCATCTTAGGTTGACATTGTCATACATTTGCATTTGCATATCCCAAGTCTCTTCATTAAGCCTAAGTCATTGTCATATCATATTAAGATCATTTGCATATTAATTGTCCCTTTGCATATAGTCTCAAAAACCTAGGTCTTGTCATACTTGAGCAATCCAAATCTTTGATAAACCCTAAGTCATTGTTAAGAAGTCTAGACCTTATCAAATCTTTTGTCCTTTTGTCATCAATATCATTTCGTCAAACCTAGCTTAGTATCCAAGCATATAGGGGAGACATTGTCATCTTGTCCTTTGTCAATTAAGCCCTTTTGTCCTTTGAGGTCTAGATATCATTCCAATTTCCTAAGGGTCCCTCTCTTAGATTTGCATTCATAAGTTTGTCAAAATCTTCAAAAACAACAAAAACATAGATTGCATTCTTAACATAGATTGCATTTTCATCTATCTAGTTTGCATTTAGTTGCATATCATACATCATCCTTTTAAAATCAAAAAAATTCCAAAAAAAAAAATATTGCATTTGCATAAGTGACATGTCTATTGAAACAAGGTTCCAAGCACCAATGATGCAACAAAGTTTGACATATCAACCGACAATGCAATCACAATTCTATCCAACCCAACAACAAGGCAATATCAATCAAACTTATCATGATGAAACAAGTCTCCAAATACAAAAACTAGAGGAGAAACTAGCTCAAGAACAAGAGATTTTCGAACAAAGAGTGAAAAACAGTGAGAAGATTAGATCACAAATGTCCAAAATGTTTCGAAAATTTCCAGGTCAAAATCCAAATATTGAGCCAATTGATGTAAGATCTCTTCTTGAACGATCAGACATACCAGCTCTCCTCTCGCAAATAGAGATGATGAAACAATTACAAAAAAGGAGACAACATCAATTTCAACATTATGTGCCTCCACAACAAGAACAAGGTGTTTACTATCAATCAGATTGTCAACCATCACAACCAATTGTTCAACATATGCAACCAACACAATCAATGGTCCAATTTCAACAATATGTCCAACCCACTATACAATGTCCACAAATAGTCCAACCGATGGTGGAATATCAACAAGTTCAAGTTCAATCAACATATCAATGTCAACAACCATGACCAAACATTCAAAAACAAAGGTTGCAACACACACCAAGCCAAGTTTCAAACATGTCAAACCAATTTGATCAACATTTAGTTCGAAATCAAAACATGACATCAAATCAAAAACAAGTTCAAATTCCAAGTCCAACTATGTCAAAACCTCGAAAGAAAGGTGGCCTTATTGCAATTCTCTTAAGGAAACGACTAAGTGAGTCTTTTGAGGAAGATAAAGATAATACACTTATGTCTAGCAATGCCTCATCCCCTCACAAGCAAATTGACTCTCCAGTGGCATCTATCCCTACACTTTTAAAAGTTTCACAAGAACCTTCCATATTGTCCTCATCAAACAATACACCCAAGGATGCAATTATCCAAGAGCTATCCATAATTGATTGCCAAAATAATCCAATTCATGATGCACATCCTTATCATGTTTCAAAAATACAAGACCCAATGCCACCATGCACTTTATTGCCATTACCTGTTTTAGAGGACCCCATTCGAAGTCCCTCTTCCTCATGTTCAAGCCTTGATTCCTTGCCAGAATCCATCACAAATGTTCAAAGTGCATTTCCTTCATGCCAAAACATTGATTCCTTGTCAGAATCCCCCATGCATATCCAAAGTCCAACCTCATGTCAAGAGGATAATTTAGAACATGAAGAAACGTGTCTTAGAACATATCAAGATCAAGATCCTGAAACCTTATCATCCCATCCAATTGTTGACCAGGACCCCATCTTCCCAGACACTCACGATGATTCTCCTATTCTTGTCCATCATATCCAAAGTCCTATTGACACTCCATTCCTCGAGCAAGATCAAGATATCCCAGTTCATCCAATCCCAAATGATCCCCTTCCATTTCATGAACACAATGTCCTTTCAAATCCCATTGATATTCCACTTCCTCAGAAAGATCAAGATATCCCTTCCATTCTTTCCGATGATCCCATTGAAAGTCAAGAGCAAAGCACCTTTAAAGAAGATTCCAATGATCTTCCTCCTTGTCAAGATCAAATCATTCCTTCAGATCCTCCACAAGATCCACTTGTCCCTCCATCTCCACATCCTAATCCCGCATATCCACTCCAAGGTCTCAGTTCTTTTGATGATCCCATTATTCCCCCCATTCTATCTCTTGAAGAGCCTATCATTGAGCCATGTCCACTACACACTCCTAGTCCCCCTCATGATCCTGATACCCCTCATGATTCTAACGTGTCAGTGCAAGATGTTCATGAACCCCCTACATGCATAATGGGTTCTTCCACTTTGGTGCAATCCGATCCACTTCAAGATCTCCTTATTTCTCTCATATCACATCCACCTCATAATGGAATCTCGTCTTCTTTCCAAAGAAAAGAGTATCCTATTAGTCAAAATATTGATAAAGGCAAAGGGGTAGATCTCCATAAGCAAGAATCCCTTCATGTTAAAGAAGATCTTAATGGTCATGGCTACAAAGCTCACACTCAAGGCGTTGGTATCCCTTCAAAGTCAAAATCCAAATGTCCACCTTCCCCATCATTCCTTCCATCCATTCTAGGTCCCTATATCCCTCCATCTCCTATGCAACATCAACAAAGGCACACATCTTGGAGAACCTTCCATCCATCCCACATGCCTCCATATCATTCCCGTCCACACCAACATTCATTCCCTCCTCCAAGCAATTTGGATGCCAAGCATAAAAGTCGTAAGTCTAGAAATCCACATGTATTCAAGGATCAACATGTCCAATATAATTGACATGTCAAAACAAAGAACAAATTGATCTATAAAGAAAAAGAAAAATCAAAAAGGCCACAAAGGCCCACTGAGCAAAATAAAGCAAGGTCAAAATATATATGGGTTCCTAAATCCCTTGTGCAAGCAATGCACTCCAAGGAACCACAAAAGCATGAAAAATCAAAAACCATGTGGATCCCTAAGAAGCTCCTTGAAGCACAAAAGCCTAAAGAAATATCCAACTTGGCATCCAAAGTTGCTATTCCTCCATCCAAACATTCCAAGTCTATTTCTCCATCACCTCCTTCATCAATTTTGGGCCCTTATGTCCCAAAATCCCACGCTATTCCTCCATCAAAATCTCAATATCCAACACCCACTTTTCCTCCATCAGTCCATCACCCCTCAAGGTGTGTGCCAATGTCGATCTTGCCTTCATTTCCATCCACTCAAGCCCAATTCTTCCAATACCCTATCCATTATCCAATGCATATTTTCCATCCTTCCATTCCTTTGGTCCAATCCTTTGCATAAATCCTTGCCTTAGTTTCATCTCATTTTCCATGTCCTTATCCTACCAACGTCTTTGAGCATGTTTTTAAAGGTCATGGTCCACTGTTGTCAAGGCTACTATCCAAACAAAAAAGACGCTTGAGTCCTTCTTCCATCCCCTATCATGTGTCCATCTTCTCTTGAAAAAGTCAAAATACAAAAAAAAAAAAAAGTGAAAAAGAGAAAAAAAAAAAAAGTAAAGAAAAAATAATTCGTCCACTGGTGAAAACCTGGAAAACAAGCGCCTTGGGCAAGTACCGTGATGAAAACCTGGCAAACATGCGTCATGCGTAATTTATGAACTTCTTGCACACCACACTTGGGGGTAGATTTCCTCCTTCATATCCTTTTGTCCTTCATTGTTCCATTATCCTATCGAGCCCCTGTCATTACCCTCCATTATCCTATTGTCCCTCATGTCCAGTTTCCCTTTCCACCTTTGATCTTGACAAGGCTGAGGATCGTCATGAGCATCATGCATCTTGTTTGCAGCTTTTAGTCTATCATAGCTTTTGGTCAGTTATCCATTTGCTTATTATAACCTTTCATCCATATTCCCTACCTTATTGCAACTTTCTGCCACTATCCCTTAGCCAATCCCGACCTTCAGTCCATGTCCCTTATCCATTCTTGGTCTTGCTTATCCTATCCATATCTTATCACTATCCATACACTCATTTTCATTCCTTGATCTTGATCTGACATAAGGACGTAAAATTTAAACATGGTTTCAAAAACCTCTTGACATGTCCCTCATGCCATGTTCCTGCTTTACATTATCATATCCAGTCTCTTGTCCCATCACGCAATAGCTCTTTGAAATTGCATCTGTATTGTCTCCATGATAAAAGGCCTTTGTCTTCCCTCTATCCACCATCATTTCAGCAAGCCTATTTATTCACCTGTCATATTCCTTTCCTTGCTAGACACTGGGGGCAAAATCTCTAAAAAAATCATAAAAATTGAAAAATGTCTTGAAAAAAATCTTAAAAATTTAAAAAGTCCTGAAAAAAATCTCATAAAAAATCAAATAAAATCTTGAAAAAAGTCATAAAAATTGAATAATGTCATGAAAAAATCCAAAAAAATCAAATAAAGTCTTGAAAAAAGTCATAAAAATTGAATAATGTCATGAAAAAATCCAAAAAAATCAAATAGAGTCTTGAAAAAAGTCATAAATAATTGAAAAATGTCCTGAAAAAAAAAAAAAAATTCAAAAAAATCAAATAATGTCCTGCAAAAAATCCCTAAAAAAATCATATAAAGTCCTGAAAAAATGAACACAAAAAAATTGTAAAAACTCAAAAACATTAAAATCCAAAAAAACAAACATTTTTGCAATAAAGTATTCCCTTTATGCATCGACAGCTCACTGAGTATACATCCAACGACTCGCAATCAAACACTGTGCTTTAATGAAATCACGCATTACCAGATGAACTTTTTCAACTCAAACCAAGCATTCAAACTGATCCAAATTGTCTTATCAATCGAATATCCGCATTAAAAATCATTTGTCCTTGTCATATTATCATGGGTCTTATACAGGGTGTGGTATACTCGAAACCAGACTGTGTCCTGTCTTAAACGGGGTACCACATGTCCTGAAACCAGACAGCATGATCGTCCTCTCAGCACTTTCAACTTTTGACAATGAAGATCAAGATGTTTGTTTGATTTGTTGGAATTTGTACATCTTATCTTTTTATTGATTTATCTTTGGCTTCGGTCATGTTCCTATGTTGCTCGATGATGTCACTGAGTGATTTAGAGTGACCGGGATGGATCATGGTCCTTTTCTTTTTGATTGTGATTGTTGTTTGTCTGCAATGTGTCTGTCTTTTCCAAAAAGGGTTGCATTTTAGCTCTGGCCTTCAATGCCATGATGCTACGCATCCATTTTGCTACATTAAAATAAAGGTTCTCACCTACAAAGTGCATTACTGAAAGCAAGTTTTTCTTCATCTCTAACTGTCCTCTATCTCATTTCTTCTTACTAACATTTCTTTAGTCAGTCTTGTCAGTCTGTTTGCTCCTATCGTTTTCTATCATTTTTATCGATCAATTGGCCTCTTCTCTGTCTGTTTCCGGCCAATTCCTCGAGGGGGCATGCATATGTCATTGTCATTGTCTGGGGCATTTTCATTATTTTTCTTTGAAACAACGCTTAAAATCGCATTGTCTCAAAGAGGGGCAAAATGTAGACACCTAAAAATGGTCAACGCTTGCGAGGTCATACTTTAACATTTGTGCATTGCCTTATTTTAGGTTTTTGCATCGCAGTAACATTTCTCCTATGTCACACACTTGGTTTTTATCATTTGCGAGCATCGAGTCCTTCTTCTGCATTCTTCATTCATCTCGCTTCCGAATTAGGTCTTGTCGACAACAAGCTTCAATCATGATTTTGGTCGATCTTTGTCCTTGTCAATCTTGTCATATTGCGATCGGTTTCGTCATCGATCCTTGTCCTTTTCAATCATGTCAATTTGGTCAATTTGTCATTGATTTTTGTCAACCAATCTCAATCAAATCATTTATCAACACTGGTCATTTATCAATTCAAAATCATGATCGATATCAATTATCTTCAATCAAGGCCTAATTATCATTCTCGCATTGCTAATTCATCTTCTAGGGTTTCGTGATTTCATCATTTAACCTAATTTGTCATTTCTTCCTCTAGGATTACTAAATTATTTATTAATCCTAAGTTTTCTCATTACAATTAAATATTCATTTAATTGGCTAATTATTCCTCTTTGTGAGTGAATTAATTAATAAATGAAAAATTATTGATTAATTCACTAAATTCTAATTTTCCTTCAATTTCTAATTCCTAATTTGTCATCAATTTCAATTTTCTAATTTTCTTAATTTCCTAATTTCAAATTCCTCCTATTTCTCTCCTAATTCTATGGGAATGACATTTCAATTTGTCATAAATTGTCATAATTGATAATCAATCAATTTTGACATAGAATGTGTCATAATTTGTCATCAATTATCAATCAATCAAATTGTGCATGGAAAGTGCATAATTTGTCATATTGATTTGCAATTTCCATTTGAATTGCATCATGCCAATCTTGTCATTTCTCCAATTTCTCTATAAATTGGAAGAATTTCTTCAATCAAAACCCCTTAATCCTTCGAATCCTTCATGAATCCCGAATTTCTATCAAACTACCGAATTTTCGTTTCTAGTACTCTTGAGCTTTTTGCTTTCAATTGTGTGTGCACTTGTAGGTGAGATCCACAAATCTATTGAAGAGGAAAGAACAACAATGGAGCTGCATGGAAGAAGCATTCAAATTGCTATATGGTTTGCATGACATTTTCTTTTAAATGCTTTGTTTTTGTGCCTCTATTGAATGTGCTTTGGAATTAGGTTCATTTCAATGAGAGTTCTTTTGATTGAGCTAGCATGTCTTGTGTTTTGATTGATTGATCTACTTCTCTTGTGATGAATCCTAATTTCTACGCTACAAATATTATTAAGATAGTTATCATCCTTCTTCAGTTATATCTGTATATGGTGAAAATGGATAACAATAATAACGATATTGAAAGGCTAAATGAATTCAACCACAAAACCCTAGCCTAACAACAACAAAGATCCACCATAACATATCAAGATTACCTAAGACAATGCAAATCAAACAGAATCATAAAGATTATACCATCACATGTCCAATAGGGTTTGAATCTCCATTCTTCCTATCTCCATTGATCTTGCTTGATATATTTGCTCTCAGATTTTATGTGCACAAGAGCTCAACAAAGAACAGAATGTGGTTGCAAGTAGGATCACATATGCCAAGTAGTCAAATTGATCAAATGATTAGCCAGTTAGGGTTCGATAACAAGGGTGCCACACCCCTATCCAAGGGGGGATAGTGATGCCACACATCTGTCCTACCCCTTTCTCCAGGGTAGAGTGCAAAGGGGGTGATGCATAGGCCAATAAAGAAGCTGTTTTCGCAAGCTGAGCACTCTCTAGTCTTTGATCAGGCTAGAGGATTCGAGTTTGCATGCGTGAGGACCCTAATGAAGTCAAAAATTGCTAGGGTTGCAATTTTATGACCCTACAATTTGTATTCATTTGAAAATGGTTGGGGAATGAGTTAGCTAACTCACCAAAATAATGAACAAATATAGAAGGAAATATATAGAAATATTGAAAAATATAGACATGGAAAGTGTGCAGAAACAACTTAGCCAAAATAATACATCACATGAATAGTCTAGGCATGTTATATTAAATGTGTATATGCAAGTATTTTTGTCATCTTTACCTTGATACATCTCAAAGTGAGTTACTAAAAACCAATAAAATATGGACTAGTAACAAATTGAGATGCAAGAGGTGTGTTACTTGTTGAAACATAAGTAATGGTGACTTGGATGCTAGGCATATAATCAACCTCCATTTCATCACTATCTTACTTCTACACTAGTGCACCTAGGATAGTGGTGGGGATAGTTGTAGTAGTGATAGATCATGGGTAATAGTGCAGGAAGTATGAATATGTGGAGAAACAAGAGGCAAATATACAACATTAGAAGGATGATAAGAAAGACTATAATTTGAAGAAAAAGATCTAACACTAACACAATGAGATGAGTGGATAACACTAACAATATAACATTATAAGGGCATCTAAGAGAAAATGCAACTAGTGGGATGCGAGATACATGGTGCACTAGTAGAGAAAGAGGTGAAGAAAACACTAGAAGACATAGAAACATGAGAAGTAGAGATCACATTAGAAGTGGACTTAACTATATATGGTGAAAAGGGAACGATGAAAAGTTATTGTAAAACCATAAAAGATCCAACCCCATAAAAACCCTAGTTCTGCAATAAAGAATCCACCATAAACCAATGAAGAACCTAAACCATGCAAATCAACAAAAATGCAATAATTATACCATTCACATGCTTAGTAGGGTTTGATCTCCATTGTCTCCTATCTCCATTGATCTTTCTTATTATGACTACTCTCAGATTTTTTATGTGTACAAGACCTCAACAAAGAATGGATAGTGGTTCTATAGATGTTTGATTGCTTGACACTTGAGTGATTAGATGCATTAAAATTAAGATTGACAAGGATGAGAGTATCCTCTTATAAAGAGAACACCTTAAAAAAATGGAGGGTTAAGATTATGAGGATAAACAGTAGCTAAGATTAAAGGGTAGGTGAGAAAAATAATAAAATAAGAAGAGGATAGTAAGATAAATGACAAGTGTCATTGAGGGAAAAAGATAATTAATTAATTAAATGTATAAAGATCTATTTAGTTAATAGAGGAAGTCGGACCAATTAAATAAATAAAATATTTATTTAATTTAGGGAAAGGATATTTTAAATAAATAAAAAATATTTATTGTAATAGGGAAAGGCTAGAAGAGGATATATGAATTAATTAAATAAATAAAAATATATTTAATTAATAGAAGACTTAGGATAAAATAATTAAATAAATAAAATATTTATTTAATTAGTACATGATAATTTTAGGTGTTTACAGTGACATAAGAGGGAGGTCTACCTTAAAACGAGGGGATGAAGGGAAAGTGAAAGAGGGGGAGTGTGTAGATAGGGAAGAAGATTCATAACATAAAGAAGAAAATGGTACAATCATAGTATTAATGTCATGAAGAATTTATATACCAAATGATGCTCTAAGTAACTAGTTATGAAGATAGTTATATAGTTATGTACGAGAAGTATCCTTTATGAGCTCTTGAAAAAGTAACAATCCAATAAAGAAAGATCATGCTTATTTACATATTTTTCATGATTAAAATTAGATCATTCATTAACCTTAATAAAATTCTCCTATCAATAAAATAAGAAATCATGTAAAGAATAGAATCAATACTTCTCTTTACAAATAAATTAAAATCTCAATTAAATCATGAAATAAACAAACTTTTAAAATAAAGAATTATATAACAAAAAATAAACATATAGCTTATCAATGTTACCAAATTTTAACTAACTAGCAGTTGCACCTTGGTGTGCAATTGGTACGCTGAATATGAGTTGAAGATTAATTAGGAACAATTTTGGTTTATTTTTGCATATATTTATTTAGTAAAGGAGGTTTCATTACTAATACATGGTTTTGTTATGTTTGAAATAGGGAGAGGGGGAGAGAGTGGGATAAAAAGAGGGATAAATAGAGGGGAGGAAAGTGAGATGGATAGAGAGGAGTAAGGAGACAGAGCTATGAGATAGAGATAGAGAGGAAGATAGAGATGAAGTTGTAGAATGATATGGAGAGAGAGAGAGAGAGAGAGAGAGAGAGAGAGAGAGAGAGAGAGATTGTGTTTTAATGGAGTCAATTTCTATGTAGTTTTAGATTCAAATATATATATATATATATATATATATATATATATATTCATTCTGGTTGCATTTCGTATGTATTTTTGGCTAGGTTTAACTTATTAATCTTTGTCTTTTTACATTTATTATTGCTCATACATAATCTTACTCTTGTTCTATCTATATTTTTTTTCATATGTTGTCATCATTTATTAGTTAATGTAAAATGAATCGCTATAGTACTAAATTGGAAAGAAAGTTAGTCTTTTCCTTCCTATTAAAATCTCCTTCATCATGACTAAGTAAACAATTCTTATGGAAAGAAGAGAATGTCTTGTTCTTTCTTCCCTTATCTTCCTTAATGTCTGTAATTTGTGGCCAAAATAGATTTAAAAACATGTATGCAATAGTTAATATGAATTAATAGGCTCTTTTATTGATTGAAAATTTGGGGTAAGTTTTGATGCCAATTATGGGTTACATTTGATTGTAAGTTGTGTTTACAAATCTTGGGAATGTAGGATGAGTTGTAGTGTATTAATTATGGATCATAGTGTATGGTACTAATTTAACAACTTTAGAACGTGACAAAAGTTGTATTCATTCATGATGGGTTATATTTGACCATGTTCCATGTTAAGAACTCTCAAATATGTCAAGTGAGTTGCAATATGTCTATTATGCATTACATTTTACTACAATCCACAATTACAAATGTTAGGCATGTGAAGTGAATTGTTATGTGTCAATTATGGGTTACATTTGATTGTAATACATGTTTACAATTCTAAAGAATGTGGAGTAAATTGTAGGTTATATTTGATCATGTTTCATGTTAACAAACCTTTAGTACGTCAAGTGAATTGCATTGTGTCTATTATACAATATACATTTGCATATGATCCACAATTACAAATTTTATGCATGTGAAGAGAATTGTAGTGAAGATGCGGGGAAAGGGTCGGTCGCCAGTGTACCGTTTATGAAATGATACTCTCCTGTCTCCATGCATGATGGTGCTCTGAAGAAATGAAGAAAGGGGCATTGTTGATCACAAAGAGACAAAGAGCTATCAATTCCCTGCTTTTCCATAGTTGATCACAGCAGTATTTCTTCAATTTCTTGCCTCTGTGACACGACAAATCCATTTTCGTGGAATCTATCCCCAATTGGACCGACTTTATGTTCCATCTTGCATAGAAAATCCTTGACTATAATCATAAAAGACACAAAATCCTTTCCATAATATTTTTCAAAACAGAGATATTTGTAACGGTGAAAATGCCAGTTAAACGTGCCCGCTACGATGATTTTAAACTCATGTTCAGACACTTGGTTTCGTGTGTGGGACTGTGATCCTCCTTTATGTAGTGGATTACATCTGTCATTCACCATATTTTGTATTTATGGAGATGTACAAAACCACGTGATGATGTGAGATTTTAGTCAGAAATCTTGTGGAATCATATGAGATTTAACATCAAGTCCTCTCATCATCCTTGACACCAAGGCTAATCTGCCCTTTAAACAACACTACATAGCATAGGCCCCTACTTCCAAATTTCTATTCCTCTACATACGGTGACTGCAGCGCCAAATGAAGTACATCGCTCGATCTTCACGCCTGCCTAGAAGTTTATGACAACCCTTTTAGTCTTGCTAGAAAATCTTCCTTTGTACTTGCTGGCAATGGAGTCTGGGTAAATGGCAATGCCTCCTTGAGAGTCTGTATGGCACTCGATAGGTTTTGAGAGCCTGGGTCAATGTCAATGTCTCCTTGACTCTGTATGGCAAGAAGACTAAGAGTCTGGGTCAATGCCAATGTCTCCTCGACTCCCTATGCAGAGAGAGCAGATGTTGACGTAGATTCTAACACACACTCCTCTATTATTGTCATCTGCCCCACCAACTTGATGAAAACAGATTCAATGGTAGCATTCCTTCTGCACTGCTCAACCTTACAAGACTGCAACAAGTGGACTTGTTAGGCAACTCGGATCTGGGAGGGAACCTGTCAAGCATTCTACCCCAACACTTGGCTCCCCTTCACACCCTTATTCTTTCAACCACAATAGTGGGAGGTGAAGAAATAAAACAAAGATAAATAAAAAATAACAGAAACAAATAGCTCAACATATGCTACAACATACAAAACCAAATCTTTATTATTTCTAAAACAGATTACAATGGCTTTATTTATAGAAGACTTGAGACCACCAATTAGGAGATTTTAACTAACATTTTTTACGGTGGATTGATGATAAAAATAGAGTGCTAACTATCTAAGAATCTATGCATAACGATATTGCATCATGGTAACATTTCGATGAATGACGGTGAGATTGCTCTGTAAATGGTTGAAACTAAGCTCATAGTGGAGGTGTGGAGTTTAATGGTGGAATTGCATGTTCCCTAGAATTGATTGAAGCATCAGTTATATTTGATTGCTTGCATGGAGGATCTGCACATGGAGACATAAGAGGAGAGCAGTTTGAGAAGTGGGAGAAATTACTTCTTCCAACACTCCCCTTTAATTTCCACCACTAACACTTCACATCAGAATCTTTGTTTTAGTGGGCTATGTTGGCCCCTTTCCAAACATGATCCAATTTCATGCAATCTCTTAACTTTATACTGCGAACAATTTTCTTTAAACACTTTTAACTAGTGGTCTTCAAACCTTTTTCCCTCTTCGCATTAAGGTGACAACATTACTATGCTTCCCTTGATTTCTTGAATCGTTTGCTAAGGATCTCTTCAACTTTAGACAATAGGACTTATGCTTCTGCAATTGTAGCTATGGCTACATTGGGTGACTTCTCTTCTCTGAATCACCTTGGGATTTTGTGACTTATCACTAACCAATACAAATCTGAAGCGGTTTTGGCTTACCACGAAGCTCACACTAAGTGGTTTCTAGCTAACCATGAATCTTGCATACAAGTGGTTTCAGAGGACCACAAACTTCACACATGTGTGGTTTCAAATGACCATAAACTTAGCAAACAAATGGTATTAGATAACCACAAAACTAAATATTGCACCTTGCTTCTGCAAGATTTCCTCTTCTTTTTAGTTGCTCCTTCCTACTATCGCAATTTCCTCACATTACCCACAATTGATTTGGGTCTTCTATTTTTCAACATCAGATTTCTCCTAATCTTAAGCTCTTCAGGCTCTTTTTGAATCTTTTTGTCTCCTTCCTAATATGAGTGATCATGATCCTGGATCTTCTAACAACACTCTAAACACCTCAACAACTTTCAATGAAAGCAATCAATCCAGATCTACCACAATCTCAAAAACTTGGGGTCATACTCCTTCCTATGAGGGAGTATGGCTCAGGCCAATTCTAATGATCCTAGGTCTGATACCAATTTTGAAGGCAGAGATGAAAAATAAAACTGAAAATAAGCATGCTACAACATAAAAAAAAAACACGTATTGCTTCAGCAAATTGAAAAACCAAACTTTTTTATTAATCATGCATCTGAAGGAGAAACATCCGGTTCTTGGTCATTTGAACCTTGGCAATCAACCTATCACTAGGATTTCTATCAAAGATTGTGCAAACATCATTATTAAAGAGAATTCTGTATCCTTTTTCAATTAATTGACCAACACTCATTAGATTTTGTTTTAATCCAAGCACATAATAAACATCACGAATAAACCTTTTTTCTCCATTTTTAGTCAACACATTTATTACACCTTTCCCCATTACATATACTATAGTATCATTTCCCAATTTTATTTCAGATTTCACTGAATCATTCAAATTAGAAATAGTTCTCTATTTCCAGTCATGCGGTTACTACAACCACTCTATAAAAACCATACATCCTTAGAGATTTTTTTTGCCACATTGCATGCTATAAATAAACTACCTGAATTATTATTAGATACATCTGAATAATTTGCTTTGGGTTTCTCAAATTCTACTTGTTTCTTTCTACATTCATATGCAAAATGATCATATTTTTTACAATAATAGCATTAAATATTGGATTTATCAAACCTTGATGATTGTTCTTGAGATTGGTTTCTACCCTGTCCTCTATTACTGAAACTATGATTGGATTGATTGGTCCTTTCTCCTTGATCTATATTCATCTGTCCACCTCTACCTCTTCCTCTTTCTCTGCTTGATGAACCTTGCGCTCTGAAAGCATTCTCAAAAGAGGTATTATTATTTCTATTCAATCTTGATTCATATGTCAATAAAGAACCAATTAACTCATCCACTAATACCTATGACAAATCTTTTGATTCTTCAATTGCTACAACTATTGAGTCAAATTTACTAGGCAAACTCCTGAGAATTTTTTCAATCACTTTTTGATGTTTTAATTATTCTCCATTAGATCTAATTTGATGCACAATATTCAATACTTGATTCATAAATTGCTCTCCAGACTCAGATTCTTTCATTTGCAATTTTTCAAAATTTCTCCTAAGAGATTGTAGTTTATCCACTTTCACCTTTGTATTACCTTGATAGGTTGTCTCTAGAATTTCTCATGCTTTCTTTGATCTCGTTGCTGTTGAAACCTTAGGAAAGATTGACTCATCCATTGCTTGCTAAATTAAAAACAGGGCTTTTGCATCCTTTTTTCTATTATCTCTAAGATGATCTTTTTCTGCTTGTTGTAATCTTTGATAAGCTGCTTCATCCCGTGGTTATGCAAAACCTTTCTCTACCAAATCCCAAATATCTTGTGAGAAAAACAAAGTCTTCATTTTAACTGTCCAAAACTCATAATTCTTACCATTGAAGATAGGAATTTGAGGCTGAATTTGAGCATTATTTGTTGCCATGACTTGCTACAACAATCTCCTTTCTCTCTTGGAAAAAAATTGCACCAAAAAATAACTCAGATCTACATAAACATTTAACCTTATCTCGAATACCAATATGAAGAAATTTGTCTTTGCCTCAAAATTATTTCAACGGTAGGATTCCACCTTCTATATGCCAAACAAAGATTGTGGATCTCTCAAATAACAAGCTTATAGGTAAGATTCCCACATGTTTGAAAAATAACTCTTCTATTTCGATGTTGAACTTAGAGAACAACTGTTTGGAGGGCAATTTGCGAGAACAACTTGGAGACATTCTTTCTCTTCAAACATTAAAATTGGGTGGAAATAGACTAAATTCATATATCCCATCCTTTCTTGCAAACATTAAGTACTTGGAGATACTAGATTTGAATAGTAACAAAATGAGGGGTATCATTCCAACTTGGATAGGGTAGCGTTCAAAGCTTAAGATTTTGATCTTGAGATCAAATAGTATTGAAGGCATAATACCTTCAGAAGTTATGACACTGCTACTTCTTCAAATCTTGGATCTTTCATCCAACAAATTTTCAAGAATCATTCCAGCCATTACTTCATCTTTGCACGCCATGAAAAATCAAACAGTAGCAGTCAAAATATTTAAAGTTGTTACTTTTTATTTTATGTGAATCTAGTGACAATCATTAGCAAGGGACAAAATATGGAATATGTGAGATCATTGGCACTGGTAAAATGCATTGATTTATCAAACAACAATTTAGTAGGTGGAATACCTCCAAACATGGGATTGCTCCAGGGTTTGGTTATTCTTAATATTTCAAGAAACCATATTGCAGGTGGTATCCCAAAGAGTTTGGGAAAAATGGTATAGTTGGAATCTCTTGATCTATCACACAACCAACTGTCTGGAAATATCCCTTTGGAGCTCCAATCGCTCACATTCTTGGGTTACCTGGGCTTGTCCTGCAATCATCTTTCTGGTAGGATACCACAAGGGGGACAATTATACACATTTGAGGCATCATCCTTTTCAAACAATTCAGACCTGTGCGGCCTCCAACTCAATAAAACCTATTCTAGCCATCCCCAAAATAAATCTTGTCTTGCAGAGATAACTATTGATAAGATAGATGATGAAGAAGAAGATGATATATGATGGGAAGTTGGTATGGGAATGAGATTTGCAGTTGGGTTTTCTATTGTATTTGGAGTGTTGTGTCTTACCACAACTTGGAGTAGAAAATGCTTCCAAGTGATGGACTGTAATACCCCTTCCCTAATCAGACTCTTTTTGACCTAGTTGACCATGGTTGACTTTTCAATGGCTTACGTGGATGGTTGATATATTATGATTGTGATTTTTTTATCTAGGTATTATTATTTGGAGTGTGATTTAGTGGATGTGATTATGTATTATTGCTTATTAAGGAGTAGATTATGATATGGACTTTATCTTTGAATGAGTAGATGTTAATTCTGCTTATGCATTGTATTTTATAAATGATGAAATGTTAATTTTATTTGTGTTACTAATGATGGACTAACACATTTACTTCATGTGTGAGTTGCACTATGTATCTTTCCTTATGTTTGTGTGGAGTTTTTATGGGGTGTGAGGAGATGATTTTTCGTCACTCACTTCGGTGAGACACGAAAAGTCACGATTCTCCCTCACTAGTGTAGTTATCGTGTTTGTATATATATATATATGTGTGTGTGTAGTGTGGTTTGGTGATGCAGGAATTGCAGGTACAAGGTATCGACTCCACTTGGCTACACAGGTCTGAGCGTACCTAATTAAAGTGATGGAAGTGGAGGAGATGGTTTTAAGGCCATAAATGTCATCCCTAGCCTTGCTCGATTGTGAGCATTGTCAGTCATTTGTCAACCCTGTCGGATCGCCAAGTAGGCCATCTTTCCGACGTTCGTATGTGGGTCATGTCTTTATTTTGTTTAGTTGAGTTTTGCGTGTTATGCATTTTGTAACTTTATTAATTCTCTTCTAGTGTTAGTTAATGTGAAATTAATTATAAATACCTTATGGTTATTAATAATTAATGTGTATTGCTTTTATAAATTAAATTAAGAATAAAATATTATAGGCACCTTTTTATGGTTAAATAAATAAATCAATCACTCTTAGTTGTTTAGTTAAATTGATTGTTTTATTTATTTCATTAGCAGAATTTTTATTATGCCTTGTCCATTTGAGAAAAAATATTTTTAACTTAATATATATATATATATATATATATATATATATATATATATATATATATATATATATATATATATATATATATATATATATATACTTGATGGCTTTTTGTGTGAGGGAATTAATTTTAAATTAAAAATTTGAATGTTTTAAATTTGAGTAAGAAAGTAAATTTGAATTTTATGAAAAGTAATATTTTCATAAATAAAGTATTGTGCCCTAAAAGATATTTTTGGGTGAAAATTTCTTTTTATTTGGGAAAATTTTCCAAAAGAGGAGTTCTTTTTCATCCTGAAATTTTTTTTCTGGAAGTTCTCGTATTTTGGGAGGATTGTGTGCTCTCCTCCAATTTTTCTTCCAGGAAAGCATTTGAAGGTTGGATTTCTAAAACCTTTGTTTGTCCATTTTTGTCTTTCTAAGCATTTGTGACTGAAGTTGTTTTCTTCTTTCCCTCTCTGTTTAGGAAGAAATAATGGATGGAGAAATCTGGTTATCAATTTCATTTTAGTGAGCATATATGCAACTTATTTCCTTCTTTTGTGAATTTGGAAATGGGGGTTTCAGTTTCCCCAATTTTGGGAGCAGAGGAAATGGGGGTTTTGTTGTTTATATCTAGCTTTGTTTTGTGGGTTTATTCTAAGAATTTCTGGTTTGGAATGCCCAAATAAAAACTAAGATTGTAAATGTTACTAGTCACAAGGAAGGAAATTTAATTTTATTAAACTTTATTTATCTTGTTTTATTATGATTAAACTTATTAATATATATATATATATATATATATATATATATATATATATATATATATATTAGTTTTAAATTTTTTTGGGGCTTTTGGTGCCCTGTGGGCAACCCCACCCATGGGTACCCATGGGCTGTGGGTGTGCCACAACACTCCACAACCATTGGTGCCCATTGGGAACCCATGTTGTGTGTGTCATGGGCACTCCACAACCATGGGCATCCACGTTGTGGGTGTTATGGCACTCCATAGCGGCGGGGGCCATGAAGAACCCATGGGCTATGGGTGACATGACACACCCATAGACTCCCTCCTCCCCGCCTCCCTACTCCCCATTTTGTGGGGCCCATTAGCAGTTAAAGAACAAAATTATATATATGTATATACATATTGCTGTAAATATACTTATAATGATATATATGTAATTGTTTATTATTTTTGGAATTATTAAATGATGTTAGTGAATATGACATTTGAGAGATGTATTGTTTTTGAAAAATTACTGAGAAATTGGTTTAAACGAAATTTAGAAATTATAGTCAAACTTGATCGACATGGATTAGATAGATAAACAAATTTTTATTTTGAAATAATTGATGGTGTTTGTTTATTTGGCTTCGTAGATAAGTCATCGTGCAAATTGATTGGTATATGTGAAATTAGACCTTTTCATGCGTGTGTGGGTGTGGATTTTTAAATCAAGTCATTGTGGAAGTCATTTTGGTATATGTTGACTTAGACCCTTTTCATGTGTTTTTTTCCCTATTGTAGATTTTCTTGTCATGGAGGGATCAATTAATTGAAAGAGCTACAATTAGATAAAAATAGTTTTTAATTATATTTTGAATGGTCTTTATGCTTCCTTAATATGGATATGTTTACTGTGCAAGTGAACCTTTTTGGGTATTTAGTTTGATTGGAGGATTTTGGTGTTTGATTTCAAAAGAGTCATTCTCATATTTATGTTGGTATGTTGTTGAATGTGAGTTGATCATGCAAGTTAACTGGTTAAGTTTGATTTTACCTGTACTTGCTTTATTCTTGTTGTGGTCTTGTATTGTGAATAGACCAGTTGTCCACTTCAAACCTCCAGTTGGTTTAACCTTGGTAGAAGGTTTGTATAACCAAGTTGTTTATTCAGTTTGTTTTGAACTCCCTATGTTGGTTGTCTTTTATGTTTTGCCTAGGAGTTCTTTAGAGGTTTTGAAGTGTCATAAGGAAGAGTGAATTCTGAGTGGGGGTCGGGGCCCAAAGTGGCTGCCATGATAACCCCTTGGAAGTTGAGTAATAAGTGATAACTTAATTAATAAATTGGGGTTGGGTTTTAAAACATTAATCAAGATTAATTGTGCCTCTCTCATGGTTGAGTTCTTGTATAGACCCAGGATATAGTGAAAAGTCCTAGAATGGCAAACCAACCACCTTGTCTTCATGAAAGGTTTGTTGGGTCTGCATCAGTCATGGATGGGGGTTAGGGGTTAGGGAGAGGCTACCATAATAACCCAGGATGGGGGCCGGGGCCTATGGAGGTCTGTCGGGATAACCCATACTAGCTATGTGATGACACTCTTCCCTTATGTTCACTAGTGTGTAGTCTTGTGTTGGCTTTACTTGGAGCATTCTTGTGGGAGTCATATCTATATGCTTATGCCTTATGTGAGTACCCGGTGTACATGTTAGACCATGTGATGCCTTATTATGGTTTGCTTGAGGGCCTTATTAATATCTCCTAGCATGGAGGGGTGGTCCCTTTATGGGCCACATGGTCGGGTGGTAGTGCCACTTTCCATCAGGTAATGTGTCCGTGCCTTTCTTGTGAGAGATTAGCTTCGCAGGTGCTCCAGATGTATCTCTTGGATTTACTCCATTCCATTGTAACGGTTGGTTCCTCTTTGTTCTTCTTGGATTGTATTTGTATCTCTTTGACCTTATGTGGTTGGTTGTATCATTTGGTTATTTATATGCCTTCTTGGCAAGCTGTAATTTTATGTAACCATTATGTATTTTTATGAGACTTGGTGTTTTAAGTGAAATTGTAATATTATATTATCCTTGCAATGTAATTGAATGTATTATCATGGATGAAGCATAAAAATGTTAATGTTATCACATGAAATTTATGAAACAATCATTGTTTAGTGTAATTAAGTTCCTAATGGATAAATATATATCTTAAGTGGATTAATTGACCTTATGTA
This sequence comes from Cryptomeria japonica, assembly GCF_030272615.1. Lineage (NCBI taxonomy): Eukaryota > Viridiplantae > Streptophyta > Pinopsida > Cupressales > Cupressaceae > Cryptomeria > Cryptomeria japonica. The sequence continues at coordinate 39,705,630 of NC_081408.1, forward strand.
AAGATTAGTTTAATTAAGTAATCCACATTGGGAAACCCTTTAGGAGTATAAGGTTAAGTCTTCCATTTGTCCAACTTCTATTGCAATATTATTTCATATGTTTATGTGTTCAGTATGTTTCAAAAAAAGATATTTTGCACTCTTTTCGAGTGTTTGTAGTTGAATCCTTTAGGATTTCTTGGCGGGGCATTATATGGACGACATTATCATTTATCTTTTCAAAAGATTTAGAAAATAATTTCTTTCTATAATTATCAAAGAAGTTGTCTACAATTGTGGTAGAAGCTTGTAAGCTAATTTGTAAGCTTTATTTGTTTTCGTAACATATGATGTTGACTTACATGATAAGAGTGAAGTAAATCTAATTTTAGTTTGCAAGCATATGGTTTATGCACATTTTTATTAAGTAAAATTTAAGTTTTGTTCATGTATCATCATGCCTGCCTTATAAATTGAGAGGGTGATATTTATTTTGATCTTCAATGTGATAGGTCAATCAATTATTTATACCTACATTTTTAGAAAGTGTTTACACTTTGTTTTAGTGTGTTATTTCCTTGTTCCTATTGAGTGGCATGGAAGATGTGTCTTATAGCTCTAATAAAAATCTTGATTGACAAAGCAATATGCAATGATTCCTTAGAGTTAGAAATTTAAGCAATTTCAGGTACAAAGTTTCTCTAGATTTTTGAGTTGTAAATAAAAAAAAGTAGCATGCTAACCATTCATGCTTTGTTATTGCAGGTAGTAGAGTCAAGAATTTGTATGGATAACAAGGAATGCAAAATCATTGGGAAATATGAAAAGTGAAGTGTGTTGTCAGCATTAAAAGTTTTATCATGTCATTACAAGGTAGAAATTATAAACAAATTTTAGCTTACATCTAGATATTAATGGTGCATCAATTTTATGTAAATTTTTTTGACATCTTGTTAATTTAAGTGAATTTTAAGATAACTTTTATGTAATATATTTTTAATTTAAATTTAAATTAACTTGAAGAATCAAAATCAATAATCTTTATTGATTATTTTATTTTATTATGACAAATTTTTATTAAGGAAAAAAAGAAGTTATAACTATTTTATTATTAAAAATAAAAATTTATTTATTTATTATTATTTTAGATTAAAAATATAAATTTATTTTTGTCAAAAGAATGTGCAATATTAAATTATTTATAAATTAAAATTTATATTATATTAATAATGGTAGTGGAGAATTTATTTTATGATGGATATTTTATTCTTTTTAAGATCAAGAATAACTATTAAATGAATGAAATATTTTATTAAATGAATTTTTTTTGATAAAGATGAATATTTTTATCTTTTAGAATCATGTAATTTTGTTTAAATTACATAAATATTAATTTAATTTTAGAAATATTTATATTAATATAAATATTGTGAAATATAAATTAGTAAATTTAACTTAAAATAATATAATTAAATGCATCCATACCTTTTGTTTGGATATTCATTTTTTAACCACTACAGATACATAGGAGAATCATTATAGATACATATATGATGCTCCATAGGAGAGTCATTACAGATACATACCACAATTAAAACTTTGATTGAAGGAGATCATACATGAGAAAATTGGCCATCTTAGTGAGGCTAGAACAGTCACATTTTCCTGCATCCTATACATCAACTTAAACTATAAAATGTACTAAATACATAGATTATAATCCTTTTCCATTTTATGATATTTATTCCTACATTTTGGATGACACCAGTAGTGAGGCTGTTTGAGTAGAAAAGTTGGAAACTAGGACATCCTCATCGAAGTCAATCTCCGAGAAAGCAAGGAGTGCAAAAGACTAATCCATAATTCCATCAAACGTAACACCAACAATGTGTTTGAGGGAATAGATAATAGATAATTCAATTATGTAGTTTTTAAAACATTAATTCACCCCATCTCACAAGCCATTTAGAACCATCTAAACATCCATCTCATTGTTAGTGTTGGAATATTAATTTGACTCAAATGACATGAGAAGACTTATAGTTTGAAGAGTTAAAAATAAAATTTGCATAAAGTTGTTGATTGTAATTTGTAGGAGTTAGAAATAGAAACTCTATAAAGAATAATCTATATGAAATAGATAATTAGAGTTGTGTATGAATATGCATTTATATCTTCCATTTTAACTGACATTCAATGTGTCAAAGGCTTTTTTTATTTATTGAAGTAGAATTATAATATTTTATTTATCTACCATCTCTAGAATCAACTGATCCTTGTTAATGAATAGAAATATCCAAAGTTGATCCTTGATCAAGAAGTTTATGCAATTTCATTGAGTAAAATATTTTTTTTTATTTATTTTGAATAATTTATATGTATTTTAAAAAAAAATTCAATTGATATTAAAACTATTTTATTCTTAATTTGTTCAATTAGTTGGATGGCCTATACTAATCTAGCTTATAGAAATTTTAACTACCAAGTTCAGTCCAACATGGATTCTTAAATTTTGTTTGTATATGCTAGGATAAAGGTCATGTAACTATTAGACAGTTCAGATAAATGAAAGACAACTGGGGTGGGGTGGGGGGGGGGGTGCTGAATCAGTTGTCAGAGATTACCAGAAGCATTAGCAATCTAAAACAAGAATAACAAAACCCAAAATAATAATACCGGAATAGCAGTTAATCCAATTAAGTAAAAACAATAATCATAGAATAAAAACCATCCACACAACACCAAGATTTGTATGTGGAAAACCTAGTAAAGGGAAAAACCACGGTGGGAAGCCTACCCACAATCAGATAATACTTCTGCAGTAATTATGTGAATTTACAATGAAGGGGCCTACACTTGCAGAAAGGCCAACAACCAAGAGCACACCGCTCATCACAAAAAGGAGCCTCACTGACTACATACAGATCTAGACTACAATCCAGAGAAGTGTTGAATTGCAAAAGATAGCATCTCCTATGCCTGAGTACAATTCTGGTTAAGCTCAATACCAAAGGACTAAATCCTCTTCCATAAACCCAATTAGATCTCCAATGATTGATAAACTCCTCTGCTTGAGTGATATTAAATTATTCACACATTACATTCCTTGACCATCACCTCTTACATTAACCATGATGATTTACAATGAGACCTTACATCTTATTTATACAAACCCTCGACTATAAACAATCAGGTTGACCACCAAACAATAAACCAATTACATAATTACAAACCATGTCGGCCTTAGACCAAAACAAATAATATCCACACATAAGATATCTCGAAAAAATAACAATAGGTCCTATCCGCACATTACATCAATGTCGATCCATAGCCTAGATCAACTGGGACCAAGTATAGGTCCACATGCTTTTGCAATGATCTCCAAATGCCAAGTCTTGAACACGATCACCAACAAAATCCTGAAACTCCATCAGAAGTTGCACCCACACCAATTATGCAATGCATCAAAGATCTCCACCAAATGCTCTATCAGTCAAAGCCTTGTCGGAACCAGAAAACAATCTTCATAGCAAGCAGAATAGAATCCAATCACCACACCAAAACCAACTAACCAAATATGAGTATAAGCATTATGAACAAGTCAATCCTATCACCAGATTATACCACAGTCAACCGGATCATGCTGGATCCAAGTTAACTAGAAACCACTCAACCTACCAGGACCAGAAGGGTGTCGGTAAAGTATCCAAACAACTAGTGTTGACATCAATAACAAAACATCAATGAAACAAATAATCAATTCCACCAAATGGCCAACAATCTCCCCCTTTCGCATTGATGGCAACACTAGATGTGAAAAACATCTAAGTACCAAGAAATCCCAAACAAGTCTCCCCCTGTGGAAGACAACCAACAATATCTCTCCCCCTTTGAGATCAATGCCAGAATTTTGACAGAAATATCAAAGCAAAACATAAACCTCTGTATCTCAAAGCTGACTACTCCCCCTAAGCAGTAGCATCCCACATTAGTGCCAGAATGAATAGTATCTCTGATAATGCATATCGGATTGATGCCAAACTGCATCAATCAAGTCTCTTCTGGAGAGGTAGAAACCCCCAATATGTCTCTCAGGTACTCAAATAATTCCTTGGATAGAGGTTTAGTGAAAATATCTGCAATCTATTCTTTAGTGTTCACATAAACCAATTTAACTTCATTTGCTTCCACCTTCTCCTTCAAAAAGTTATACTTGATCGATATGTGTTTTTTCTTAGAATGAAATACCATATTATTTGATACATCAATAGCAATAGAGTTATCATAGTGAATAACTACCGGTGCATCATAATCCACCTGTATATCCTTCAACATTTACTTCATCCATAAAACTTGTGTACAATTAGTAGCAGCAACAACATACTTAGCTTCAGCAATAGATAAAGAAGTACATGACTGTTTCTTGGTGATCCATGAAACCAACTTCTTTCCAAGAAAGAAAGATCCACCATAAGTACTTTTCCGGTCATAAACATCTCTAGCATAATCAACATCGATATATGCACATAAAGTAAAGTTATCATCCTTAGGGTACCATAAGCCATATTCTGATGTACCTTGTAAGTATCTAAAAATCCTTTTCATCGTCATCTCATGATTTTCTCTAGGATCACTCTGAAATCTTGAAACAATACAAACAACATTCATAATGTCAAGCCTAGTTTGAGTCAAATAAAGTAGACCTCCAATCATAGATTTGCATCTTGTAGGATTTATTGGTGCAGAAACATCTTTTCTTATCAATTTCTCACTTGTAACCATAGGTGTACTTAACAATTTAGAATTTCCCATACCAAATTTCTTCAACAATTCCTAAGCATATTTAGTTTGACAGATAAAAATGCCTTTGTCAGTCTGAGTAATCTGCAAACCTAAGAAAAATTTCATCTCACCAATCATAGACATCTCAAATTCTTTCTCCATGTTCTTAGAAAATTTTATGCATAATTT